>NW_027459355.1:0-368625 GCF_050624435.1 Tenrec ecaudatus
CCAAGTGCCCATTAGGTTACCTACATAGTCCACGTGCCGGTTCGTTAACCTAGATAGTCCAAGTTCCCGCTAGGTAACCTATAGTCCAAGTGCCCGTTACCTAACCTAGATAGTCCAAGTGCCCGTTAGGCTACCTATATTGTCCAAGTGCCCGCTAGTTAACCTACATAGTCCAAGGTCCGCTAGTTAACCTAGATATTCCAAGTGCCCGCTAGTTAACCTACATAGTCCAAGGGCCCTCTAGTTAACCTAGATAGTCCAAGTGACCGCTAGAAGACGTACATAGTCCAAGTGCCCGCTAGGTAACCTAGATAGTCTAAGGGCCCGCTAGTTAACCTACATAGTCCAACTGCCCCATAGGGAACCTACATAGTCCAAGTGCCCGCTAAGGGACGAAAATAGTCCAAGTGCCCGCTAGGGAACCTGCATAGTCCAAGTGCCCGCTAGGTAACCTAGATAGTCCAAGTGCCCGCTAGTTAACCTACATAGTCCAAGTGCCCGCTAGTTAACCTACATAGTCCAAGTGTCCGAAAGGGAACCTACGTATTCCAAGTGCCCATTAGGGCACCTAGATAGTCCAAGTGCCCATAGGGAACCTATATCGTCCAAGTGCCCTCTAGGGAACCTATATAGTCAAAGTGCCCGCTAGGGAACCTGCATTGCGCAAGTGCCCTCTAGTTAACCTAGATAGTCCAAGTGCCCGCTAGGTAACCTAGATAGTCCAAGGGCCCGCTAGTTAACCTACATAGTCCAAGTGCCCAATGAGGAACCTACATAGTCCAAGTGCCCGATAGGGAATCTTCATATTCCAAGTGCCTTTAGGGAACCCAGATAGTCCAAGTGCCCGCTAGGTAACCTCCATAGTCCAAGTGCCCGCTAGGTAACCTCCATAGTCCAAGTGCCCGTTCGTTAACCTAGATAGTCCAAGTTCCTGTTAGCTAACCTACATAGTCCAAGTGCCCGTTCGTTAACCTAGATAGTTTAAGTGCCCGCTAGGTAACCTAGACAGTCCAAGTGCCTGCTAGGTAACCTACATAGTTCAAGTGCCCGTTTGCTAACCTAGATCGTCAAAGGGCCCGCTAGTTAACCTACATAGTCCAAGTGCCCGCTAGGGGACGTACATAGTCCAAGTGCCCGCTGGACAACCTAGATAGTCCAAGTGCCCGCTAGTTGACCTACATAGTCCAAGTGCCCGCTTGTTAACCTACATAGTCCAAGTGCCCGATAGGGAACCTACATAGTCCAAGTGCCCAATGAGGAACCTACATAGTCCAAGTGCCCGATAGGGAATCTTCATATTCCAAGTGCCCGTTAGGGAACCAAGATAGTCCAAGTGCCCATAGGGAACCTACATAGTCCAAGTGCCCTCTAGGGAAGCTACATATTCATAGTGCCCGCTAGGGAACCTGCATTGTCCAGTGCCCGCTAGTTAACCTAGATCGTCCAAGTGTCCGCTAGTAAACCTACATAGTCCAAGTTCCCGTTAGGTAACCTAGATAGGCCAAGTGCCCGTTACCTAACCTAGATAGTCCAAGTGCCCGTTAGGTTACCTACATAGTCCAAGTGCCCGCTAATTAACCTATATAGTCCAAGTGCCCGTTAGGTAACCTAGACAGTCCAAGTGCCCGCTAGGTAACCTCCATAGTCCAAGTGCCCGCTAATAAACCTATATAGTCCATTGCCCGCTAGGGAACCTGCATCGTCCAAGTGCCCGCTAGTTAATCTAGATAGTCCAAGTGCCCGCTAGTTAAGCTAGATAGTACAAGTGGCCGCTAGTTAACCTAGATCGTCCAAGTGCCCGCTAGTTAACCTACATAGTCCAAGGTCCGCTAGTTAACCTAGATATTCCAAGTGCCCGCTAGTTAACCTACATAGTCCAAGGGCCCTCTATTTAACCTAGATAGTTCAAGAGCCCGCTAGGGGACATACATAGTCCAAGTGCCCGCTAGGTAACCTAGATAGTCTAAGGGCCCGCTAGTTAACCTACATAGTCCAACTGCCTGATAGGGAACCTACATAGTCCAAGTGCCCGCTAAGGTACGAACATAGTCCAAGGGCCCGCTAGGGAACCTACATAGTCCAAGTGCCTGCTAGGTAACCTAGATAGTCCAAGTGCCCGCTAGGGAACCTACATAGTCCAAGTGCCCGCTAGGTAAGCTAGATAGTCCAAGTGCCCGCTAGTTAACCTACATAGTCCAAGTGCCCGCTGAGGAACCTACATAGTCCAAGTGTCCAAAAGGGAACCTACGTATTCCAACTGCCCATTAGGGCACCTAGATAGTCCAAGTGCCCTCTAGGGAACCTACATAGTCAAAGTGCCCGCTAGGGAACCTGCATTGTACAAGTGCCCTCTAGTTAACCTAGATAGTCCAAGTGCCCGCTAGGTAACCTAGATAGTCCAAGGGCCCGCTAGTTAACCTACATAGTCCAAGTCCCCAATGAGGAAACTACAGAGTCCAAGTGCCCGATAGGGAATCTTCATATTCCAAGTGCCCGTTAGGGAACCCAGATTGTCCAAGTGCCCATAGGGAACCTATATAGTCCAAGTTCCCTCTGGGGAAGCTACATATTCATAGTGCCCGCTAGGGAACCTGCATTGTCCAAGTGCCCGCTAGTTAACCTAGATCGTCCAAGTGTCCGCTAGTAAACCTACTTAGTCCAAGTTCCCGTTAGGTAACCTAGATAGGCCAAGTGCCCGCTAGTTAACCTACATAGTACAATGGCCCGCTAGTTGACCTAGATAGTCCAAGTGCCCGCTAGTTAACCTACATAGTCAAAGGGCCCGCTAGTTAACCTAAGTAGTACAAATGTCCGATAGGGATCCTACATAGTCCAAGTGCCCGCTAGGTAACCTAGATATTCCAAGTTCCGGTTTGCTAACCTAGATAGTCCAAGTGCCCGCTAGGTAACCTACGTAGTTCAAGTGCCCATTCGTTAACTTAGATAGTCCAAGTCGCGGTAGGTAACCAACATAGTCCAAGGGCCGCTAGGTAACCTATATAGTCCAAGTGCCCGCTAATTAACCTATAGTCCAAGTGCCCTCTAGGTAACCTACATATTCCAAGTTCCCGCTAGGTAACCTAGATAGTCCAAGTGCCCGTTACCTAACCTAGATAGTCCAAGTGCCCGTTAGGTTAACTACATAGTCCACGTGCCCGTTCGTTAACCTAGATCGTCCAATTGCCCGCTAGGTAACCTACATAGTCCAAGTGCCCGTTTGCTAACCTAGATCGTCAAAGGGCCCACTAGTTAACCTACATAGTCCAAGGGCCCTCTAGTTATCCTAGATAGTCCAAGTGCCCGCTAGTTAACCTACATTGTCCATGTCCCTGATGGGGAACCTACATAGTCCAAGTATCCGCTAGGTAACCTACATAGTCCAAATGCCCGCTAGTAACGTACATAGTCCAAGTGCCCGTTAGGTAACCTAGATAGTCCAAAGGCCCGCTAGGGAACACACATAGTCCAAGTGCCCGTTAGAGAACTTACATAGTCAAAGCCCTGCTAGGGAACCTACATAGTCCAAGTGCCCGCTAGGGAACCTAGATAGTCCACGTACCCGTTAGCTAACCTAGATAGTCCAAGTGCCCGCTAGGTAACCTCCATAGTCCAAGTGCCCGCTAGGTAACCTCCATATTCCAAGTGCCTGTTCTTTAACCTATATAGTCCAAGTTCCTGTTAGCTAACCTACATAGTCCAAGTGCCCGTTCGTTAACCTAGATAGTTCAAGTGCCCGCTAGGTAACCTAGACAGTCCAAGTGCCTGCTAGGTAACCTACATAGTCCAAGTGCCCAATGAGGAACCTACATAGTCCACGTGCCCGATAGGGAAACTTCATATTCCAAGTGCCCGTTAGGGAACCCAGATAGTCCAAGTGCCCATAGGGAACCTATATGGTCCAAGTGCCCTCTAGGGAAGCTACATATTCATAGTGCCCGCTAGGGAACCTGCATTGTCCAAGTGCCCGCTAGTTAACCAAGATTGTCCAAGTGTCCGCTAGTAAACCTACATAGTCCAAGTTCCCGTTAGGTAACCTAGATAGTCCAAGTGCCCGCTAGTAACCTACATAGTCCAAGTGCCCGCTGAGGAACCTACATAGTCCAAGTGTCCGAAAGGGAACCTACGTATTCCAAGTGCCCGTTAGGGCACCTAGATAGTCCAAATAACCATAGGGAACCTATATAGTCCAAGTGCCCTCTAGGGAAGCTACATAGTCAAAGTGCCCGCTAGGGAACCTGCATTGTACAAGTGCCCGCTAGTTAACCTAGATAGTCCAAGTGCCCGCTAGGTAACCTAGATAGTCGAAGGGCCCGCTAGTTAACCTACATAGTCCAAGTGCCCGATACGGAACCTACATAGTCCAAGTGCCCAATGAGGAACCTACATAGTCCAAGTGCCCGATAGGGAATCTTCATATTCCAAGTGCCCGTTAGGGTACCCAGATAGTCCAAGTGCCCATAGGGAACCTATATGGTCCAAGTGCCCTCTAGGGAAGCTACATATTCATAGTGCCCGCTAGGGAACCTGCATTGTCCAAGTGCACGCTAGTTAACCAAGATTGTCCAAGTGTCAGCTAGTAAACCTACATAGTCCAAGTTCCCGTTAGGTAACCTAGATAGGCCAAGTGCCCGTTACCTAACCTAGATAGTCCAAGTGCCCGTTAGGTTACCTACATAGTCCATGTGCCGGTTCGTTAACCTAGATAGTCCAAGTGCCCGCTAGGCAACCTACATAGTCCAAGTGCCCGCTAATTAACCTACATAGTCCAAGTGCCCGTTAGGTAACCTAGACAGTCCAAGTGCCCGCTAGGTAACCTCCATAGTCCAAGTGCCCGCTAATAAACCTATATAGTCCATGTGCCCGCTAGGGAACCTGCATCGTCCAAGTGCCCGCTAGTTAATCTAGATAGTCCAAGTGCCCGCTAGTTAAGCTAGATAGTACAAGTGGCCGCTAGTTAACCTAGATCGTCCAAGTGCCCGCTAGTTAACCTACATAGTCCAAGGTCCGCTAGTTAACCTAGATATTCCAAGTGCCCGCTAGTTAACCTACATAGTCCAAGGGCCCTCTATTTAACCTAGATAGTCCAAGTGCCCGCTAGGGGACGTACATAGTCCAAGTGCCCGCTAGGTAACCTAGATAGTCTAAGGGCCCGCTAGTTAACCTACATAGTCCAACTGCCTGATAGGGAACCTACATAGTCCAAGTGCCCGCTAAGGTACGAACATAGTCCAAGGGCCCGCTAGGGAACCTACATAGTCCAAGTGCCTGCTAGGTAACCTAGATAGTCCAAGTGCCCGCTAGGGAACCTACATAGTCCAAGTGCCCGCTAGGTAAGCTAGATAGTCCAAGTGCCCGCTAGTTAACCTACATAGTCCAATTGCCCGCTGAGGAACCTACATAGTCCAAGTGTCCAAAAGGGAACCTACGTATTCCAACTGCCCATTAGGGCACCTAGATAGTCCAAGTGCCCTCTAGGGAACCTACATAGTCAAAGTGCCCGCTAGGGAACCTGCATTGTACAAGTGCCCTCTAGTTAACCTAGATAGTCCAAGTGCCCGCTAGGTAACCTAGATAGTCCAAGGGCCCGCTAGTTAACCTACATAGTCCAAGTGCCCAATGAGGAACCTACATAGTCCAAGTGCCCGATAGGGAATCTTCATATTCCAAGTGCCCGTTAGGGAATCCAGATTGTCCAAGTGCCCATAGGGAACCTATATAGTCCAAGTTCCCTCTGGGGAAGCTACATATTCATAGTGCCCGCTAGGGAACCTGCATTGTCCAAGTGCCCGCTAGTTAACCTAGATCGTCCAAGTGTCCGCTAGTAAACCTACTTAGTCCAAGTTCCCGTTAGGTAACCTAGATAGGCCAAGTGCCCGCTAGTTAACCTACATAGTACAATGGCCCGCTAGTTGACCTAGATAGTCCAAGTGCCCGCTAGTTAACCTACATAGTCAAAGGGCCCGCTAGTTAACCTAAGTAGTACAAATGTCCGATAGGGATCCTACATAGTCCAAGTGCCCGCTAGGTAACCTAGATATTCCAAGTTCCGGTTTGCTAACCTAGATAGTCCAAGTGCCCGCTAGGTAACCTACGTAGTTCAAGTGCCCATTCGTTAACTTAGATAGTCCAAGTCGCGGTAGGTAACCAACATAGTCCAAGGGCCCGTTAGGTAACCTAGATAGTCCAAATGCCCGCTAGGGAACCCACATAGTCCAAGTGCCCGTTAGAGAACTTACATAGTCAAAGCCCTGCTAGGGAACCTACATAGTCCAAGTGCCCGCTAGGTAACCTAGATAGTCCAAGTGCCCGTTAGGTTAACTATATAGTCCACGTGCCCGTTCGTTAACCTAGATCGTCCAATTGCCCGCTAGGTAACCTCCATAGTCCAAGGGCCGGCTAGGTAACCTTTAGAATCCAAGTGCCCGCTAGGTAATCTAGATAGTCCAGGTGCCCGTTAGGTAACCTAGATAGTCCAAGTGCCCGCTAGTTAACCTACATAGTCCAAGTGCCCCCTGGTTAACTTAAACAGTCCAAGTGCCCGCTAGGTTACCTGCATAGTCCAAGTGCCCGTTAGGTAACCTAGATAGTCCAAGTGCCCGCTACGTAACCTACATAGTCCAAGTGCCCGCTAGGTAACCTAGATAGTCCAAGTACCCGTTAGCTAACCTAGATAGTCCAAGTGCCCGCTAGGTAACCTCCATAGTCCAAGTGCCCGCTAGGTAACCTCCATAGTCCAAGTGCCCGTTCATTAACCTAGATAGTCCAAGTTCCTGTTAGCTAACCTACATAGTCCAAGTGCCATTTCGTTAACCTAGATAGTTCAAGTGCCCGCTAGGTAACCTAGACAGTCCAAGTGCCTGCTAGGTAACCTACATAGTCCAAGTGCCCGTTTGCTAACCCTAGATCGTCAAAGGGCCCACTAGTTAACCTACATAGTCCAAGGGCCCTCTAGTTAACCTAGATAGTCCAAGTGCCCGCTAGTTAACCTACATTGTCCAAGTCCCTGATGGGGAACCTACATAGTCCAAGTATCCGCTAGGTAACCTACATAGTCCAAATGCCCGCTAGTAACGTACATAGTCCAAGTGCCCGTTAGTTAACCTAGATAGTCCAAATGCCCGCTAGGGAACACACATAGTCCAAGTGCCCGTTAGAGAACTTACATAGTCAAAGCCCTGCTAGGGAACCTACATAGTCCAAGTGCCCGCTAGGGAACCTAGATAGTCCACGTACCCGTTAGCTAACCTAGATAGTCCAAGTGCCCGCTAGGTAACCTCCATAGTCCAAGTGCCCGCTTGGTAACCTCCATATTCCAAGTGCCTGTTCTTTAACCTATATAGTCCAAGTTCCTGTTAGCTAACCTACATAGTCCAAGTGCCCGTTCGTTAACCTAGATAGTTCAAGTGCCCGCTAGGTAACCTAGACAGTCCAAGTGCCTGCTAGGTAACCTACATAGTCCAAGTGCCCAATGAGGAACCTACATAATCCACGTGCCCGAAGGGAAACTTCATATTCCAAGTGCCCGTTAGGGAACCCAGATAGTCCAAGTGCCCATAGGGAACCTATATGATCCAAGTGCCCTCTAGGGAAGCTACATATTCATAGTGCCCGCTAGGGAACCTGCATTGTCCAAGTGACCGCTAGTTAACCTAGATCGTCCAAGGGTCCGCTAGTAAACCTACATAGTCCAAGTTCCCGTTAGGTAACCTAGATAGGCCAAGTGCCCGCTAGTTAACCTAGATAGTCAAAGTGCCCGCTAGTTAACCTAAGTAGTACAAATGTCCAATAGGGATCCTACATAATCCAAGTGCCCGCTAGGTAACCTAGATATTCCAAGTTCCGGTTTGCTAACCTAGATAGTCCAAGTGCCCGCTAGGTAACCTAGATAGTCCAAGGGCCCGCTAGTTAACCTACATAGTCCAAGTGCCCAATGAGGAACCTACATAGTCCAAGTGCCCGATAGGGAATCTTCATATTCCAAGTGCCCGTTAGGGAATCCAGATTGTCCAAGTGCCCATAGGGAACCTATATAGTCCAAGTTCCCTCTGGGGAAGCTACATATTCATAGTGCCCGCTAGGGAACCTGCATTGTCCAAGTGCCCGCTAGTTAACCTAGATCGTCCAAGTGTCCGCTAGTAAACCTACTTAGTCCAAGTTCCCGTTAGGTAACCTAGATAGGCCAAGTGCCCGCTAGTTAACCTACATAGTACAATGGCCCGCTAGTTGACCTAGATAGTCCAAGTGCCCGCTAGTTAACCTACATAGTCAAAGGGCCCGCTAGTTAACCTAAGTAGTACAAATGTCCGATAGGGATCCTACATAGTCCAAGTGCCCGCTAGGTAACCTAGATATTCCAAGTTCCGGTTTGCTAACCTAGATAGTCCAAGTGCCCGCTAGGTAACCTACGTAGTTCAAGTGCCCATTCGTTAACTTAGATAGTCCAAGTCGCGGTAGGTAACCAACATAGTCCAAGGGCCCGTTAGGTAACCTAGATAGTCCAAATGCCCGCTAGGGAACCCACATAGTCCAAGTGCCCGTTAGAGAACTTACATAGTCAAAGCCCTGCTAGGGAACCTACATAGTCCAAGTGCCCGCTAGGTAACCTAGATAGTCCAAGTGCCCGTTAGGTTAACTATATAGTCCACGTGCCCGTTCGTTAACCTAGATCGTCCAATTGCCCGCTAGGTAACCTCCATAGTCCAAGGGCCGGCTAGGTAACCTTTAGAATCCAAGTGCCCGCTAGGTAATCTAGATAGTCCAGGTGCCCGTTAGGTAACCTAGATAGTCCAAGTGCCCGCTAGTTAACCTACATAGTCCAAGTGCCCCCTGGTTAACTTAAACAGTCCAAGTGCCCGCTAGGTTACCTGCATAGTCCAAGTGCCCGTTAGGTAACCTAGATAGTCCAAGTGCCCGCTACGTAACCTACATAGTCCAAGTGCCCGCTAGGTAACCTAGATAGTCCAAGTACCCGTTAGCTAACCTAGATAGTCCAAGTGCCCGCTAGGTAACCTCCATAGTCCAAGTGCCCGCTAGGTAACCTCCATAGTCCAAGTGCCCGTTCATTAACCTAGATAGTCCAAGTTCCTGTTAGCTAACCTACATAGTCCAAGTGCCATTTCGTTAACCTAGATAGTTCAAGTGCCCGCTAGGTAACCTAGACAGTCCAAGTGCCTGCTAGGTAACCTACATAGTCCAAGTGCCCGTTTGCTAACCCTAGATCGTCAAAGGGCCCACTAGTTAACCTACATAGTCCAAGGGCCCTCTAGTTAACCTAGATAGTCCAAGTGCCCGCTAGTTAACCTACATTGTCCAAGTCCCTGATGGGGAACCTACATAGTCCAAGTATCCGCTAGGTAACCTACATAGTCCAAATGCCCGCTAGTAACGTACATAGTCCAAGTGCCCGTTAGTTAACCTAGATAGTCCAAATGCCCGCTAGGGAACACACATAGTCCAAGTGCCCGTTAGAGAACTTACATAGTCAAAGCCCTGCTAGGGAACCTACATAGTCCAAGTGCCCGCTAGGGAACCTAGATAGTCCACGTACCCGTTAGCTAACCTAGATAGTCCAAGTGCCCGCTAGGTAACCTCCATAGTCCAAGTGCCCGCTTGGTAACCTCCATATTCCAAGTGCCTGTTCTTTAACCTATATAGTCCAAGTTCCTGTTAGCTAACCTACATAGTCCAAGTGCCCGTTCGTTAACCTAGATAGTTCAAGTGCCCGCTAGGTAACCTAGACAGTCCAAGTGCCTGCTAGGTAACCTACATAGTCCAAGTGCCCAATGAGGAACCTACATAATCCACGTGCCCGAAGGGAAACTTCATATTCCAAGTGCCCGTTAGGGAACCCAGATAGTCCAAGTGCCCATAGGGAACCTATATGATCCAAGTGCCCTCTAGGGAAGCTACATATTCATAGTGCCCGCTAGGGAACCTGCATTGTCCAAGTGACCGCTAGTTAACCTAGATCGTCCAAGGGTCCGCTAGTAAACCTACATAGTCCAAGTTCCCGTTAGGTAACCTAGATAGGCCAAGTGCCCGCTAGTTAACCTAGATAGTCAAAGTGCCCGCTAGTTAACCTAAGTAGTACAAATGTCCAATAGGGATCCTACATAATCCAAGTGCCCGCTAGGTAACCTAGATATTCCAAGTTCCGGTTTGCTAACCTAGATAGTCCAAGTGCCCGCTATGTAACCTATACTGTCCAAGTGCCCGCTAGGTTACTTACATAGTCCAAGTGCACGTTCGTTAACTTAGATAGTCCAAGTCGCGGTAGGTAACCAACATAGTCTAAGGGCCGCTAGGTAACCTATATAGTCCAAGTGCCTGCTAGTTAACCTATAGTCCAAGTGCCCTCTAGGTAACTTAAACAGTCCAAGTGCCCGCTAGGTTACCTGCATAGTCCAAGTGCCCGTTAGGTAACCTAGATAGTCCACGTGCCCGCTAGGTAACCTCCATAGTCCAAGTCCCCGCTAGGTAACATCCATAGTCCAAGTGCCCGTTCGTTAACCTAGATAGTCCAAGTTCCTGTTAGCTAACCTACATAGTCCAAGTGCCCGTTCGTTAACCTAGATAGTTCAAGTGCCCGCTAGGTAACCTAGACAGTCCAAGTGCCTGCTAGGTAACCTACATAGTCCAAGTGCCCGTTTGCTAACCTAGATCGTCAAAGGGCCCGCTAGTTAACCTCCATAGTCCAAGGGCCCTCTAGTTAACCTAGATAGTCCAAGTGTCCGCTAGTTAACCTACATTGTCCAAGTCCCTGATGGGGAACGTACATAGTCCAAGTATCCGCTAGGTAACCTACATAGTCCAAATGCCCACTAGTAACGTACGTAGTCCAAATGCCCGTTAGGTAACCTAGATAGTCCAAATGCCCGCTAGGGAACCTACATAGCCCATGTGCCCGCTAGGTAACCTACATAGTTCAAATGCCCGCTAGAAACCTACATAGTCCAAGTGCAAGAAGGGAACCTACGTAATACAAGTTCCCGCTAGGGAACCTACATAGTCCAAATGCCCGTTAGGTAACCTAGATAGTCCAAATGCCCGCTAGGGTACCCACATAGTCTAAGTGCCCGCGAGGTAACCTACATTGTCCAAGTGCCCATTCATTAACCTAGATTTTCCAAGTGCCCTCTGGTAACCTAGACTGTCCAATTGCCTGCTTGGTTACCTACATAGTCCACGTGCCCGTTCGTTAACCTAGATAGTACAAGAGCAGGCTAGTTAACCTACATAGTCCAAGGGCCCGCTAGTTAACCTAGATAGTCCAAGTGCCCGCTAGTTAACCTACATTGTCCAAGTCCCCGATGGGGAACCTACATAGTCCAAGTATCCGCTAGGTAACCTACATAGTCCAAATGCCCGCTAGTAACGTACATAGTCCAAGTGCCCGTTAGGTAACCTAGATAGTCCAAATGCCCGCTAGGGAACCCACATAGTCCAAGTGCCCGTTAGAGAACTTACATAGTCAAAGCCCTGCTAGGGAACCTACATAGTCCAAGTGCCCGCTAGGTAACCTAGATAGTCCAAGTACCCGTTAGCTAAACTAGATAGTCCAAGTGTCCGCTAGGTAACCTCCATAGTCCAAGTGCCCGCTAGGTAACCTCCATAGTCCAAGTGCCCGTTCGTTAACCTAGATAGTCCAAGTTCCTGTTAGCTAACCTACATAGTCCAAGTGCCCGTTCGTTAACCTAGATAGTTCAAGTGCCCGCTAGGTAACCTAGACAGTCCAAGTGCCTGCTAGGTAACCTACATAGTCCAAGTGCCCGTTTGCTAACCTAGATCGTCAAAGGGCCCGCTAGTTAACCTACATAGTCCAAGTGCCCGATAGGTAACCAACATAGTCCAAGTGCCCAATGAGGAACCTACATAGTCCACGTGCCCGATAGGGAAACTTCATATTCCAAGTGACCGTTAGGGAAACCAGATAGTCCAAGTGCCCATAGGGAACCTATATGGTCCAAGTGCCCTCTAGGGAAGCTACATATCCATAGTGCCCGCTAGGGAACCTGCATTGTCCAAGTGCCCGCTCGTTAACCAAGATTGTCCAAGTGACCGCTAGTAAACCTACATAGTCCAAGTTCCCGTTAGGTAACCTAGATAGGCCAAGTGCCCGCAAGGTAACCTACATAGTCCAAGTGCCCGCTAGGTAACCTAGATATTCCAAGTTCCAGTTTACTAACCTAGATAGTCCAAGTGCCCGCTAGGTAACCTACATAGTCCAAGTGCCCATTCGTTAACCTAGATAGTCCAAGTGCCCGCTAGGTAACCTATACTGTCCAAGTGCCCGCTAGGTTACCTACATAGTCCAAGTGCACGTTCGTTAACTTAGATAGTCCAAGTCGCGCTAGGTAACCTATATAGTCCAAGGGCCCGCTAGGTAACCTATATAGTCCAAGTGCCCGCTAGTTAAACTATAGTCCAAGTGCCCGCTAGGTAACCTACATATTCCAAGTTCTCGCTAGGTAACCTAGATAGTCCAAGTGCCCGTTACCTAACCTACATAGTCCAAGTGCCCGTTAGGTTACCTACATAGTCCACGTGCCGGTTGGTTAACCTAGATAGTCAAAGTGCCCGCTAGGTAACCTACATAGTCCAAGTGCCCGCTAATTAACCTACATAGTCCAAGTGCCCATTAGGTAACCTAGACAGTCCAAGTGCCCGCTAGGTAACCTCCATAGTCCAAGTGCCCGCTAATCAACCTATATAGTCCAAGTGCCCGCTAGGGAACCTGCATCGTCCAAGTGCCCGCTAGTTAATCTAGATAGTCCAAGTGCCCGCTAGTTAAGCTAGATAGTCCAAGTGGCCGCTAGTTAACCTAGATCGTCCAAGTGCCCGCTAGTTAACCTCTATAGTCCAAGGTCCGCTAGTTAACCTAGATATTCCAAGTGCCCGCTAGTTAACCTTCATAGTCCAAGGGTCCTCTATTTAACCTAGATAGTCCAAGTGCCCGCCTGGGGACGTACATAGTCCAAGTGCACGCTAGGTAACCTAGATAGTCTAAGGGCCCGCTAGTTAACCTACATAGTCAAACTGCCCCATAGGGAACCTACATAGTCCAAGTGCCCGCTAAGGGACGAACATAGTCCAAGTGCCCGCTAGGGAACCTACATAATCCAAGTGCCCGCTAGGTAACCTAGATAGTCCAAGTGCCCGCTAGTTAACCTACATAGTCCAAGTGCCCGCTGAGGAACCTACATAGTCCAAGTGTCCGAAAGGGAACCTACGTATTCCAAGTGCCCATTAGGGCACCTAGATAGTCCAAGTGCCCATAGGGAACCTATATAGTCCAAGTGCCCTCTAGGGAACCTACATAGTCAAAGTGCCCGCTAGGGAACCTGCATTGTACAAGTGCCCTCTAGTTAACCTAGATAGTCCAAGTGCCCGCTAGGTAACCTAGATAGTCCAAGGGCCCGCTAGTTAACCTACATAGTCCAAGTGCCCAATGAGGAACCTACATAGTCCAAGTGCCCGATAGGGAATCTTCATATTCCAAGTGCCCGTTAGGGAACCCAGATTGTCCAAGTGCCCATAGGGAACCTATATAGTCCAAGTTCCCTCTAGGGAAGCTACATATTCATAGTGCCCGCTAGGGAACCTGCATTGTCCAAGTGCCCGCTAGTTAACCTAGATCGTCCAAGTGTCCGCTAGTTAACCTACATTGTCCAAGTCCCTGATGGGGAACCTACATAGTCCAAGTATCCGCTAGGTAACGTCCAAATGCCCGCTAGTAACGTACATAGTCCAAGTGCCCGTTAGGTAACCTAGATAGTCCAAATGCCCGCTAGGGAACCCACATAGTCCAAGTGCCCGTTAGAGAACTTACATAGTCAAAGCCCTGCTAGGGAACCTACATAGTCCAAGTGCCCGCTAGGTAACCTAGATAGTCCAAGTACCCGTTAGCTAACCTAGATAGTCCAAGTGTCCGCTAGGTAACCTCCATAGTCCAAGTGCCCGTTCGTTAACCTAGATAGTCCAAGTTCCTGTTAGCTAACCTACATAGTCCAAGTGCCCGTTCGTTAACCTAGATAGTTCAAGTGCCCGCTAGGTAACCTACACAGTCCAAGTGCCTGCTAGGTAACCTACATAGTCCAAGTGCCCGTTTGCTAACCTAGATCGTCAAAGGGCCCACTAGTTAACCTACATAGTCCAAGGGCCCTCTAGTTAACCTAGATAGTCCAAGTGTCTGCTAGTTAACCTACATTGTCCAAGTCCCTGATGGGGAACCTACATAGTCCAAGTATCCGCTAGTTAACATACATAGTCCAAATGCCCACTAGTAACGTACGTAGTCCAAATGCCCGTTAGGTAACCTAGATAGTCCAAATGCCCGCTAGAAACCTACATAGTCCAAGTGCAAGAAGGGAACCTACATAATCCAAGTGCCCGCTAGGGAACCTACATAGTCCAAATGCCCGTTAGGTAACCTAGATAGTCCAAATGCCCGCTAGGGTACCCACATAGTCTAAGTGCCCGCGAGGTAACCTACATAGTCCAAGAGCCGATTCATTAACCTAGATTTTCCAAGTGCCCTCTAGGTAACCTAGACTGTCCAAGTGCCCGCTTGGTTACCTACATAGTCCACGTGCCCGTTCGTTAACCTAGATAGTACAAGAGCCCGCTAGTTAACCTACATAGTGCAAGGGCCCGCTAGTTAACCTAGATAGTCCAAGTGCCCGCTAGTTAACCTACATTGTCCAAGTCCCTGATGGGGAACCTACATAGTCCAAGTATCCGCTAGGTAACCTACATAGTCCAAATGCCCGCTAGTAACATACATAGTCCAAGTGCCCGTTAGGTAACCTAGATAGTCCAAATGCCCGCTAGGGAACCCACATAATCCAAGTGCCCGTTAGAGACCTTACATAGTCAAAGCCCTGCTAGGGAACCTACATAGTCCAAGTGCCCGCTAGGGAACCTAGATAGTCCAAGTACCCGTTAGCTAACCTAGATAGTCCAAGTGCCCGCTAGGTAACCTCCATAATCCAAGTGCCCGTTCGTTAACCTAGATAGTCCAAGTTCCTGTTAGCTAACCTACATAGTCCAAGTGCCCGTTCGTTAACCTAGATAGTTCAAGTGCCCGCTAGGTAACCTAGACAGTCCAAGTGCCTGCTAGGTAACCTACACAGTCCAAGTGCCCGCTAGGTAACCTACATAGTCCAAGTGCCCGCTAGTTAACCTAGATAGTCCAAGTGCCCGCTAGTTAACCTACATTGTCCAAGTCCCTGATGGGGAACCTACATAGTCCAAGTATCCGCTAGGTAACCTACATAGTCCAAATGACCGCTAGTAACGTACATAGTCCAAGTGCCCGTTAGAGAACTTACATAGTCAAAGCCCTGCTAGGGAACCTACATAGTCCAAGTGCCCGCTAGGGAACCTAGATAGTCCAAGTACCCGTTAGCTAACCTAGATAGTCCAAGTGCCCGCTAGGTAACCTCCATAGTCCAAGTGCCCGTTCGTTAACCTAGATAGTCCAAGTTCCTGTTAGCTAACCTACATAGTCCAAGTGCCTGTTCGTTAACCTAGATAGTTCAAGTGCCCGCTAGGTAACCTAGACAGTCGAAGTGCCTGCTAGGTAACCTACATAGTCCAGTGCCCGCTAGGGAACCTACATAGTCCAAGTGCCCGTTAGTTAACCTAGATAGTCAAAGTGCCTTCTAGGTAACCTAGATAGTCCAAATGCCCGCTAGGATACCCACATAGTCCAACTGCCCGATAGGGAACCAACATAGTCCAAGTGCCCGCTAAGGGACCTACATAGTCCAAGTGCCCGTTAGGGAACTTACATAGTCCAAGTGCCCTCTAGGGAACCTGCATCGTCTATGTGCCCGCTAGTTAACCTAGATAGTCCAAGTGCTCGCTAGTTAGCATAGATCATCCAAGTGCCCGCTAGTTAACCTACATAGTCCAAGGTCCGTTAGTTAACCTAGATAGTCCAAGTGCCCTCTAGTTAACCTACATAGTCCAAGGGCCCTCTAGTTAACCTCGATAGTCCAAGTGCCCGCTAGGGGACGTACATAGTCCAAGTGCCCGCTGGGCAACCTAGATAGTCCAAGTGCCCGCTAGATTACCTACATAGTCCAAGTGCCCGCTGAGGAACCTACATAGTCCAAGTGTCCGAAAGGGAACCTACGTATTCCAAGTGCCCGTTAGGGCACCTAGATAGTCCAAGTAACCATAGGGAACCTATATCGTCCAAGTGCCCTCTAGGGAAGCTACATAGTCAAAGTGCCCGCTAGGGAACCTGCATTGTATAAGTGCCCGCTAGTTAACCTAGATAGTCCAAGTGCCCACTAGGTAACCTAGATAGTCGAAGGGCCCGCTAGTTAACCTACATAGTCCAAGTCCCCGATAGGGAACCTACATAGTCCGAGTGCCCAATGAGGAACCTACATAGTCCAAGTGCCCGATAGGGAATCTTCATATTCCAAGTGCCCGTTAGGGAACCCAGATAGTCCAAGTGCCCATAGGGAACCTATATGGTCCAAGTGCCCTCTAGGGAAGCTACATATTCATAGTGCCCGCTAGGGAACCGGCATCGTCCAAGTGCCCGCTAGTTAACCAAGATCGTCCAAGTGTCCGCTAGTAAACCTACATAGTCCAAGTTCCCGTTAGGTAACCTAGATAGGCCAAGTGCCCGCAAGGTAACGTACATAGTCCAAGTGCCCGCTAGGTAACCTAGATATTCCAAGTTCCGGTTTGCTAACCTAGATAGTCCAAGTGCCCGCTAGGTAACCTACATAGTTCAAGTGCCCATTCGTTAACCTAGATAGTCCAAGTGCCCGCTACGTAACCTATACTGTCCAAGAGCCCGCTAGGTTACGTACATAGTCCAAGTGCACGTTCGTTAACTTAGATAGTCCAAGTCGCGCTAGGTAACCTACATAGTCCAAAGGCCCGCTAGGTAACCTATATAGTCCAAGTGCCCGCTATTTAAACTATAGTCCAAGTGCCCGCTAGGTAACCTACATATTCCAAGTTCCCGCTAGGTAACCAAGGTAGTCCAAGTGCCCGTTACCTAACCTAGATAGTCCAAGTGCCCGTTAGGTTACCTACATAGTCCAAGTGCCCGCTAATTAACCTACATAGTCCAAGTGCTTTTAGGTAACCTAGACAGTCCAAGTGCCCGATAGTTAACCTCCATAGTCCTAGTGCCCGCTAATTAACCTATATAGTCCAAGTGCCCGCTAGGGAACCTGCATCATCCAAGTGCCCGCTAGTTAATCTAGATAGTCCAAGTGCCCGCTAGTTAAGCTAGATAGTCCAAGTGGCCGCTAGTTAACCTAGATCGTCCAAGTTCCCGCTAGTTAACCTAGATCACCCAAGTGCCCGCTAGTTAACCTACATAGTCCAAGGTCCGCTAGTTAACCTAGATATTCCAAGTGCCCGCTAGTTAACCTACATAGTCCAAGGGTCCTCTAGTTAACCTAGATAGTCCAAGTGCCCACTAGGGGAAGTACATAGTCCAAGTGCCCGCTAGGTAACCTAGATAGTCTAAGGGCCCGCTAGTTAACCTACATAGTCCAACTGCCCGATAGGGAACCTACATAGTCCAAGCGATCGCTAAGGGACGAACATAGTCCAAGTGCCCGCTAGGGAACCTACATAGTCCAAGTGCCCGCTGAGGAACCTACATAGTCCAAGTGTCCGAAAGGGAACCTACGTATTCCAAGTGCCCATTAGGGCACCTAGATAGTCCAAGTGCCCATAGGGAACCTATATAGTCCAAGTGCCCTCTAGGGAACTTACATAGTCAAAGTGCCCGCTATGGTACCTGCATTGTACAAGTGCCCTCTAGTTAACCTAGATAGTCCAAGTGCCCGCTAGGTAACCTAGATTGTCCAAGGGCCTGCTAGTTAACCTACAAAGTCCAAGTGCCCGATAGGGAACCTACATAGTCCAAGTGCCCAATGAGGAACCTACATAGTCCAAGTGCCCGATAGGGAATCTTCATATTCCAAGTGCCCGTTAGGGAACCCAGATAGTCCAAGTGCCCATAGGGAACCTACATAGTCCAAGTGCCCTCTAGGGAAGCTACATATTCATAGTGCCCGCTAGGGAACCTGCATTGTCCAAGTGCCCACTAGGTAACCTAGATCGTCCAAGTGTCCGCTAGTAAACCTACATAGTCCAAGTTCCCGTTAGTTAACCTAGATAGGCCAAGTGCCCGCTAGTTAACCTACATAGTACAATGGCCCGCTAGTTGACCTACATAGTTCAAGTGCCCGCTAGTTAACCTAGATAGTCAAAGTGCCCGCTAGTTAACCTAAGTAGTACAAATGTCCGATAGGGATCCTACATAGTCCAAGTGCCCGCTAGGTAACCTAGATATTCCAAGTTCCGGTTTGCTAACCTAGATAGTCCAAGTGCCCGCTAGGTAACCTACATAGTCCAAGTGCCCATTCGTTAACCTAGATAGTCCATGTGCCCGCTAGGTAACCTATACTGTCCAAGTGCCTGCTAGGTTACCTACATAGTCCAAGTGCACGTTCGTTAACTTAGATAGTCCAAGTCGCGCTAGGTAACCTACATAGTCCAAGGGCCACTAGGTAACCTATAGTCCAAGTGTCCTCTAGGTAACCTACATATTCCAAGTTCCCGCTAGGTAACCTAGATAGTCAAAGTGCCTGTTACCTAACCTAGATAGTCCATGTGCCCGTGAGGTTACCTACATAGTCCACGTGCCCGTTCGTTAACCTAGATAGTACAATTGCCCGCTAGGTAACCTACATAGTCCAAGAGCCGGCAGGTACCTTAGACAGTTCAAGTGCCCGCTAGGTAACCTACATAGTCCAAGTGCCCGCTAGGTAACCTAGATAGTCCAAGTACCCGTTAGCTAACCTAGATAGTCCAAGTGCCCGCTAGTTAACCTAGATAGTCAAAGTGCCCGCTAGTTAACCTAAGTAGTACAAATGTCCGATAGGGATCCTACATAGTCCAAGTGCCCGCTAGGTAACCTAGATATTCCAAGTTCTGGTTTGCTAACCTAGATAGTCCAAGTGCCCGCTAGGTAACCTACGTAGTACAAGTGCCCATTCGTTAACCTAGATAGTCCAAGTGCCTGCTAGTTAACCTATACTGTCCAAGTGCCCGCTAGGTTACTTACATAGTCCTAGTGCACTTTCGTTAACTTAGATAGTCCAAGTCGCGGTAGGTAACCAACATAGTCCAAGGGCCGCTAGGTAACCTATATAGTCCAAGTGCCCGCTAGTTAGCCTATAGTCCAAGTGCCCTCTAGGTAACCTACATATTCCATGTTTCCGCTAGGTAACCTAGATAGTCCAAGTGCCCGCTACCTAACCTAGATTGTCCAAGTGCCCATTAGGTTACCTACATAGTCCACGTGCCCGTTCGTTAACCTAGATAGTCCAATTGCCCGCTAGGTAACCTACATAGTCCAAGGGCCGGCTAGGTAACCTTTAGAATCCAAGTGCCCACTAGGTAATCTAGATAGTCCAGGTGCCCGTTAGGTAACCTAGATAGTCCAAGTGCCCGCTAGTTAACCTACACAGTCCAAGTGCCCGCTGGTTAACTTAAACAGTCCAAGTGCCCGCTAGGTTACCTACATAGTCCAAGTGCCCGTTAGGTAACCTAGATAGTCCAAGTGCCCGTTAGGTAACCTCCATAGTCCAAGTGCCCGTTCGTTAACCTAGATAGTCCAAGTTCCTGTTAGCTAACCTACATAGTCCAAGTGTCCGTTCGTTAACCTAGATAGTTCAAGTGCCCGCTAGGTAACCTAGACAGTCCAAGTGCCTGCTAGGTAACCTACATAGTCTAAGTGCCCGCTAGGGACCTACATAGTCCAAGTGCCCGCTAGGTAACCTACATAGTCCAAGTGCCCGTTAGTTAACCTAGATAGTCAAAGTGCCTGCTAGGTAACCTAGATAGTCCAAATGCCTGCTAGGGTACCCACATAGTCCAACTGCCCGATAGGGAACCAACATAGTCCAAGTGCCCGCTAAGGGACCGACATAGTCCAAGTGACCGCTAGGGAACCTACATAGTCCAAATGCCCGTTAGGGTACCCACAGAGTCCAACTGCCCGATAGGGAACCAACATAGTCCAAGTGCCCGCTAAGGGACCTACATAGTCCAAGTGCCCGTTAGGGAACCTACATAGTCCAAGTGCCCTCTAGGGAACCTGCATCGTCCAAGTGCCCGCCAGTTAACATAGAGAGTCTAAGTTCCCGCTTGTTAACCTAGATAGTCCAAGTGCCCGCTAGTTAACATAGATCGTCCAAGTGCCCGCTAGTTAACCTACATAGTCCAAGGTCCGTTAGTTAACCTAGATAGTCCAAGTGCCCTCTAGATAACCTACATAGTCCAAGGGCCCTCTAGTTAACCTCGATAGTCCAAGTGCCCGCTAGGGGACGTACATAGTCCAAGTGCCCGCTGGACAACCTAGATAGTCCAAGTGCCCGCTAGTTAACCTACATAGTCCAAGTGCCCGCTGAGGAACCTACATAGACGAAGTGTCCGAAAGGGAACCTACGTATTCCAAGTGCCCGTTAGGGCACCTAGATAGTCCAAGTAACCATAGGGAACCTATATAGTCCAAGTGCCCTCTAGGGAACCTACATAGTCAAAGTGCCCGCTAGGGAACCTGCATTGTACAAGTGCCCGCTAGTTAACCTAGATAGTCCAAGTGCCCGCTAGGTAACCTAGATAGTCGAAGGGCCCGCTAGTTAACCTACATAGTCCAAGTGCCCGATAGGGAACCTACATAGTCCAAGTGCCCAATGAGGAACCTACATAGTCCAAGTGCCCGGTAGGGAATCTTCATATTCCAAGTGCCCGTTAGGGAACCCAGATAGTCCAAGTGCCCATAGGGAACCTATATGGTCAAAGTGCCCTCTAGGGAAGCTACATATTCATAGTGCCCGCTAGGGAACCTGCATTGTCTAAGTGCCCGCTAGTTAACCAAGATTGTCCAAGTGTCCGCTAGTAAACCTACATAGTCCAAGTTCCCGTTAGGTAACCTAGATAGGCCAAGTGCCCGCAAGGTAACCTACATAGTCCAAGTGCCCGCTAGGTAACCTAGATATTCCAAGTTCCGGTTTACTAACCTAGATAGTCCAAGTGCCCGGTAGGTAACCTACATAGTCCAAGTGCCCATTCGTTAACCTAGATAGTCCAAGTGCCCGCTAGGTAACCTATACTGTCCAAGTGCCCGCTAGGTTACCTACATAGTCCAAGTGCACGTTCGTTAACTTAGATAGTCCAAGTTGCGCTAGGTAACATACATAGACCAGGGGCCCGCTAGGTAACCTATCTAGTCCAAGTGCCCGCTAGTTAAACTATAGTCCAAGTGCCCGCTAGGTAACCTACATATTCCAAGTTCCCGCTAGGTAACCTAGATAGTCCAAGTGCCCGTTACCTAACCTAGATAGTCCAAGTGCCCATTAGGTTACCTACATAGTCCACGTGCCGGTTCGTTAACCTAGATAGTCCAAGTGCCCGCTAATTAACCTACATAGTCCAAGTGCCCGCTAATTAACCTACATAGTCCAAGTGCCCGTTAGGTAACCTAGACAATCCAAGTGCCCGCTAGGTAACCTCCATAGTCCAAGTGCCCGCTAATTAACCTATATTGTCCAAGTGCCCGCTAGGGAACCTGCATCGTCCAAGTGCCCGCTAGTTAATCTAGATAGTCCAAGTGCCCGCTAGTTAACCTAAAGAGTCCAAGGGCCCTCTATTTAACCTAGATAGTCCAAGTGCCCGCTAGGGGATGTACATAGTCCAAGTGCCCGCTAGGTAACCTAGATATTCTAAGGGCCCGCTAGTTAACCTACATAGTCCAACTGCCCGATAGGGAACCTACATAGTCCAAGATCCCGCTAAGGGACGAACATAGTCCAAGTGCCCGCTAGGGAACCTACATAGTCCAAGTGCCCGCTAGGTAACCTAGATAGTCCAAGTGCCCGCTAGTTAACCTACATAGTCCAAGTGCCCGCTGAGGAACCTACATAGTCCAAGTGTCCGAAAGGGAACCTACGTATTCCAAGTGCCCATTAGGGCACCTAGATAGTCCAAGTGCCCATAGGGAACCTATATGGTACAAGGGCCCTCTAGGGAAGCTACATATTCATAGTGCCCGCAAGGGAACCTGCATTGTCCAAGTGCCCGCTAGTTATCCTAGATCGTCCAAGGGTCCGCTAGTAAACCTACATAGTCCAAGTTCCCGTTAGGTAACCTAGATAGGCCAAGTGCCCGCTAGTTAACCTACATAGTACAATGGCCCGCTAGTTGACCTAGATAGTCCAAGTGCCCGCTAGTTAACCTAGCTAGTCAAAGTGCCCTCTAGTTAACCTAAGTAGTACAAATGTCCAATAGGGATTCTACATAATCCAAGTGCCCGCTAGGTAACCTAGATATTCCAAGTTCCGGTTTGCTAACCTAGATAGTCCAAGTGCCCGCTAGGTAACCTATACTGTCCAAGTGTCCGCTATGTTACTTACATAGTCCAAGTGCACGTTCGTTAACTTAGATAGTCCAAGTCGCGTTAGGTAACCAACATAATCTAAGGGCCGCTAGGTAACCTATATAGTCCAAGTGCCCGCTAGTTAACCTATAGTCCAAGTGCCCTCTAGGTAACTTAAACAGTCCAAGTGCCCGCTAGGTTACCTGCATAGTCCAAGTGCCCGCTAGGTAACCTAGACAGTCCAAGTGCCTGCTAGGTAACCTACATAGTCCAAGTGCCCGTTTGCTAACCTAGATCGTCAAAGGGCCCGCTAGTTAACCTACATAGTCCAAGGGCCCTCTAGTTAACCTAGATAGTCCAAGTGCCCGCTAGTTAACCTACATTGTCCAAGTCCCTGATGGGGAGCCTACATAGTCCAAGTATCCGCTAGGTAACCTACATAATCCAAGTGCCCGCTAGGGAACCTACATAGTCCAAATGCCCGTTAGGTAACCTAGATAGTGCAAATGCCCGCTAGGGTACCCACATAGTCTAAGTGCCCGCGAGGTAACCTACATTGTCCAAGTGCCCATTCATTAACCTAGATTTTCCAAGTGCCCTCTAGGTAACCTAGACTGTCCAAGTGCCCGCTTGGTTACCTACATAGTCCACGTGCCCGTTCGTTAACCTAGAAAGTACAAGAGCCCGCTAGTTAACCTACATAGTCCAAGGGCCCGCTAGTTAACCTAGATAGTCCAAGTGCCCGCTAGTTAACCTACATTGTCCATGTCCCTGATGGGGAACCTACATAGTCCAAGTATCCGCTAGGTAACCTACATAGTCCAAATGCCTGCTAGTAACGTACATAGTCCAAGTGCCCGTTAGGTAACCTAGATAGTCCAAATGCACGCTAGGGAACCCACATAGTCCAAGTGCCCGTTAGAAAACTTACATAGTCAAAGCCCTGCTATGGAACCTACATAGTCCAAGTGCCCGCTAGGGAACCTAGATAGTCCAAGTACCCGTTAGCTAACCTAGATAGTCCAAGTGCCCGCTAGGTAACCTACATAGTCCAAGTGCCCGTTCGTTAACCTAGATAGTCCAAGTTCCTGTTAGCTAACCTACATAGTCCAAGTGCCCGTTCGTTAACCTAGATAGTTCAAGTGCCCGCGAGGTAACCTAGACAGTCCAAGTGCCTGCTAGGTAACCTACATAGTCCAAGTGCCCGCTAGTTAACCTACATAGTCCAAGGTCCGTTAGTTAACCTAGATAGTCCAAGTGCCCTCTAGTTAACCTAGATAGTCCAAGTGCCCGCTAGTAAACCTACATTGTCCAAGTCCCTGATGGGGAGCCTACATAGTCCAAGTATCCGCTAGGTAACCTACATAGTCCAAATGCCCACTAGTAACGTACATAGTCCAAATGCCCGTTAGGTAACCTAGATAGTCCAAATGCCCGCAGGGAACCTACATAGCCCAAGTGCCCGCTAGGTAACCTACATAGTCCAAATGCCCGCTAGAAACCTACATAGTCCAAGTGCAAGAAGGGAACCTACATAATCCAAGTGCCCGCTAGGGAACCTACATAGTCCAAATGCCCGTTAGGTAACCTAGATAGTGCAAATGCCCGCTAGGGTACCCACATAGTCTAAGTGCCCGCGAGGTAACCTACATTGTCCAAGTGCCCATTCATTAACCTAGATTTTCCAAGTGCCCTCTAGGTAACCTAGACTGTCCAAGTGCCCGCTTGGTTACCTACATAGTCCACGTGCCCGTTCGTTAACCTAGAAAGTACCAGAGCCCGCTAGTTAACCTACATAGTCCAAGGGCCCGCTAGTTAACCTAGATAGTCCAAGTGCCCGCTAGTTAACCTACATTGTCCATGTCCCTGATGGGGAACCTACATAGTCCAAGTATCCGCTAGGTAACCTACATAGTCCAAATGCCTGCTAGTAACGTACATAGTCCAAGTGCCCGTTAGGTAACCTAGATAGTCCAAATGCCCGCTAGGGAACCCACATAGTCCAAGTGCCCGTTAGAGAACTTACATAGTCAAAGCCCTGCTATGGAACCTACATAGTCCAAGTGCCCGCTAGGGAACCTAGATAGTCCAAGTACCCGTTAGCTAACCTAGATAGTCCAAGTGCCCGCTAGGTAACCTACATAGTCCAAGTGCCCGTTCGTTAACCTAGATAGTCCAAGTTCCTGTTAGCTAACCTACATAGTCCAAGTGCCCGTTCGTTAACCTAGATAGTTCAAGTGCCCGCTAGGTAACCTAGACAGTCCAAGTGCCTGCTAGGTAACCTACATAGTCCAAGTGCCCGCTAGTTAACCTACATAGTCCAAGGTCCGTTAGTTAACCTAGATAGTCCAAGTGCCCTCTAGATAACCTACATAGTCCAAGGGCCCTCTAGTTAACCTCGATAGTCCAAGTGCCCGCTAGGGGACGTACATAGTCCAAGTGCCCGCTGGACAACCTAGATAGTCCAAGTGCCCGCTAGTTAAACTACATAGTCCAAGTGCCCGCTGAGGAACCTACATAGACGAAGTGTCCGAAAGGGAACCTACGTATTCCAAGTGCCCGTTAGGGCACCTAGATAGTCCAAGTAACCATAGGGAACCTATATAGTCCAAGTGCCCTCTAGGGAAGCTACATAGTCAAAGTGCCCGCTAGGGAACCTGCATTGTACAAGTGCCTGCTAGTTAACCTAGATAGTCCAAGTGCCCGCTAGGTAACCTAGATAGTCGAAGGGCCCGCTAGTTAACCTACATAGTCCAAGTGCCCGGTAGGTAACCTACATAGTCCAAGTGCCCATTCGTTAACCTAGATAGTCCAAGTGCCCGCTAGGTAACCTATCTAGTCCAAGTGCCCGCTAGTTAAACTATAGTCCAAGTGCCCGCTAGGTAACCTACATATTCCAAGTTCCCGCTAGGTAATCTAGATAGTCCAAGTGCCCGTTACCTATCCTAGATAGTCCAAGTGCCCATTAGGTTACCTACATAGTCCACGTGCCGGTTCGTTAACCTAGATAGTCCAAGTGCCCGCTAATTAACCTACATAGTCCAAGTGCCCGTTAATTAACCTACATAGTCCAAGTGCCCGTTAGGTAACCTAGACAATCCAAGTGCCCGCTAGGTAACCTCCATAGTCCAAGTGCCCGCTAATTAACCTATATAGTCCAAGTGCCGGCTAGGGAACCTGCATCGTCCAAGTGCCCGCTAGTTAATCTAGATAGTCCAAGTGCCCGCTGGTTAACCTACATAGTCCAAGGGCCCTCTATTTAACCTAGATAGTCCAAGTGCCCGCTAGGGGACGTACATAGTCCAAGTGCCCGCTAGGTAACCTAGATATTCTAAGGGCCCGCTAGTTAACCTACATAGTCCAACTGCCCGATAGGGAACCTACATAGTCCAAGATCCCGCTAAGGGACGAACATAGTCCAAGTGCCCGCTAGGGAACCTACATAGTTCAAGTGCCCGCTAGGTAACCTAGATAGTCCAAGTGCCCGCTAGTTAACCTACATAGTCCAAGTGCCCGCTGAGGAACCTACATAGTCCAAGTGTCCGAAAGGGAACCTACGTATTCCAAGTGCCCATTAGGGCACCTAGATAGTCCAAGTGCCCATAGGGAACCTATATGGTCCAAGTGCCCTCTAGGGAAGCTACATATTCATAGTGCCCGCAAGGGAACCTGCATTGTCCAACTGCCCGCTAGTTATCCTAGATCGTCCAAGGGTCCGCTAGTAAACCTACATAGTCCAAGTTCCCGTTAGGTAACCTAGATAGGCCAAGTGCCCGCTAGATAACCTACATAGTACAATGGCCCGCTAGTTGACCTAGATAGTCCAAGTGCCCGCTAGTTAACCTAGCTAGTCAAAGTGCCCTCTAGTTAACCTAAGTAGTACAAATGTCCAATAGGGATCCTACATAATCCAAGTGCCCGCTAGGTAACCTAGATATTCCAAGTTCCGGTTTGCTAACCTAGATAGTCCAAGTGCCCGCTAGGTAACCTATACTGTCCAAGTGCCCGCTAGGTTACTTACATAGTCCAAGTGCACGTTCATTAACTTAGATAGTCCAAGTCGCGTTAGGTAACCAACATAATCTATGGGCCGCTAGGTAACCTATATAGTCCAAGTGCCCGCTAGTTAACCTATAGTCCAAGTGCCCTCTAGGTAACATAAACAGTCCAAGTGCCCGCTAGGTTACCTGCATAGTCCAAGTGCCCGCTAGGTAACCTAGACAGTCCAAGTGCCTGCTAGGTAACCTACATAGTCCAAGTGCCCCTTTGCTAACCTAGATCGTCAAAGGGCCCGCTAGTTAACCTACATAGTCCAAGGGCCCTCTAGTTAACCTAGATAGTCCAAGTGCCCGCTAGTTAACCTACATTGTCCAAGTCCCTGATGGGGAGCCTACATAGTCCAAGTATCCGCTAGGTAACCTACATAGTCCAAATGCCCACTAGTAACGTACGTAGTCCAAATGCCCGTTAGGTAACCTAGATAGTCCAAATGCCCGCTAGGGAACCTACATAGCCCAAGTGCCCGCTAGGTAACCTACATAGTCCAAATGCCCGCTAGAAACCTACATAGTCCAAGTGCAAGAAGGGAAACTACATAATCCAAGTGCCCGCTAGGGAACCTACATAGTCCAAATGCCCGTTAGGTAACCTAGATAGTCCAAATGCCCGCTAGGGTACCCACATAGTCTAAGTGCCCGCGAGGTAACCTACATAGTCCAAGTGCCCATTCATTAAACTAGATTTTCCAAGTGCCCTCTAGGTAACCTAGACTGTCCAAGTGCCCGCTTGGTTACCTACATAGTCCACGTGCCCGTTCGTTAACCTAGAAAGTACAAGAGCCCGCTAGTTAACCTACATAATCCAAGGGCCCGCTGGTTAACCTAGATAGTCCAAGGGCCCGCTAGTTAACCTACATTGTCCATGTCCCTGATGGGGAACCTACATAGTCCAAGTATCCGCTAGGTAACCTACATAGTCCAAATGCCCGCTAGTAACGTACATAGTCCAAGTGCCCGTTAGGTAACCTAGATAGTCCAAATGCCCGCTAGGGAACCCACATAGTCCAAGTGCCCGTTAGAGAACTTACATAGTCAAAGCCCTGCTAGGGAACCTACATAGTCCAAGTGCCCGCTAGGGAACCTAGATAGTCCAAGTACCCGTTAGCTAACCTAGATAGTCCAAGTGCCCGCTAGGTAACCTACATAGTCCAAGTGCCCGTTCGTTAACCTAGATAGTCCAAGTTCATGTTAGCTAACTTACATAGTCCAAGTGCCCGTTCGTTAACCTAGATAGTTCAAGTGCCCGCTAGGTAACCTAGACAGTCCAAGTGCCTGCTAGGTAACCTACATAGTCCAAGTGCCCGCTAGGGAACCTACATAGTCCAAGTGCCCGTTAGTTAACCTAGATAGTCAAAGTGCCTTCTAGGTAACCTAGATAGTCCAAATGCCCGCTAGGATACCCACATAGTCCAACTGCCCGTTAGGGAACCAACATAGTCCAAGTGCCCGCTAAGGGACCTACATAGTCCAAGTGCCCGTTAGGGAACCTACATAGTCCAAGTGCCCTCTAGGGAACCTGCATCGTCCATGTGCCCGCCAGTTAACATAGATAGTCTAAGTTCCCGCTAGTTAACCTAGATAGTCCAAGTGCCCGCTAGTTAACATAGATCGTCCAAGTGCCCGCTAGTTAACCTACATAGTCCAAGGTCCGTTAGTTAACCTAGATAGTCCAAAGCCCTCTAGTTAACCTACACAGTCCAAGGGCCCTCTAGTTAACCTCGATATTCCAAGTGCCCGCTAGGGGACGTACATAGTCCAAGTGCCCGCTGGGCAACCTAGATAGTCCAAGTGCCCGCTAGATAACCTACATAGTCCAAGTGCCCGCTGAGGAACCTACATAGTCCAAGTGTCTGAAAGGGAACCTACGTATTCCAAGTGCCCGTTAGGGCACCTAGATAGTCCAAGTAACCATAGGGAACCTATATAGTCCAAGTGCCCTCTAGGGAAGCTACATAGTCAAAGTGCCCACTAGGGAACCTGCATTGTACAAGTGCCCGCTAGTTAACCTAGATAGTCCAAGTGTCCGCTAGGTAACCTAGATAGTCGAAGGGCCCGCTAGTTAACCTACATAGTCCAAGTGCCCGATAGGGAACCTACATGGTCCAAGTGCCCAATGAGGAACCTACATAGTCCAAGTGCCCGATAGGGAATCTTCATATTCCAAGTGCCCGTTAGGGAACCCAGATAGTCCAAGTGCCCATAGGGAACCTATATGGTCCAAGTGCCCTCTAGGGAAGCTACATATTCATAGTGCCCGCTAGGGAACCTGCATTGTCCAAGTGCCCGCTAGTTAACCAAGATCGTCCAAGTGTCCGCTAGTAAACCTACATAGTCCAAGTTCCCGTTAGGTAACCTAGATAGGCCAAGTGCCCGCAAGGTAACCTACATAGTCCAAGTGCCCGCTAGGTAACCTAGATATTCCAAGTTCCGGTTTACTAATCTAGATAGTCCAAGTGCCCGCTAGGTAACCTACATAGTCCAAGTGCCCATTCGTTAACCTAGATAGTCCAAGTGCCCGCTAGGTAACCTATATTGTCCAAGTGCCCGCTAGGTTACCTACATAGTCCATGTGCACGTTCGTTAACTTAGATAGTCCAAGTCGCGCTAGGTAACCTACATAGTCCAAAGGCCCGCTAGGTAACCTATATAGTCCAAGTGCCCGCTAGTTAAACTATAGTCCAAGTGCCCGCTAGGTAACCTACATATTCCAAGTTCCCGCTATGTAACCAAGATAGTCCAAGTGCCCGTTACCTAACCTAGATAGTCCAAGTGCCCGTTAGGTTACCTACATAGTCCAAGTGCCCGCTAATTAACCTACATAGTCCAAGTGCCCGTTAGGTAACCTACATAGTCCAAGTGCCCTATAGTTAACCTCCACAGTCCAAGTGCCCGCTAATTAACCTATATAGTCCAAGTGCCCGCTAGGGAACCTGCATCATCCATGTGCCCGCTAGTTAATCTAGATAGTCCAAGTGCCCGCTAGTTAAGCTAGATAGTCCAAGTGGCCGATAGTTAACCTAGATCGCCCAAGTGCCCGCTAGTTAACCTACATAGTCCATGTTCCGCTAGTTAACCTAGATATTCCAAGTGCCCGCTAGTTAACCTACATAGTCCAAGGGCCCTCTAGTTAACCTAGATAGTCCAAGTGCCCACTAGGGGAAGTACATAGTCCAAGTGCCCGCTAGGTAACCTAGATAGTCTAAGGGCCCGCTAGTTAACCTACATAGTCCAACTGCCCGATAGGGAACCTACATAGTCCAAGCGCTCGCTAAGGGACGAACATAGTCCCAGTGCCCGCTAGGGAACCTACATAGTCCAAGTGCCCGCTAGGGAACCTACATAGTCCAAGTGCCCGCTAGGTAACCTAGATAGTCCAAGTGCCCGCTAGTTAACCTACATAGTCCAAGTGCCCGCTGAGGAACCTACATAGTACAAGTGTCCGAAAGGGAACCTACGTATTCCAAGTGCCCATTAGGGCACCTAGATAGTCCAAGTGCCCATAGGGAACCTATATAGTCCAAGTGCCCTCTAGGGAACTTACATAGTCAAAGTGCCCGCTAGGGTACCTGCATTGTACAAGTGCCCTCTAGGTAACCTAGATAGTCCAAGGGCCTGCTAGTTAACCTACATAGTCCAACGGCCCTCTAGTTAACCTAGATAGTCCAAGTCCCCGCCGGAGGACGTACATAGTCCAAGTGCCCGCTAGGTAACCAAGATAGTCTACGGGCCCGCTAGTTAACCTACATAGTCCAACTGCCCGATAGGGAACCTACATAGTCCAAGTGCCCGCTAAGGGACAAACATAGTCCAAGTGCCCGCTAGGGAACCTGCATAGTCAAAGTGCCCGATAGGTAACCTAGATAGTCCAAGTGCCCGCTGAGGAACCTGCATAGTCCAAGTGTCCGAAAGGGAACTTACGTATTCCAAGGGCCCATTAGGGCACCTAGATAGTCCAAGTGCCCATAGGGAACCTATATCGTCCAAGTGCCCTCTAGGGAACCTACATAGTCAAAGTGCCCGCTAGGGAACCTGCATTTTACAAGTGCCCTCTAGTTAACCTAGATAGTCCAAGTGCCCGCTAGGTAACCTAGATAGTCCAAGGGCCCGCTAGTTAACCTACAAAGTCCAAGTGCCCGATAGGGAACCTACATAGTCCAAGTGCCCAATGAGAAACCTACATAGTCCAAGTGCCCGATAGGGAATCTTCATATTCCAAGTGCCCGTTAGGGAACCCAGATAGTCCAAGTGCCCATAGGGAACCTACATAGTCCAAGTGCCCTCTAGGGAAGCTACATATTCATAGTGCCCGCTAGGGAACCTGCATTGTCCAAGTGCCCGCTAGTTAACCTAGATCGTCCAAGTGTCCGCTAGTAAACCTACATAGTCCAAGTTCCCGTTAGGTAACCTAGATAGGCCAAGTGCCCGCTAGTTAACCTACATAGTACAATGGCCCGCTAGTTGACCTACATAGTTCAAGTGCCCGCTAGTTAACCTAGATAGTCAAAGTGCCCGCTAGTTAACCTAAGTAGTACAAATGTCTGATAGGGATCCTACATAGTCCATGTGCCCGCTAGGTAACCTAGATATTCCAAGTTCCGGTTTGCTAACCTAGATAGTCCAAGTGCCCGCTAGGTAACCTACATAGTCCAAGTGCCCATTCGTTAACCTAGATAGTCCAAGTGCCCGCTAGGTTACCTATATAGTCCAAGTGCACGTTCGTTAACTTAGATAGTCCAAGTCGCGCTAGGTAACCTACATAGTCCAAGGGCCACTAGGTAACCTATAGTCCAAGTGCCCTGTAGGTAACCTACATATTCCAAGTTCCCGCTAGGTAACCTAGATAGTCAAAGTGCCCGTTACCTAACCTAGATAGTCCAAGTGCCCGTGAGGTTACCTACATAGTCCACGTGCCCGTTCTTTAACCTAGATAGTACAATTGCCCGCTAGGTAACCTACATAGTCCAAGAGCCGGCAGGTAACTTAGACAGTTCAAGTGCCCGCTAGGTTACCTGCATAGTCCAAGTGCCCGTTAGGTAACCTAGATAGTCCAAGTGCCCGCTAGGTAACCTACATAGTCCAAGTGCCCGCTAGGTAACCTAGATAGTCCAAGTACCCGTTAGCTAACCTAGATAGTCCAAGTGCCCGCTAGGTAACCTCCATAGTCCAATTGCCTTCTAGGTAACCTCCATAGTCCAAGTGCCCAATAATTTACCTATATAGTCCAAGTGCCCGCTAGGGAAACTGCATCGTTGAAGTGCCCGCTAGTTAATCTAGATGGTCCAAGTGCCCACTAGTTAACGTAGATAGTCCAAGTGCCCGCTACTTAACCTAGATCGTCCAAGTGCCCGCTAGTTAACCTACATAGTCCAAGGTCCGCTAGTTAACCTAGATATTCCAAGCGCCCCTTAGTTAACCTACATAGTCAAAGGGCCCTCTAGTTAACCTAGATAGTCCAAGTGCCCGCTAGGGGACATACATAGTCCAAGTGCCCGCTATGTAACCTAGATTGTCTAAGGGCCCGCTAGATAAACTAAATAGTCCAACTGCCCGATAGGGAACCTACATAGTCCAAGTGCCCGCTAAGGGACGAACATAGTCCAAGTGCCCGCTAGGGAACCTACAAAATCCAAGTGCCCGCTAGGTAACCTAGATAGTCCAAATGCCCGCTAGTTAACCTACATAGTCAAAGTGCCCGCTGAGGAACCTACATAGTCCAAGTGTCCGAAAGGGAACCTACGTATTCCAAGTGCCCATTAGGGCACCTAGATAGTCCAAGTGCCCATAGGGAACCTATATAGTCCAAGTGCCCTCTAGGGAACTTACATAGTCAAAGTGCCCGCTAGGGTACCTGCATTGTACAAGTGCCCTCTAGTTAACCTAGATAGTCCAAGTGCCCGCTAGGTAACCTAGATAGTCCAAGGGCCTGCTAGTTAACCTACATAGTCCAACGGCCCTCTAGTTAACCTAGATAGTCCAAGTGCCCGCTGGAGGACGTACATAGTCCAAGTGCCCGCTAGGTAACCTAGATAGTCTACGGGCCCGCTAGTTAACCTACATAGTCCAACTGCCCGGTAGGGAACCTACATAGTGCAAGTGCCCGCTAAGGGACGAACATAGTCCAAGTGCCTGCTAGGGAACCTGCATAGTCCAAGTGCCTGCTAGTAAACCTACATAGTCCAAGTGCCCACTGAGGAACCTGCATAGTCCAAGTGTCCGAAAGGGAACCTACGTATTCCAAGTGCCCATTAGGGCACCTAGATAGTCCAAGTGCCCATAGGGAACCTATATCGTCCAAGTGCCCTCTAGGGAACCTACATAGTCAAAGTGCCCGCTAGGGAACCTGCATTGTACAAGTGCCCTCTAGTTAACCTACATAGTCCAAGTGCCCGCTAGGTAACCTAGATAGTCCAAGGGCCCGCTAGTTAACCTACAAAGTCCAAGTGCCCGATAGGGAACCTACATAGGCCAAGTGCCCAATGAGGAACCTACATAGTCCAAGTGCCCGATAGGGAATCTTCATATTCCAAGTGCCCGTTAGGGAACCCAGATAGTCCAAGTGCCCATAGGGAACCTACATAGTCCAAGTGCCCTCAAGGGAAGCTACATATTCATAGTGCCCGCTAGGGAACCTGCATTGTCCAGTGCCCGCTAGTTAACCTAGATCGTCCAAGTGTCCGCTAGTAAACCTACATAGTCCAAGTTCCCGTTAGGTAACCTAGATAGGCCAAGTGCCCGCTAGTTAACCTACATAGTACAATGGCTCGCTAGTTGACCTACATAGTTCAAGTGCCCGCTAGTTAACCTAGATAGTCAAAGTGCCCGCTAGTTAACCTAAGTAGTACAAATGTCCGATAGGGATCCTACATAGTCCAAGTGCCCGCTAGGTAACCTAGATATTCCAAGTTCCGGTTTGCTAACCTAGATAGTCCAAGTGCCCGCTAGGTAACCTACATAGTCCAAGTGCCCATTCGTTAACCTAGATAGTCCAAGTGCCCGCTAGGTAACCTATACTGTCCAAGTGCCTGCTAGGTTACCTACATAGTCCAAGTGCACGTTCGTTAACTTAGATAGTCCAAGTCGCGCTAGGTAACCTACATAGTCCAAGGGCCACTAGGTAACCTATAGTCCAAGTGCCCTCTAGGTAACCTACATATTCCAAGTTCCCGCTAGGTAACCTAGATAGTCAACGTGCCCGTTACCTAACCTAGATAGTCCAAGTGCCCGTGAGGTTACCTACATAGTCCACGTGCCCGTTCGTTAACCTAGATAGTACAATTGCCCGCTAGGTAACCTACATAGTCCGAGAGCCGGCAGGTAACTTAGACAGTTCAAGTGCCCGCTAGGTTACCTGCATCGTCCAAGAGCCTGTTAGGTAACCTAGATAGTCCAAGTGCCCGCTAGGTAACCTACATAGTCCAAGTGCCCGCTAGGTAACCTAGATAGTCCAAGTACCCGTTAGCTAACCTAGATAGTCCAAGTGCCCGCTAGGTAACCTCCATAGTCCAATTGCCTTCTAGGTAACCTCCATAGTCCAAGTGCCCACTAATTTACCTATATAGTCCAAGTGCCCGCTAGGGAAACTGCATCGTTCAAGTGCCCGCTAGTTAATCTAGATAGTCCAAGTAACCGCTAGTTAACCTAGATAGTCCAAGTGCCCGCTACTTAACCTAGATAGTCCAAGTGCCCGCTAGTTAACCTACATAGTCCAAGGTCCGCTAGTTAACCTAGATATTCCAAGTGCCCCTTAGTTAACCTACATAGTCAAAGGGCCCTCTAGTTAACCTAGATAGTCCAAGTGCCCGCTAGGGGACATACATAGTCCAAGTGCCCGCTATGTAACCTAGATAGTCTAAGGGCCCGCTAGATAACCTACATAGTACAACTGCCCGATAGGGAACCTACATAGTCCAAGTGCCCGCTAAGGGACGAACATAGTCCAAGTGCCCGCTAGGGAACCTACAAAATCCAAGTGCCCGCTAGGTAACCTAGATAGTCCAAGTGCCCGCTAGTTAACCTACATAGTCCAAGTGCCCGCTGAGGAACCTACATAGTCCAAGTGTCCGAAAGGGAACCTACGTATTCCAAGTGCCCGTTAGGGCACCTAGATAGTCCAAGTAACCATAGGGAACCTATATAGTCCAAGTGCCCTCTAGGGAAGCTACATAGTCAAAGTGCCCGCTAGGGAACCTGCATTGTACAAGTGCCCGCTAGTTAACCTAGATAGTCCAAGTGCCCGCTAGGTAACCTAGATAGTCGAAGGGCCCGCTAGTTAACCTACATAGTCCAAGTGCCCGATAGGGAACCTACATAGTCCAAGTGCCCAATGAGGAACCTACATAGTCCAAGTGCCCGAGAGGGAATCTTCATATTCCAAGTGCCCGTTAGGGAACCCAGATAGTCCAAGTGCCCATAGGGAACCTATATGGTCCAAGTGCCCTCTAGGGAAGCTACACATTCATAGTGCCCGCTAGGGAACCTGCATTGTCCAAGTGCCCGCTAGTTAACCAAAATCGTCCAAGTGTCCGCTAGTAAACCTACATAGTCCAAGTTCCCGTTAGGTAACCTAGATAGGCCAAGTGCCCGCAAGGTAACCTACATAGTCCAAGTGCCCGCTAGGTAACCTAGATATTCCAAGTTCCGGTTTACTAATCTAGATAGTCCAAGTGCCCTCTAGGTAACCTACATAGTCCAAGTGCCCATTCGTTAACCTAGATAGTCCAAGTGCCCGCTAGGTAACCTATACTGTCCAAGTGCCCGCTAGGTTACCTATATAGTCCATGTGCACGTTCTTTAACTTAGATAGTCCAAGTCGCGCTAGGTAACCTATATAGTAGTCCAAGTGCCCGCTAGTTAAACTATAGTCCAAGTGCCCGCTAGGTAACCAAGATTGTCCAAGTGCCCGTTACCTAACCTAGATAGTCCAAGTGCCCGTTAGGTTACCTACATAGTCCAAGTGCCCGCTAATTAACCTACATAGTCCAAGTGCCCGTTAGGTAACCTAGACAGTCCAAGTGCCCGATAGTTAACCTCCATAGTCCAAGTGCCCGCTAATTAACCTATATAGTCCAAGTGCCCGCTAGGGAACCTGCATCATCCAAGTGCTCGCTAGTTAATCTAGATAGTCCAAGTGCCCGCTAGTTAAGCTAGATAGTCCAAGTGGCCGCTAGTTAACCTAGATCGTCCAAGTGCCCGCTAGTTAACCTAGATCGCCCAAGTGCCCGCTAGTTAACCTACATAGTCCAAGGTCCGCTAGTTAACCTAGATAGTCCAAGTGCCCACTAGGGGAAGTACATAGTCCAAGTGCCCGCTAGGTAACCTAGATAGTCTAAGGGCCCGCTAGTTAACCTACATAGTCCAACTGCCCGATAGGGAACCTACATAGTCCAAGCGCTCGCTAAGGGACGAACATAGTCCAAGTGCCCGCTAGGGAACCTACATAGTCCAAGTGCCCGCTAGGTAACCTAGATAGTCCAAGTGCCCGCTAGTTAACCTACATAGTCCAAGTGCCCGCTGAGGAACCTACATAGTCCAAGTGTCCGAAAGGGAACCTACGTATTCCAAGTGCCCATTAGGGCACCTAGATAGTCCAAGTGCCCATAGGGAACCTATATAGTCCAAGTGCCCTCTAGGGAACTTACATAGTCAAAGTGCCCGCTAGGGTACCTGCATTGTACAAGTGCCCTCTAGTTAACCTAGATAGTCCAAGTGCCCGCTGGTAACCTAGATAGTCCAAGGGCCTGCTAGTTAACCTACATAGTCCAACGGCCCTCTAGTTAACCTAGATAGTCCAAGTGCCCGCTGGAGGACGTACATAGTCCAAGTGCCCGAAGGGAATCTTCATATTCCAAGTCCCCGTTAGGGAACCCAGATAGTCCAAGTGCCCATAGGGAACCTACATAATCCAAGTGCCATCTAGGGAAGCTACATATTCATAGTGCCCGCTAGGGAACCTGCATTGTCCAAGTGCCCGCTAGTTAACCTAGATCGTCCAAGTGTCCGCTAGTAAACCTACATAGTCCAAGTTCCCGTTAGGTAAACTAGATAGGCCAAGTGCCCGCTAGTTAACCTACATAGTACAATGGCCCGCTAGTTGACCTAGATAGTTCAAGTGCCCGCTAGTTAACCTAGATAGTCAAAGTGCCCGCTAGTTAACCTAAGTAGTACAAATGTCCGATAGGGATCCTACATAGTCCAAGTGCCCGCTAGGTAACCTCGATATTCCAAGTTCCGGTTTGCTAACCTAGATAGTCCAAGTGCCCGCTAGGTAACCTACATAGTCCAAGTGCCCATTCGTTAACCTAGATAGTCCAAGTGCCCGCTAGGTAACCTATACTGTCCAAGTGCCTGCTAGGTTACCTACATAGTCCAAGTGCACGTTCGTTAACTTAGATAGTCCAAGTCGCGCTAGGTAACCTACATAGTCCAAGGGCCACTAGGTAACCTATAGTCCAAGTGCCCTCTAGGGAACCTACATATTCCAAGTTCCCGCTAGGTAACCTAGATAGTCAAAGTGCCCGTTACCTAACCTAGATAGTCCAAGTGCCCGTGAGGTTACCTACATAGTCCACGTGCCCGTTCTTTAACCTAGATAGTACAATTGCCCGCTAGGTAACCTACATAGTCCAAGAGCCGGCAGGTAACTTAGACAGTTCAAGTGCCCGCTAGGTTACCTGCATAGTCCAAGTGCCCGTTAGGTAACCTAGATAGTCCAAGTGCCCGCTAGGTAACCTACATAGTCCAAGTGCCCGCTAGGTAACCTAGATAGTCCAAGTACCCGTTAGCTAACCTAGATAGTCCAAGTGCCCGCTAGGTAACCTCCATAGTCCAATTGCCTTCTAGGTAACCTCCATAGTCCAAGTGCCCAATAATTTACCTATATAGTCCAAGTGCCCGCTAGGGAAACTGCATCGTTGAAGTGCCCGCTAGTTAATCTAGATAGTCCAAGTGCCCACTAGTTAACGTAGATAGTCCAAGTGCCCGCTACTTAACCTAGATCGTCCAAGTGCCCGCTAGTTAACCTACATAGTCCAAGGTCCGCTAGTTAACCTAGATATTCCAAGCGCCCCTTAGTTAACCTACATAGTCAAAGGGCCCTCTAGTTAACCTAGATAGTCCAAGTGCCCGCTAGGGGACATACATAGTCCAAGTGCCCGCTATGTAACCTAGATTGTCTAAGGGCCCGCTAGATAACCTAAATAGTCCAACTGCCCGATAGGGAACCTACATAGTCCAAGTGCCCGCTAAGGGACGAACATAGTCCAAGTGCCCGCTAGGGAACCTACAAAATCCAAGTGCCCGCTAGGTAACCTAGATAGTCCAAATGCCCGCTAGTTAACCTACATAGTCCAAGTGCCCGCTGAGGAACCTACATAGTCCAAGTGTCCGAAAGGGAACCTACGTATTCCAAGTGCCCATTAGGGCACCTAGATAGTCCAAGTGCCCATAGGGAACCTATATAGTCCAAGTGCCCTCTAGGGAACTTACATAGTCAAAGTGCCCGCTAGGGTACCTGCATTGTACAAGTGCCCTCTAGTTAACCTAGATAGTCCAAGTGCCCGCTAGGTAACCTAGATAGTCCAAGGGCCTGCTAGTTAACCTACATAGTCCAACGGCCCTCTAGTTAACCTAGATAGTCCAAGTGCCCGCTGGAGGACGTACATAGTCCAAGTGCCCGCTAGGTAACCTAGATAGTCTACGGGCCCGCTAGTTAACCTACATAGTCCAACTGCCCGGTAGGGAACCTACATAGTGCAAGTGCCCGCTAAGGGACGAACATAGTCCAAGTGCCCGCTAGGGAACCTGCATAGTCCAAGTGCCTGCTAGTAAACCTACATAGTCCAAGTGCCCGCTGAGGAACCTACATAGTCCAAGTGTCCGAAAGGGAACCTACGTATTCCAAGTGCCCGTTAGGGCACCTAGATAGTCCAAGTAACCATAGGGAACCTATATAGTCCAAGTGCCCTCTAGGGAAGCTACATAGTCAAAGTGCCCGCTAGGGAACCTGCATTGTACAAGTGCCCGCTAGTTAACCTAGATAGTCCAAGTGCCCGCTAGGTAACCTAGATAGTCGAAGGGCCCGCTAGTTAACCTACATAGTCCAAGTGCCCGATAGGGAACCTACATAGTCCAAGTGCCCAATGAGGAACCTACATAGTCCAAGTGCCCGAGAGGGAATCTTCATATTCCAAGTGCCCGTTAGGGAACCCAGATAGTCCAAGTGCCCATAGGGAACCTATATGGTCCAAGTGCCCTCTAGGGAAGCTACACATTCATAGTGCCCGCTAGGGAACCTGCATTGTCCAAGTGCCCGCTAGTTAACCAAAATCGTCCAAGTGTCCGCTAGTAAACCTACATAGTCCAAGTTCCCGTTAGGTAACCTAGATAGGCCAAGTGCCCGCAAGGTAACCTACATAGTCCAAGTGCCCGCTAGGTAACCTAGATATTCCAAGTTCCGGTTTACTAATCTAGATAGTCCAAGTGCCCTCTAGGTAACCTACATAGTCCAAGTGCCCATTCGTTAACCTAGATAGTCCAAGTGCCCGCTAGGTAACCTATACTGTCCAAGTGCCCGCTAGGTTACCTATATAGTCCATGTGCACGTTCTTTAACTTAGATAGTCCAAGTCGCGCTAGGTAACCTATATAGTAGTCCAAGTGCCCGCTAGTTAAACTATAGTCCAAGTGCCCGCTAGGTAACCAAGATTGTCCAAGTGCCCGTTACCTAACCTAGATAGTCCAAGTGCCCGTTAGGTTACCTACATAGTCCAAGTGCCCGCTAATTAACCTACATAGTCCAAGTGCCCGTTAGGTAACCTAGACAGTCCAAGTGCCCGATAGTTAACCTCCATAGTCCAAGTGCCCGCTAATTAACCTATATAGTCCAAGTGCCCGCTAGGGAACCTGCATCATCCAAGTGCTCGCTAGTTAATCTAGATAGTCCAAGTGCCCGCTAGTTAAGCTAGATAGTCCAAGTGGCCGCTAGTTAACCTAGATCGTCCAAGTGCCCGCTAGTTAACCTAGATCGCCCAAGTGCCCGCTAGTTAACCTACATAGTCCAAGGTCCGCTAGTTAACCTAGATAGTCCAAGTGCCCACTAGGGGAAGTACATAGTCCAAGTGCCCGCTAGGTAACCTAGATAGTCTAAGGGCCCGCTAGTTAACCTACATAGTCCAACTGCCCGATAGGGAACCTACATAGTCCAAGCGCTCGCTAAGGGACGAACATAGTCCAAGTGCCCGCTAGGGAACCTACATAGTCCAAGTGCCCGCTAGGTAACCTAGATAGTCCAAGTGCCCGCTAGTTAACCTACATAGTCCAAGTGCCCGCTGAGGAACCTACATAGTCCAAGTGTCCGAAAGGGAACCTACGTATTCCAAGTGCCCATTAGGGCACCTAGATAGTCCAAGTGCCCATAGGGAACCTATATAGTCCAAGTGCCCTCTAGGGAACTTACATAGTCAAAGTGCCCGCTAGGGTACCTGCATTGTACAAGTGCCCTCTAGTTAACCTAGATAGTCCAAGTGCCCGCTAGGTAACCTAGATAGTCCAAGGGCCTGCTAGTTAACCTACATAGTCCAACGGCCCTCTAGTTAACCTAGATAGTCCAAGTGCCCGCTGGAGGACGTACATAGTCCAAGTGCCCGAAGGGAATCTTCATATTCCAAGTCCCCGTTAGGGAACCCAGATAGTCCAAGTGCCCATAGGGAACCTACATAATCCAAGTGCCATCTAGGGAAGCTACATATTCATAGTGCCCGCTAGGGAACCTGCATTGTCCAAGTGCCCGCTAGTTAACCTAGATCGTCCAAGTGTCCGCTAGTAAACCTACATAGTCCAAGTTCCCGTTAGGTAAACTAGATAGGCCAAGTGCCCGCTAGTTAACCTACATAGTACAATGGCCCGCTAGTTGACCTAGATAGTTCAAGTGCCCGCTAGTTAACCTAGATAGTCAAAGTGCCCGCTAGTTAACCTAAGTAGTACAAATGTCCGATAGGGATCCTACATAGTCCAAGTGCCCGCTAGGTAACCTCGATATTCCAAGTTCCGGTTTGCTAACCTAGATAGTCCAAGTGCCCGCTAGGTAACCTACATAGTCCAAGTGCCCATTCGTTAACCTAGATAGTCCAAGTGCCCGCTAGGTAACCTATACTGTCCAAGTGCCTGCTAGGTTACCTACATAGTCCAAGTGCACGTTCGTTAACTTAGATAGTCCAAGTCGCGCTAGGTAACCTACATAGTCCAAGGGCCACTAGGTAACCTATAGTCCAAGTGCCCTCTAGGGAACCTACATATTCCAAGTTCCCGCTAGGTAACCTAGATAGTCAAAGTGCCCGTTACCTAACCTAGGTAGTCCAAGTGCCCGTGAGGTTACCTACATAGTCCACGTGCCCGTTCGTTAACCTAGATAGTATAATTGCCCGCTAGGTAACCTACATAGTCCAAGAGCCGGCAGGAAACTTAGACAGTTCAAGTGCCCGCTAGGTTACCTGCATAGTCCAAGTGCCCGTTAGGTAACCTAGATAGTCCAAGTGCCCGCTAGGTAACCTACATAGTCCAAGTGCCCGCTAGGTAACCTAGATAGTCCAAGTACCCGTTAGCTAACCTAGATAGTCCAAGTGCCCGCTAGGTAACCTCCATAGTCCAATTGCCTTTTAGGTAACCTCCATAGTCCAAGTGCCCACTAATTTACCTATATAGTCCAAGTACCCGCTAGGGAAACTGCATCGTTCAAGTGCCCGCTAGTTAATCTAGATAGTCCAAGTGCCCGCTAGTTAACCTAGATAGTCCAAGTGCCCGCTACTTAACCTAGATCGTCCAAGTGCCCGCTAGTTAACCTACATAGTCCAAGGTCCGCTAGTTAACCTAGATATTCCAAGTGCCCCTTAGTTAACCTACATAGTCAAAGGGCCCTCTAGTTAACCTAGATAGTCCAAGTGCCCGCTAGGGGACATACATAGTCCAAGTGCCCGCTATGTAACCTAGATAGTCTAAGGGCCCGCTAGATAACCTACATAGTACAACTGCCCGATAGGGAACTTACATAGTCCAAGTGCCCGCTAAGGGACGAACATAGTCCAAGTGCCCGCTAGGGAACCTACAAAATCCAAGTGCCCGTTAGGTAACCTAGATAGTCCAAGTGCCCGCTAGGGGACATACATAGTCCAAGTGCCCGCTATGTAACCTAGATTGTCTAAGGGCCCGCTAGATAACCTAAATAGTCCAACTGCCCGATAGGGAACCTACATAGTCCAAGTGCCCGCTAAGGGACGAACATAGTCCAAGTGCCCGCTAGGGAACCTACAAAATCCAAGTGCCCGCTAGGTAACCTAGATAGTCCAAGTGCCCGCTAGTTAACCTACATAGTCCAAGTGCCCGCTGAGGAACCTACATAGTCCAAGTGTCCGAAAGGGAACCTACGTATTCCAAGTGCCCGTTAGGGCACCTAGATAGTCCAAGTAACCATAGGGAACCTATATAGTCCAAGTGCCCTCTAGGGAAGCTACATAGTCAAAGTGCCCGCTAGGGAACCTGCATTGTACAAGTGCCCGCTAGTTAACCTAGATAGTCCAAGTGCCCGCTAGGTAACCTAGATAGTCGAAGGGCCCGCTAGTTAACCTACATAGTCCAAGTGCCCGATAGGGAACCTACATAGTCCAAGTGCCCAATGAGGAACCTACATAGTCCAAGTGCCCGAGAGGGAATCTTCATATTCCAAGTGCCCGTTAGGGAACCCAGATAGTCCAAGTGCCCATAGGGAACCTATATGGTCCAAGTGCCCTCTAGGGAAGCTACACATTCATAGTGCCCGCTAGGGAACCTGCATTGTCCAAGTGCCCGCTAGTTAACCAAAATCGTCCAAGTGTCCGCTAGTAAACCTACATAGTCCAAGTTCCCGTTAGGTAACCTAGATAGGCCAAGTGCCCGCAAGGTAACCTACATAGTCCAAGTGCCCGCTAGGTAACCTAGATATTCCAAGTTCCGGTTTACTAATCTAGATAGTCCAAGTGCCCTCTAGGTAACCTACATAGTCCAAGTGCCCATTCGTTAACCTAGATAGTCCAAGTGCCCGCTAGGTAACCTATACTGTCCAAGTGCCCGCTAGGTTACCTATATAGTCCATGTGCACGTTCTTTAACTTAGATAGTCCAAGTCGCGCTAGGTAACCTATATAGTAGTCCAAGTGCCCGCTAGTTAAACTATAGTCCAAGTGCCCGCTAGGTAACCAAGATTGTCCAAGTGCCCGTTACCTAACCTAGATAGTCCAAGTGCCCGTTAGGTTACCTACATAGTCCAAGTGCCCGCTAATTAACCTACATAGTCCAAGTGCCCGTTAGGTAACCTAGACAGTCCAAGTGCCCGATAGTTAACCTCCATAGTCCAAGTGCCCGCTAATTAACCTATATAGTCCAAGTGCCCGCTAGGGAACCTGCATCATCCAAGTGCTCGCTAGTTAATCTAGATAGTCCAAGTGCCCGCTAGTTAAGCTAGATAGTCCAAGTGGCCGCTAGTTAACCTAGATCGTCCAAGTGCCCGCTAGTTAACCTAGATCGCCCAAGTGCCCGCTAGTTAACCTACATAGTCCAAGGTCCGCTAGTTAACCTAGATAGTCCAAGTGCCCACTAGGGGAAGTACATAGTCCAAGTGCCCGCTAGGTAACCTAGATAGTCTAAGGGCCCGCTAGTTAACCTACATAGTCCAACTGCCCGATAGGGAACCTACATAGTCCAAGCGCTCGCTAAGGGACGAACATAGTCCAAGTGCCCGCTAGGGAACCTACATAGTCCAAGTGCCCGCTAGGTAACCTAGATAGTCCAAGTGCCCGCTAGTTAACCTACATAGTCCAAGTGCCCGCTGAGGAACCTACATAGTCCAAGTGTCCGAAAGGGAACCTACGTATTCCAAGTGCCCATTAGGGCACCTAGATAGTCCAAGTGCCCATAGGGAACCTATATAGTCCAAGTGCCCTCTAGGGAACTTACATAGTCAAAGTGCCCGCTAGGGTACCTGCATTGTACAAGTGCCCTCTAGTTAACCTAGATAGTCCAAGTGCCCGCTAGGTAACCTAGATAGTCCAAGGGCCTGCTAGTTAACCTACATAGTCCAACGGCCCTCTAGTTAACCTAGATAGTCCAAGTGCCCGCTGGAGGACGTACATAGTCCAAGTGCCCGAAGGGAATCTTCATATTCCAAGTCCCCGTTAGGGAACCCAGATAGTCCAAGTGCCCATAGGGAACCTACATAATCCAAGTGCCATCTAGGGAAGCTACATATTCATAGTGCCCGCTAGGGAACCTGCATTGTCCAAGTGCCCGCTAGTTAACCTAGATCGTCCAAGTGTCCGCTAGTAAACCTACATAGTCCAAGTTCCCGTTAGGTAAACTAGATAGGCCAAGTGCCCGCTAGTTAACCTACATAGTACAATGGCCCGCTAGTTGACCTAGATAGTTCAAGTGCCCGCTAGTTAACCTAGATAGTCAAAGTGCCCGCTAGTTAACCTAAGTAGTACAAATGTCCGATAGGGATCCTACATAGTCCAAGTGCCCGCTAGGTAACCTCGATATTCCAAGTTCCGGTTTGCTAACCTAGATAGTCCAAGTGCCCGCTAGGTAACCTACATAGTCCAAGTGCCCATTCGTTAACCTAGATAGTCCAAGTGCCCGCTAGGTAACCTATACTGTCCAAGTGCCTGCTAGGTTACCTACATAGTCCAAGTGCACGTTCGTTAACTTAGATAGTCCAAGTCGCGCTAGGTAACCTACATAGTCCAAGGGCCACTAGGTAACCTATAGTCCAAGTGCCCTCTAGGGAACCTACATATTCCAAGTTCCCGCTAGGTAACCTAGATAGTCAAAGTGCCCGTTACCTAACCTAGATAGTCCAAGTGCCCGTGAGGTTACCTACATAGTCCACGTGCCCGTTCTTTAACCTAGATAGTACAATTGCCCGCTAGGTAACCTACATAGTCCAAGAGCCGGCAGGTAACTTAGACAGTTCAAGTGCCCGCTAGGTTACCTGCATAGTCCAAGTGCCCGTTAGGTAACCTAGATAGTCCAAGTGCCCGCTAGGTAACCTACATAGTCCAAGTGCCCGCTAGGTAACCTAGATAGTCCAAGTACCCGTTAGCTAACCTAGATAGTCCAAGTGCCCGCTAGGTAACCTCCATAGTCCAATTGCCTTCTAGGTAACCTCCATAGTCCAAGTGCCCAATAATTTACCTATATAGTCCAAGTGCCCGCTAGGGAAACTGCATCGTTGAAGTGCCCGCTAGTTAATCTAGATAGTCCAAGTGCCCACTAGTTAACGTAGATAGTCCAAGTGCCCGCTACTTAACCTAGATCGTCCAAGTGCCCGCTAGTTAACCTACATAGTCCAAGGTCCGCTAGTTAACCTAGATATTCCAAGCGCCCCTTAGTTAACCTACATAGTCAAAGGGCCCTCTAGTTAACCTAGATAGTCCAAGTGCCCGCTAGGGGACATACATAGTCCAAGTGCCCGCTATGTAACCTAGATTGTCTAAGGGCCCGCTAGATAACCTAAATAGTCCAACTGCCCGATAGGGAACCTACATAGTCCAAGTGCCCGCTAAGGGACGAACATAGTCCAAGTGCCCGCTAGGGAACCTACAAAATCCAAGTGCCCGCTAGGTAACCTAGATAGTCCAAATGCCCGCTAGTTAACCTACATAGTCCAAGTGCCCGCTGAGGAACCTACATAGTCCAAGTGTCCGAAAGGGAACCTACGTATTCCAAGTGCCCATTAGGGCACCTAGATAGTCCAAGTGCCCATAGGGAACCTATATAGTCCAAGTGCCCTCTAGGGAACTTACATAGTCAAAGTGCCCGCTAGGGTACCTGCATTGTACAAGTGCCCTCTAGTTAACCTAGATAGTCCAAGTGCCCGCTAGGTAACCTAGATAGTCCAAGGGCCTGCTAGTTAACCTACATAGTCCAACGGCCCTCTAGTTAACCTAGATAGTCCAAGTGCCCGCTGGAGGACGTACATAGTCCAAGTGCCCGCTAGGTAACCTAGATAGTCTACGGGCCCGCTAGTTAACCTACATAGTCCAACTGCCCGGTAGGGAACCTACATAGTGCAAGTGCCCGCTAAGGGACGAACATAGTCCAAGTGCCCGCTAGGGAACCTGCATAGTCCAAGTGCCTGCTAGTAAACCTACATAGTCCAAGTGCCCGCTGAGGAACCTACATAGTCCAAGTGTCCGAAAGGGAACCTACGTATTCCAAGTGCCCGTTAGGGCACCTAGATAGTCCAAGTAACCATAGGGAACCTATATAGTCCAAGTGCCCTCTAGGGAAGCTACATAGTCAAAGTGCCCGCTAGGGAACCTGCATTGTACAAGTGCCCGCTAGTTAACCTAGATAGTCCAAGTGCCCGCTAGGTAACCTAGATAGTCGAAGGGCCCGCTAGTTAACCTACATAGTCCAAGTGCCCGATAGGGAACCTACATAGTCCAAGTGCCCAATGAGGAACCTACATAGTCCAAGTGCCCGAGAGGGAATCTTCATATTCCAAGTGCCCGTTAGGGAACCCAGATAGTCCAAGTGCCCATAGGGAACCTATATGGTCCAAGTGCCCTCTAGGGAAGCTACACATTCATAGTGCCCGCTAGGGAACCTGCATTGTCCAAGTGCCCGCTAGTTAACCAAAATCGTCCAAGTGTCCGCTAGTAAACCTACATAGTCCAAGTTCCCGTTAGGTAACCTAGATAGGCCAAGTGCCCGCAAGGTAACCTACATAGTCCAAGTGCCCGCTAGGTAACCTAGATATTCCAAGTTCCGGTTTACTAATCTAGATAGTCCAAGTGCCCTCTAGGTAACCTACATAGTCCAAGTGCCCATTCGTTAACCTAGATAGTCCAAGTGCCCGCTAGGTAACCTATACTGTCCAAGTGCCCGCTAGGTTACCTATATAGTCCATGTGCACGTTCTTTAACTTAGATAGTCCAAGTCGCGCTAGGTAACCTATATAGTAGTCCAAGTGCCCGCTAGTTAAACTATAGTCCAAGTGCCCGCTAGGTAACCAAGATTGTCCAAGTGCCCGTTACCTAACCTAGATAGTCCAAGTGCCCGTTAGGTTACCTACATAGTCCAAGTGCCCGCTAATTAACCTACATAGTCCAAGTGCCCGTTAGGTAACCTAGACAGTCCAAGTGCCCGATAGTTAACCTCCATAGTCCAAGTGCCCGCTAATTAACCTATATAGTCCAAGTGCCCGCTAGGGAACCTGCATCATCCAAGTGCTCGCTAGTTAATCTAGATAGTCCAAGTGCCCGCTAGTTAAGCTAGATAGTCCAAGTGGCCGCTAGTTAACCTAGATCGTCCAAGTGCCCGCTAGTTAACCTAGATCGCCCAAGTGCCCGCTAGTTAACCTACATAGTCCAAGGTCCGCTAGTTAACCTAGATAGTCCAAGTGCCCACTAGGGGAAGTACATAGTCCAAGTGCCCGCTAGGTAACCTAGATAGTCTAAGGGCCCGCTAGTTAACCTACATAGTCCAACTGCCCGATAGGGAACCTACATAGTCCAAGCGCTCGCTAAGGGACGAACATAGTCCAAGTGCCCGCTAGGGAACCTACATAGTCCAAGTGCCCGCTAGGTAACCTAGATAGTCCAAGTGCCCGCTAGTTAACCTACATAGTCCAAGTGCCCGCTGAGGAACCTACATAGTCCAAGTGTCCGAAAGGGAACCTACGTATTCCAAGTGCCCATTAGGGCACCTAGATAGTCCAAGTGCCCATAGGGAACCTATATAGTCCAAGTGCCCTCTAGGGAACTTACATAGTCAAAGTGCCCGCTAGGGTACCTGCATTGTACAAGTGCCCTCTAGTTAACCTAGATAGTCCAAGTGCCCGCTAGGTAACCTAGATAGTCCAAGGGCCTGCTAGTTAACCTACATAGTCCAACGGCCCTCTAGTTAACCTAGATAGTCCAAGTGCCCGCTGGAGGACGTACATAGTCCAAGTGCCCGAAGGGAATCTTCATATTCCAAGTCCCCGTTAGGGAACCCAGATAGTCCAAGTGCCCATAGGGAACCTACATAATCCAAGTGCCATCTAGGGAAGCTACATATTCATAGTGCCCGCTAGGGAACCTGCATTGTCCAAGTGCCCGCTAGTTAACCTAGATCGTCCAAGTGTCCGCTAGTAAACCTACATAGTCCAAGTTCCCGTTAGGTAAACTAGATAGGCCAAGTGCCCGCTAGTTAACCTACATAGTACAATGGCCCGCTAGTTGACCTAGATAGTTCAAGTGCCCGCTAGTTAACCTAGATAGTCAAAGTGCCCGCTAGTTAACCTAAGTAGTACAAATGTCCGATAGGGATCCTACATAGTCCAAGTGCCCGCTAGGTAACCTCGATATTCCAAGTTCCGGTTTGCTAACCTAGATAGTCCAAGTGCCCGCTAGGTAACCTACATAGTCCAAGTGCCCATTCGTTAACCTAGATAGTCCAAGTGCCCGCTAGGTAACCTATACTGTCCAAGTGCCTGCTAGGTTACCTACATAGTCCAAGTGCACGTTCGTTAACTTAGATAGTCCAAGTCGCGCTAGGTAACCTACATAGTCCAAGGGCCACTAGGTAACCTATAGTCCAAGTGCCCTCTAGGGAACCTACATATTCCAAGTTCCCGCTAGGTAACCTAGATAGTCAAAGTGCCCGTTACCTAACCTAGGTAGTCCAAGTGCCCGTGAGGTTACCTACATAGTCCACGTGCCCGTTCGTTAACCTAGATAGTATAATTGCCCGCTAGGTAACCTACATAGTCCAAGAGCCGGCAGGAAACTTAGACAGTTCACGTGCCCGCTAGGTTACCTGCATAGTCCAAGTGCCCGTTAGGTAACCTAGATAGTCCAAGTGCCCGCTAGGTAACCTACATAGTCCAAGTGCCCGCTAGGTAACCTAGATAGTCCAAGTACCCGTTAGCTAACCTAGATAGTCCAAGTGCCCGCTAGGTAACCTCCATAGTCCAATTGCCTTTTAGGTAACCTCCATAGTCCAAGTGCCCACTAATTTACCTATATAGTCCAAGTACCCGCTAGGGAAACTGCATCGTTCAAGTGCCCGCTAGTTAATCTAGATAGTCCAAGTGCCCGCTAGTTAACCTAGATAGTCCAAGTGCCCGCTACTTAACCTAGATCGTCCAAGTGCCCGCTAGTTAACCTACATAGTCCAAGGTCCGCTAGTTAACCTAGATATTCCAAGTGCCCCTTAGTTAACCTACATAGTCAAAGGGCCCTCTAGTTAACCTAGATAGTCCAAGTGCCCGCTAGGGGACATACATAGTCCAAGTGCCCGCTATGTAACCTAGATAGTCTAAGGGCCCGCTAGATAACCTACATAGTACAACTGCCCGATAGGGAACTTACATAGTCCAAGTGCCCGCTAAGGGACGAACATAGTCCAAGTGCCCGCTAGGGAACCTACAAAATCCAAGTGCCCGTTAGGTAACCTAGATAGTCCAAGTGCCCGCTAGTTAACTTACATAGTCCAAGTGCCCGATGAGGAACCTACATAGTCCAAGTGTCCGAAAGGGAACCTACGTATTCCAAGTGCCCATTAGGGCACCTAGATAGTCCAAGTGCCCATAGGGAACATATATCGTCCAAGTGCCCTCTAGGGAACCTACATAGTCAAAGTGCCCGCTAGGGAACCTGCATTGTACAAGTGCCCTCTAGTTAACCTAGATAGTCCAAGTGCCCGCTAAGTAACCTAGATAGTCCACGGGCCCGCTAGTTAACCTACAAAGTCCAAGTGCCCGATAGGCAACCTACATAGTCCAAGTGCCCAATGAGGAACCTACATAGTCCAAGTGCCCGATAGGGAATTTTCATATTCCAAGTGCCCGTTAGGGAACCCAGATAGTCCAAGTGCCCATAGGGAACCTACATAGTCCAAGTGCCCTCTAGGGAAGCTACATATTCATAGTGCCCGCTAGGGAACCTGCATTGTCCAAGTGCCCGCTAGTCAACCTAGATAGTCCAAGTGTCCGCTAGTAAACCTACATAGTCCAAGTTCCCGTTAGGTAACCTAGATAGGCCAAGTGCCCGCTAGTTAACCTACATAGTACAATGGCCCGCTAGTTGACATAGATAGTCCAAGTGCCCGCTAGTTAACCTAGATAGTCAAAGTGCCCGCTAGTTAACCTAAGTAGTACAAATGTCCGATAGGGATCCTACATAGTCCAAGTGCCCGCTAGGTAACCTAGATATTCCAAGTTCCGGTTTGCTAACCTAGATAGTCCAAGTGCCCGCTAGGTAACCTACATAGTCCAAGTGCCCATTCGTTAACCTAGATAGTACAAGTGCCCGCTAGGCAACCTATACTGTCCAAGTGCCCGCTAGGTTACTTACATAGTCCAAATGCACGTTCGTTAACTTAGATAGTCCAAGTCGCGGTAGGTAACCAACATAGTCCAAGGGCCGCTAGGTAACCTATATAGTCCAAGTGCCCGCTAGTTAACCTATAGTCCAAGTGCCCTCTAGGTAACCTACATATTCCAAGTTCCCGCTATGTAACCTATAGTCCAAGTGCCCGTTACCTAACCTAGATAATCCAAGTGCCCGTTAGGTTACTTATTTGTCCAAGTGCACGCTAGTTAACCTACATAGTCCAAGGTCCGCTAGTAAACCTAGATATTCCAAGTGCCCGCTAGTTAACCTACATAGTCCTAGGGCCCTCTAGTTAACCTAGATAATCCAAGTGACCGCTAGAAGACGTACATAGTCCAAGTGCCCGCTAGGTAACCTAGATAGTCTAAGGGCCCGCTAGTTAACCTACATAGTCCAACTGCCCGATAGGGAACCTACATAGTCCAAGTGCCCGCTAAGGGACGAACATAGTCCAAGTGCCCGCTAGGTAACCTAGATAGTCCAAGTGCCCGCTAGTTAACCTACATAGTCCAAGAGCCCGATGAGGAACCTACATAGTCCAAGTGTCCGAAAGGGAACCTACGTATTCCAAGTGCCCATTAGGGCACCTAGATAGTCCAAGTGCCCATAGGGAACATATATCGTCCAAGTGCCCTCTAGGGAACCTACATAGTCAAAGTGCCCGCTAGGGAACCTGCATTGTACAAGTGCCCTCTAGTTAACCTAGATAGTCCAAGTGCCCGCTAGGTAACCTAGATAGTCCAAGGGCCCGCTAGTTAACCTACAAAGTCCAAGTGCCCGATAGGGAACCTACATAGTCCAAGTGCCCAATGAGGAACCTACATAGTCCAAGTGCCCGATAGGGAATCTTCATATTCCAAGTGCCCGTTAGGGAACCCAGATAGTCCAAGTGCCCATAGGGAACCTACATAGTCCAAGTGCCCTCTAGGGAAGCTACATATTCATAGTGCCCGCTAGGGAACCTGCATTGTCCAAGTGCCCGCTAGTTAACCTAGATCGTCCAAGTGTCCGCTAGTAAACCTACATAGTCCAAGTTCCCGTTAGGTAACCTAGATAGGCCAAGTGCCCGCTAGTTAACCTACATAGTACAATGGCCCGCTAGTTGACCTAGATAGTCCAAGTGCCTGCTAGTTAACCTAGATAGTCAAAGTGCCCGCTAGTTAACCTAAGTAGTACAAATGTCCAATAGGGATCCAACATAGTCCAAGTGCCCGCTAGGTAACCTAGATATTCCAAGTTCCGGTTTGCTAACCTAGATAGTCCAAGTGCCCGCTAGGTAACCTACATAGTCCAAGTGCCCATTCGTTAACCTAGATAGTCCAAGTGCCCGCTAGGTAACCTATACTGTCCAAGTGCCCGCTAGGTTACTTACATAGTCCAAGTGCACGTTCGTTAACTTAGATAGTCCAAGTCGCGGTAGGTAACCAACATAGTCCAAGGGCCGCTAGGTAACCTATATAGTCCAAGTGCCCGCTAGTTAACCTATAGTCCAAGTGCCCTCTAGGTAACCTACATATTCCAAGTTCCCGCTAGGTAACCTATAGTCCAAGTGCCCGTTACCTAACCTAGATAGTCCAAGTGCCCGTTAGGTTACCTATATTGTCCAAGTGCCCGCTAGTTAACCTACATAGTCCAAGTCCGCTAGTTAACCTAGATATTCCAAGTGCCCGCTAGTTAACCTACATAGTCCAAGGGCCCTCTAGTTAACCTAGATAATCCAAGTGACCGCTAGAAGACGTACATAGTCCAAGTGCCCGCTAGGTAACCTAGATAGTCTAAGGGCCCGCTAGTTAACCTACATAGTCCAACTGCCCGATAGGGAACCTACATAGTCCAAGTGCCCGCTAAGGGACGAACATAGTCCAAGTGCCCGCTAGGGAACCTGCATAGTCCAAGTGCCCGCTAGGTAACCTAGATAGTCCAAGTGCCCGCTAGTTAACCTACATAGTCCAAGTGCCCGATGAGGAACCTACAAAGTCCAAGTGTCCGAAAGGGAACCTATGTATTCCAAGTGCCCATTAGGGCACCTAGATAGTCCAAGTGCCCATAGGGAACCTATATCGTCCAAGTGCCCTCTAGGGAACCTACATAGTCAAAGTGCCCGCTAGTTAACCTACATAGTCCAAGTGCCCGATAGGGAACCTACATAGTCCAAGTGCCCAATGAGGAACCTACATAGTCCAAGTGCCCGATAGGGAATCTTCATATTCCAAGTGCCCGTTAGGGAACCTAGATATTCCAAGTTCCGGTTTGCTAACCTAGATAGTCCAAGTGCCCGCTAGGTAACCTACATAGTCCAAGTGCCCATTCGTTAACCTAGATAGTCCAAGTGCCCGCTAGGTAACCTATACTGTCCAAGTGCCCGCTAGGTTACTTACATAGTCCAAGTGCACGTTCGTTAACCTACATAGTCCAATTGCCCGCTAGGTAACGTAGATAGCCCAAGTGCCCGCTAGGGAACGTACATAGTCCAAGTGCCCTCTAGGTAACCTAGATAGTCCAAGTGCCCGCTAGTTAACACATATAGTCCAAGTGCGTGCTAGGTAAACTACATAGTCCAAGTGCCCACTAGGAAACCCACAGTCCAATTGCCCGCTAGTTAACCTAGACAGTCCAAGTACCCGATAGGGGACCTACATAGTCCAAGTGCCCGCTGGGAACCTACATAGTCCATGTGCTCGCTAGGCAACCCACATAGTCCAAGTGCCCGTTAGTTAACCTAGATAGTCAAAGTGCCTGCTAGGTAACCTAAATAGACCAAGTGCCCGCTAGGTAACCTAGATAGTCCAATTGCCCGTTGGCTAACCTAGATAGTCGAAGTGTCCGCTAGTTAAGCAACATAGTCCAAGTGTCCTTTCGTTAACCAGATAGGCCAAGTGCCCGCTAGGTAACCAAGATAGTCCAAGTGCCCGCTAGGGTATGTACATAGTTCAAGTGCCCGCTAGGTAACCTAGATTGTCCAAGTGTCCGCTAGTTAACCTACATAGTACAAGGGCCCGCTAGGTAACCTAGATAATCCAAGGTCCTGCTAGTAAACCTACATAGTCCAATGCCCGATAGGGAATCTACATAGTCCAAGTGCCCGCTGAGGAACCTAAATAGTCCAAGTTCCCGATAGGGAACCTGTATATTCCAAGTGCCCGTTAGGGAACCTAGATTGTCCAAAGGCCCATAGGGAACCTATACAATCCAAGTGCCCGCTAGGGAACCTACATAGTCAAAGTGCTCGCTAGGGAACCTACATTGTGCAAGTGCCCGCTAGGCAACCTAGATAGTCCAAGTGCCCGCTAGTTAGCCTACATAGTCCAAGGTCAGCTAGTTAACCTAGATAGTCCATGTGACCGCTTGTTAACCTACATAGTCCAAGGTCAGCTAGTTAACCTAGATAGTCCAAGTGACCGCTTGTTAACCTACATAGTGCAAGATCACCTAGTTAACCTAGATAGTCCAAGTGCCCGCTAGTTAACCTACATAGTCCAAGAACCCGCTAGTTAACCTAGATATTCCAAGTGCCCGCTAGTTAACCTAGATCGTCCAAGTGTCCGCTAGTTAACCTACATAGTCCAAGTTCCCGCTAGGTAACCTACACAGTCCAATTGCCCCCTAGTTAACCTAGACAGACCAAGTACCTGATAGGGAACCTACATAGTCCAAGTGCTCACTAGGCAACCTACATAGTCCAAGTGCCCGTTAGTTAACCTAGATAGTCAAAGTGCCTGCTAGGTAACCTAAATAGTCCAAGTGCCCGCAAGGGAACTTACATAGTCCAAGTGCCCGCTAGGTAACATAGATAGTCCAATTGCCCATTAGCTAACTAGATAGTCGAAGTGTCCCCTAGTTAACCTACATAGTCCAAGTGCCCGTTCGTTAACGTAGATAGGCCAAGTGCCCGCTAGGTAACCTAGACAGTCCAAGTGCCCGCTAGGTTACCTACATAGTCCAAGTGCACGTTCGTTAACCTAGATAGTCCAAGTGCCCGCTGGTAACCTACATAGTCCAATGGCCCGCTAGGTAACCTTGATAGTCCAAGTGCCTTCTAGTTAACCTACATAGTCCAAGTGCTCGCTAGGTAACCTACATAATCCAAGTGCACAATAGGTAACCTAAATAATCCAAATGCCCGCTAGAGAAACTATATAGTCCAAGTGCCCGCTAGTTAACCTAGATAGTCCAAGTGCCCGCTAGTAAACCTAGATAGTCCAAGGGCCCGGTAGTTAATCTAGATAGTCCAAGTGCCCGCTAGTTAACCTAGATAGTCCAAGGGCCCGCTAGTTAACCTACATAGTCCAAGTGCCCGATAGGGAACCTACATAATCCAAGTGCCCGCTAGGGAACCTATATAGTCCAAGTGCCCGCTAGGGAACTTACATAGTCCAAGGGCCCGCTAGGGAAACTACATAGTCCAAGTGCCCGCTAGGGAACTTACATAGTCCAAGGGCCCGCTAGGGAACCTACATAGTCCAAGTGCCCGTTAGTTAACCTAGATAGTCAAAGTGCCCGTTAGTTAACCTAGATAGTCAAAGTGCCCGCTTGGTAACCTAGATAGTCCAACAGCCCGCTAGGTAACCTACATACTCCAAGAACCCGCTAGGTAACGTTGATAGTTCAAGTGCCAGCTAGGTAACCTAGATAGTCCAAGTGCCCGCTAGGTAACCTACCAAATCTAATTGCCCGCTAGGTTATCTATGTAGTCCAAATGCCCGCTAGGGAATCTACATAGTCCAAGGGCCCGCTAGTTAACGTAGATAGTCCAAGTGCCGCTAGTTATTCTACATAGTCCAAGGGCCCGCTAGTTAACCTACATAGTCCAAGTACCCGCTAGTTAACCTAGATCGTCCAAGTGCCCCCTAGGTAACCTACATAGCCCAAGGGCCCGCTAGTTAACCTACATAGTCCAAGGGCCCACTAGCTAACCTACAAAGTCTAAGTGCCCGCTAGGTTATCTATATAGTCCAAATGCCCGCTAGGGAACCTACATAGTCCAAGTGCCCGCTAGTTAACCTACATCGTCCAAGTGCCCGCTAGTTAACCAACATAGTCAATGGGCCCACTAGTTAACCTACATAGTGCAAGAGCCCGCTAGTTAACCTAGATCGAGCAAGTGTCTGCTAATTAACCTACATAGTCCAAGTGCCAGTTAGCTAACCTAGATAGTCCAAGGGCCCACTAGTTGACCTACATAGTCCAAGTGCCCGCTAGTTAACCTAGATAGTCATAGTGCCCATTAGTTAACCTAGGGTGTCCAAGTGCCCACTAGGGGACGTACTTAGTCCATGTGCCCGTTAGCTAACCTAGATAGTCCAAGTGCCCGCTAGTTAACATTGATCATCCAAGTGCCCGCTAGTTAACCTAGATAGTCCAAGTGCCCGCTAGTTAACCTACATAGTACAAGGGCCCGCTAGTTGACCTAGATAGTCCAAGTTCCCGCTAGTTAACCTAGATAGTCAAAGTGCCCGCTAGTTAACCTAAGTAGTACAAATGTCCGATAGGGATCCTACATAGTCCAAGTGACCGCTAGTTAACCTACATAGTCCAAGTCCCCGCTAGGTAACCTAGACAGTCCAAGTGACCATTATGTTACCTACATAGTCCAAGTGCCCGTTCGTTAACCTGCATAGTCCAATTGGCCGCTAGGTAACGTAGATAGCCCAAGTGCCCGGTAGGGAACGTACATAGTCCAAGTGCCCTCTAGGTAACCTAGATAGTCCATGTGCCCGCTAGTTAACCTATATAGTCCAAGTGCGTGCTAGGTAAACAACATAGTCCAAGTGCCCACTAGGAAACCCAGACAGTCCAATTGCCCGCTAGTTAACCTAGACAGTCCAAGTACCCGATAGGGAACCTACATAGTCCAAGTGCCCGCTGGGAACCTACATAGTCCAAGTGCTCGCTAGGCAACCTACATAGTCCAAGTGCCCGTTAGTTAACCTAGATAGTCAAAGTGCCTGCTAGGTAACCTAAATAGTCCAAGTGCCCGCTAGGTAACCTAGATAGTCCAATTGCCCGTTGGCTAACCTAGATAGTCGAAGTGTCCGCTAGTTAACCTACATAGTCCAAGTGTCCGTTCGTTAACCTAGATAGGCCAAGTGCCCGCTAGGTAAACAAGATAGTCCAAGTGCCCGCTAGGGTATGTACATAGTTCAAGTGCCCGCTAGGTAACCTAGATTGTCCAAGTGTCCGCTACTTAACCTACACAGTGCAAGTGCCCGCTAGGTAACCTAGATAGTCCAAGGGCCTGCTAGTTAACCTACATAGTCCAATGCCCTATAGGGAACCTACATAGTCCAAGTGCCCGCTGAGGAACCTACATAGTCCAAGTTCCCGATAGGGAACCTGTATATTCCAAGTGCCCGTTAGGGAACCTGTATATTCCAAGTGCCCATAGGGAACCTATATAGTCCAAGTGCCCGCTAGGGAACCTACATAGTCAAAGTGCTCGCTAGGGAACCTACATTGTGCAAGTGCCCGCTAGTTAACCTAGATAGTCCCAGTGCCCGCTAGTTAACCTACATAGTCCAAGGTCAGCTAGTTAACCTAGATAGTCCAAGTGACCGCTTGTTACCCTACATAGTCCAAGGTCAGCTAGTTAACCTAGATAGTCCAAGTGCCCGCTAGTTAACCTACATAGTCCTAGAAACTGCTAGTTAACCTAGATAGTCCAAGTTCCCGCTAGTTAACCTACATAGTCTAAGGGCCCGCTAGTTAACCTTGATATTCCAAGTGCCCGCTAGTTAACCTAGATCGTCCAAGTGTCCGCTAGTCAACCTACATAGTCCATGTTCCCGCTAGGTAACCTACACAGTCCAATTGCCCCCTAGTTAACCTAGACAGTACAAGTACCTGATAGGGAACCTACATAGTCCAAGTGCTCGCTAGGGTACCTACATAGTCCAAGTGTTCACTAGGCAACCTACATAGTCCAAGTGCCCGTTAGTTAACCTAGATAGTCAAAGTGCCTGCTAGGTAACCTAAATAATCCAAGTGCCCGCAAGGGAACCTACATAGTCCAAGTGCCCGTTAGTTAACCTAGATAGTCCAAGGGCGCGCTAGTTAACCTACATAGTCCAAGTGCCCGATAGGGAACCTACATAATCCAAGTGCCCGCTAGGGAACCTACATAGTCCAAGTGCCCGCTAGGGAACTTACATAGTCCAAGGTCCCGCTAGGGAAACTACATAGTCCAAGTGCCCGCTAGGGAACTTACATAGTCCAAGGCCCCGTTAGTGAACCTACATAGTCCAAGGGCCCGTTAGTTAACCTAGATAGTCCAAGTGCCCGCATGGTAACCTAGATAGTCCAACAGCCCGCTAGGTAACCTACATACTTCAAGAACCCGCTAGGTAACGTAGATAGTTCAAGTGCCAGCTAGGTAATCTTGATAGTCCAAGTGCCCGCTAGGTAACCTACAAAATCTAAGTGCCCGCTAGGTTATCTATGTAGTCCAAATGCCCGCTAGGGAATCTACATAGTCCAAGGGCCCGCTAGTTAATGTAGATAGTCCAAGTGCCGCTAGCTAATCTACATAGTCCAAGGGCCCGCTAGTTAACCTACATAGTCCAAGTACCCGCTAGTTAACCTAGATCGTCCAAGTGCCCGCTAGGTAACCTACATAGCCCAAGGGCCCTCTAGTTAACCTACATAGTCCAAGTGCCCGTTAGTTAACCTAGATAGTCCAAGGGCGCGCTAGTTAACCTACATAGTCCAAGTGCCCGATAGGGAACCTACATAATCCAAGTGCCCGCTAGGGAACCTACATAGTCCAAATGCCCGCTAGGGAACTTACATAGTCCAAGGTACCGCTAGGGAAACTACATAGTCCAAGTGCCCGCTAGGGAACTTACATAGTCCAAGGGCCCGTTAGTGAACCTACATAGTCCAAGGGCCCGTTAGTTAACCTAGATAGTCCAAGTGCCCGCATGGTAACCTAGATAGTCCAACAGCCCGCTAGGTAACCTACATACTTCAAGAACCCGCTAGGTAACGTAGATAGTTCAAGTGCCAGCTAGGTAATCTAGATAGTCCAAGTGCCCGCTAGGTAACCTACAAAATCTAAGGGCCCGCAAGGTTATCTATGTAGTCCAAATGCCCGCTAGGGAATCTACATAGTCCAAGGGCCCGCTAGTTAATGTAGATAGTCCAAGTGCCGCTAGCTAATCTACATAGTCCAAGGGCCCGCTAGTTAACCTACATAGTCCAAGTGCCCGTTAGCTAACCTAGATAGTCCAAGTGCCCGCTAGTTAAAATTGATCATCCAAGTGCCCGCCAGTTAACTTAGATAATCCAAGTGCACGCTAGTTAACCTAGATAGTCCAAGTGCCCTCTAGTTAACCTATATCGTCCAAGTGCCCGCTAGTTAACCTACATAGTCCAATGGCCCGCTAGTTAACGTAAGTAGACCAAGGTCCGCTAGTTAACCTAGATACTCCAAGTGCTCGCTAGTTAACCTACATAGTACAAGGGCCCGCTAGTTGACCTAGATAGTCCAAGTGCCCGCTAGTTAACCTAGATAGTCCAAGTTCCCGTTCGTTATCCTAGATAGTCCAAGTGGCAGCTAGGTAACCTAGACTGTCCAAGTGCCCGCTAGGTTACCTACATATTCCAAGTGCCCGTTCGTTAACCTAGATAGTCAAAGTGCCCGCTAGAAACCTACATAGTCCAAGGGCCCGCTATGTAACCTAGATAGTCCAAGTGCCCGCTAGGTAACCTAGAGTCCAAGTGCTCGCTAGTTAACCTACATAGTCCAAGTGCCCGCTAGGTAACCTAGATAGTCCAAGTGCCAGCTAGGTAACTTATATTGTCCAAGTTCCCGCTAGGTAACCTAGATATTCAAAGTGCCCGTTACCTAACCAGATTGTCCAAGTGCCCGCTAAGCATCCTACATAGTCCAAGTGCCCGTTCGTTAACCTAGAAGTCCAAGTGCCCGCTAGGTAACCTAGATAGTCCAAGTGCCCGCTAGGTAACCAAGATAGTCCAAGTGCCCGCTAGGGTATGTACATAGTTCAAGTGCCCGCTAGGTAACCTAGATTTTCCAAGTGTCCGCTAGTTAACCTACATAGTACAAGTGCCCGCTAGGTAACCTAGATAGTCCAAGGGCCTGCTAGTTAACCTACATAGTCCAATGCCCGATAGGGAACCTACATAGTCCAAGTGCCCGCTGAGGAACCTACATAGTCCAAGTTCCCGATAGGGAACCTGTATATTCCAAGTGCCCGTTAGGGAACCTGTATATTCCAAGTGCCCGTTAGGGAACCTAGATAGTCCAAGTGCCCGCTAGGGAACGTACATAGTCAAAGAGCTCGCTAGGGAACCTGCATTGTGCAAGTGCCCGCTAGTTAACCTAGATATTCCAAGTGCCCGCTAGTTAACCTACATAGTCCAAGGTCAGCTAGTTAACCTAGATAGTCCAAGTGCCTGCTAGTTAACCTACATAGTCCAAGAACCCGCTAGTTAACCTAGATAGTCCAAGTGCCCGCTAGTTAACCTACATAGTCCAAAGGTCCGCTAGTTAACCTACATAGTCCAAGTTCCCGCTAGTTAACCTACACAGTCCAATTGCCCCCTAGTTAACCTAGACAGTCCAAGTACCTGATAGGGAACCTACATAGTCCAAGTGCTCGCTAAGGAACCTACATAGTCCAAGTGCTCACTAGGCAACCTACATAGTCCAAGTGCCCGTTAGTTAACCTAGATAGTCAAAATGCCTGCTAGGAAAGCCATATAATCCAAGTGCCCACAAGGGAACCTACATAGTCCAAGTGCCCGCTAGGTAACCTAGATAGTCCAATTGCCCATTAGCTAACCTAGATAGTCGAAGTGTCCCCTAGTTAACCTACATAGTCCAAGTGCCCGTTCGTTAACGTAGATAGGCCAAGTGCCCCCTAGGTAACCTAGACAGTCCAAGGGCCCGCTAGGTTACCTACATAGTCCAAGTGCACGTTCGTTAACCTAGATAGTCCAAGTGCCCGCTGGTAACCTACATAGTCCAATGGCCCGCTAGGTAACCTTGATAGTCCAAGTGCCTTCTAGTTAACCTACATAGTCCAAGTGCCCACTAGGTAACCTACATAATCCAATTGCACAATAGGTAACCTAAATAATCCAAATGCCCGCTAGGGAAACTACATAATCCAAGTGCCCGCTAGTTAACTTAGATAGTCCAAGTGCCCGCTAGTAAACCTAGATATTCCAAGGGCCTGCTAGTTAATCTAGATAGTCCAAGTGCCCGCTAGTTAACCTAGATAGTCCAAGGGCCCGCTAGTTAACCTACATAGTCCAAGTGCCCGATAGGGAACCTACATAATCCAAGTGCCCGCTAGAGAACCTACATAGTCCAAGTGCCCGCTAGGGAACTTACATAATCCAAGGGCCCGCTAGGGAAACTACATAGTCCAAGTGCCCGCTAGGGAACTTACATAGTCCAAGGGCCCGCTAGGAAACCTACATAGTCCAAGTGCCCGTTAGTTAACCTAGATAGTCCAAGTGCCCGCTTGGTAACCTAGATAGTCCAACAGCCCGCTAGGTAACCTACATACTCCAAGAACCCGCTAGGTAACGTAGATAGTTCAAGTGCCAGCTAGGTAACCTAGATAGTCCAAGTGCCCGCTAGGTTATCTATGTATTCCAAATGCCCGCTAGGGAATCTACATAGTCCAAGGGCCCGCTAGTTAACGTAGATAGTCCAAGTGCCGCTAGTTAATCTACATAGTCCAAGGGCCCGCTAGTTAACCTACATAGTCCAAGTACCCGCTAGTTAACCTAGATCGTCCAAGTGCCCGCTAGGTAACCTACATAGCCCAAGGGCCCGCTACTTAACCTACATAGTCCAAGGGCCCGCTAGCTAACCTACAAAGTCTAAGTGCCCGCTAGGTTATCTATATAGTCCAAATGCCCGCTAGGGAACCTACATGGTCCAAGTGCCCGCTAGTTAACCTAGATCGTCGAAGTGCCCGCTAGTTAACCAACATAGTCAATGGGCCCACTAGATAACCTACATAGTGCAAGAGCCCGCTAGTTAACCTAGATCGTGCAAGTGTCTGCTAGTTAACCTACATAGTCCAAGTGCCAGTTAGCTAACCTAGATAGTCCAAGGGCCCGCTAGTTGACCTAGATAGTCCAAGTGCCCGCTAGTTAACCTAGATAGTCCTAGTGCCCGTTAGTTAACCTAGGGTGTCCAAGTGCCCACTAGGGGACGTACTTAGTCCAAGTGCCCGTTAGCTAACCTAGATAGTCCAAGTGTCCGCTAGTTAACATTGATCATCCAAGTGCCTGCTAGTTAACCTAGATAGTCCAAGTGCACGCTAGTTAACCTAGATAGTCCAAGTGCCCTCTAGTTAACCTATATCTTCCAAGTGCCCGCTAGTTAACCTACATAGTCCAAGGGCCCGCTAGTTAACGTACGTAGACCAAGGTCCGCTAGTTAATCTTGATACTCCAAGTGCTCGCTAGTTAACCTACATAGTACAAGGGCCCGCTAGTTGACCTATATAGTCCAAGTGCCCGTTCGTTAACCTAGATAGTCCAAGTGCCAGCTAGGTAACCTAGACTGTCCAAGTGCCCGCTAGGTTACCTACATATTCCAAGTGCCCATTCGTTAACCTAGATAGTCAAAGTGCCCGCTAGGAAACCTACATAGTCCAAGGGCCCGCTAGGTAACCTAGATAGTCCAAGTGCCCGCTAGGTAACCTAGAGTCCAAGCGCTCACTTGTTAACTTTGATAGTCCAAGTGCCCGGAGTTAACCTAGATCGTCCAAGTGCCCGCTAGTTAACTTAGATTGTCCACGTGCCCGCTAGGGATCCTTCATAATCCAAGTGCCTGCTAGGCAACCTAGGTAGTCCAGTGCCCGCTAGTTAACCTAGATAGTCCTAGTGCCTGTTAGTTAACCTAGATAGTCCAAATGCCCACTAGGGGACGTACATAGTCCAAGTGCCCGCTAGTTAAACTACATAGTCCAAGGTCCGCTAGTTAACCTAGATAGTCCATGTGCCCGCTAATTAACCTACATAGTACAAGGGCCCGCTAGTTGACCTAGATAGTCCAAGTGCCCGCTAGTTAACCTAAGTAGTACAAATGTCCGACAGGGATCCTACATAGGCCAAGTGACCGCTAGTTAACCTACATAGTCCAAGTCCCCGCTAGGTAACCTAGACAGTCCAAGTGACCATTATGTTACCTACATAGTCCATGTGCCCATTCGTTATCCTACATAGTCCAATTGCCCGCTAGGTAACGTAGATAGCCCAAGTGCCCTCTAGGGAACGTACATAGTCCAAGTGCCCTCTAGGTAACCTAGATAGTCCAAGTGCCCGCTAGTTAACCTACATAGTCCAAGTGCGTGCTAGGTAAACTACATAGTCCAAGTGCCCACTAGGTAACCCAGACAGTCCAATTGCCCGCTAGTTAACCTAGACAGTCCAAGTACCCGATAGGGAACCTACATAGTCCAAGTGCCCGCTGGAACCTACATAGTCCAAGTTCTCGCTAGGCAACCTACATAGTCCAAGTGCCCGTTAGTTAACCTAGATAGTCAAAGTGCCTGCTAGGTAACCTATATAGTCCAAGTGCCCGCTAGGTAACCTAGATAGTCCAATTGCCCGTTGGCTAACCTAGATAGTCGAAGTGTCCGCTAGTTAACCTACATAGTCCAAGTGTCCGTTCGTTAACCTAGATAGGCCAAGTGCCCGCTAGGTAACCAAGATAGTCCAAGTGCCCCCTAGGGTATGTACATAGTTCAAGTGCCAGCTAGGTAACCTAGATTGTCCAAGGGCCTGCTAGTTAACCTACATAGTCCAATGCCCTATAGGGAACCTACATAGTCCAAGTGCCTGCTGAGGAACCTACATAGTCCAAGTTCCCGATAGGGAACCTATATATTCCAAGTGCCCGTTAGGGAACCTGTATATTCCAAGTGCCCGTTAGGGAACCTAGATAGTCCAAGTGCCCGCTAGGGAACCTACATAGTCAAAGTGCTCGCTAGGGAACCTGCATTGTGCAAGTGCCCGCTAGTTAACCTAGATAGTCCAAGTGCCCGCTAGTTAACCTACATAGTCCAAGGTCAGCTACTTAACCTAGATAGTCCAAGTGCCCGCTAGTTAACCTACATAGTCCAAGAACCCGCTAGTTAACCTAGATAGTCCAAGTGCCCGCTAGTTAACCTACATAGTCCAAGGGCCCGCTAGTTAACCTAGATATTCCAAGTGCCCGCTAGTTAACCCAGATCGTCCAAGTGTCCGCTAGTTAACCTACATAGTCCATGTTCCCGCTAGGTAACCTACACAGTCCAATTGCCCCCTAGTTAACCTAGACAGTCCAAGTACCTGATAGGGAACCTACATAGTCCAAGTGCTCGCTAGCTAACCTACAAAGTCTAAGTGCCCGCTAGGTTATCTATATAGTCCAAATGCCCGCTAGGGAACCTACATAGTCCAAGTGCCCGCTAGTTAACCTAGATCGTCGAAGTGCCCGCTAGTTAACCAACATAGTCAATGGGCCCACTAGATAACCTACATAGTGCAAGAGCCCGCTAGCTAACCTAGATCGTGCAAGTGTCTGCTAGTTAACCTACATAGTCCAAGTGCCAGTTAGCTAACCTAGATAGTCCAAGGGCCCGCTAGTTGACCTAGATAGTCCAAGTGCCCGCTAGTTAACCTAGATAGTCCTAGTGCCCGTTAGTTAACCTAGGGTGTCCAAGTGCCCACTAGGGGACGTACTTAGTCCAAGTGCCCGTTAGCTAACCTAGATAGTCCAAGTGCCCGCTAGTTAACATTGATCATCCAAGTGCCCGCTAGTTAACCTAGATAGTCCAAGTGCACGCTAGTTAACCTAGATAGTCCAAGTGCCCTCTAGTTAACCTATATCGTCCAATTGCCCGCTAGTTAACCTACATCGTCCAAGGGCCCGCTAGTTAACGTACGTAGACCAAGGTCCGCTAGTTAATCTAGATACTCCAAGTGCTCGCTAGTTAACCTACATAGTACAAGGGCCCGCTAGTTGACCTATATAGTCCAAGTGCCCGCTAGTTAACCTAGATAGTCCAAGTGCCCGTTCGTTAACCTAGATAGTCAAAGTGCCCGCTAGGAAACCTACATAGTCCAAGGGCCCGCTAGGTAACCTAGATAGTCCAAGTGCCCGCTAGGTAACCTAGAGTCCAAGTGCTCGCTAGTTGGCCTACATACTCCAAGTGCCCGCTCTGTAACCTAGACAGTCCAAGTGCCCGCTAGGTTACCTGCATATTCCAAGTTCCCCTTTCGTTAACTTAGATAGTCCAAGTGCCCGCTAGGCAACCTAGATAGTCCAAGGGCCCGCTAGTTAACCTACATAGTCCAAGCGCTCACTTGTTAACTTTGATAGTCCAAGTGCCCGCTAGTTAACCTAGATCGTCCAAGTGCCCGCTAGTTAACTTAGATTGTCCATGTGCCCGCTAGGGATCCTTCATAATCCAAGTGCCTGCTAGGTAACCTAGGTAGTCCAGTGCCCGCTAGTTAACCTAGATATTCCTAGTGCCCGTTAGTTAACCTAGATAGTCCAAATGCCCACTAGGGGACGTACATAGTCCAAGTGCCCGCTAGTTAACCTACATAGTCCAAGGTCCGCTAGTTAACCTAGATAGTCCATGTGCCCGTTAATTAACCTACATAGTACAAGGGCCCGCTAGTTGACCTAGATAGTCCAAGTGCCCGCTAGTTAACCTAGATAGTCAAAGTGCCCGCTAGTTAACCTAAGTAGTACAAATGTCCGATAGGGATCCTACATAGGCCAAGTGACCGCTGGTTAACCTACATAGTCCAAGTCCCCGCTAGGTAACCTAGACAGTCCAAGTGACCATTATGTTACCTACATAGTCCATGTGCCCATTCGTTAACCTACATAGTCCAATTGCCCGCTAAGTAACGTAGATAGCCCAAGTGCCCTCTAGGGAACGTACATAGTCCAAGTGCCCTCTAGGTAACCTAGATAGTCCAAGTGCCCGCTAGTTAACCTACATAGTCCAAGTGCGTGCTAGGTAAACTACATAGTTCAAGTGCCCACTAGGTAACCCAGACAGTCCAATTGCCAGCTAGTTAACCTAGACAGTCCAAGTACCCGATAGGGAACCTACATAGTCCAAGTGCTCGCTAGGCAACCTACATAGTCCAAGTGTCCGTTAGTTAACCTAGATAGTCAAAGCGCCTGCTAGGTAACCTAAATAGTCCAAGTGCCCGCTAGGTAACCTAGATAGTCCAATTGCCCGTTGGCTAACCTAGATATTCGAAGTGTCCGCTAGTTAACCTACATAGTCCAAGTGTCCGTTCGTTAACCTAGATAGGCCAAGTGCCCTCTAGGTAACCAAGATAGTCCAAGTGCCCCCTAGGGTATGTACATAGTTCAAGTGCCAGCTAGGTAACCTAGATAGTCCAAGGGCCTGCTAGTTAACCTACATAGTCCAATGCCCTATAGGGAACCTACATAGTCCAAGTGCCCGCTGAGGAACCTACATAATCCAAGTTCCCGATAGGGAACCTGTATATTCCAAGTGCCCGTTAGGGAACCTGTATATTCCAAGTGCCCGTTAGGGAACCTAGATAGTCCAAGTGCCCGCTAGGGAACCTACATAGTCAAAGTGCTCGCTAGGGAACCTGCATTGTGCAAGTTCCCGCTAGTTAACCTAGATAGTCCAAGTGCCCGCTAGTTAACCTACATAGTCCAAGGTCAGCTAGTTAACCTAGATAGTCCAAGTGCCCGCTAGTTAACCTACATAGTCCAAGAACCCGCTAGTTAACCTAGATAGTCCAAGTGCCCGCTAGTTAACCTACATAGTCCAAGGGCCCGCTAGTTAACCTAGATATTCCAAGTGCCCGCTAGTTAACCTAGATCGTCCAAGTGTCCGCTAGTTAACCTACATAGTCCAAGTTCCCGCTAGGTAACCTACACATTCCAATTGCCTCCTAGTTAACCTAGACAGTCCAAGTACCTGATAGGGAACCTACATAGTCCAAGTGCTCGCTAGGGAACCTACATAGTCCAAGTGCTCACTAGGCAACCTACATAGTCCAAGTGCCCGTTAGTTAACCTAGATAGTCAATGTGCATGCTAAGTAACCTAAATAATCCAAGTGCCCGCCAGGGAACCTACATAGTCCAAGTGCCCGCTAGGTAACCTAGATAGTCCAATTGCCCATTAGCTAACCTAGATAGTCGAAGTGTCCCCTAGTTAACCTACATAGTCCAAGTGCCCGTTCGTTAACGTAGATAGGCCAAGTGCCCGCTAGGTAACCTAGACAGTCCAAGTGGCCGCTAGGTTACCTACATAGTCCACGTGCACGTTTGTTAACCTAGATAGTCCAAATGCCCGCTGGTAACCTATATAGTCCAATGGCCCGCTAGGTAACGTTGATAGTCCAAGTGCCTTCTAGTTAACCTACATAGTCCAAGTGCCCGCTAGGTAACCTACATAATCCAATTGCACAATAGGTAACCTAAATAATCCAAATGCCCGCTAGGGAAACTACATAATCCAAGTGCCCGCTAGTTAACTTAGATAGTCCAAGTGCCCGCTAGTAAACCTAGATAGTCCAAGGGCCTGCTAGTTAATCTAGATAGTCCAAGTGCCCGCTAGTTAACCTACATAATCCAAGTGCCCGCTAGAGAACCTACATAGTCCAAGTACCCGCTAGGGAACTTACATAGTCCAAGGGCCCTCTAGGGAAACTACATAGTCCAAGTGCCCGCTAGGGAACTTACATAGTCCAAGGGCCCGCTAGGGAACCTACATAGTCCAAGTGCCCGTTAGTTAACCTAGATAGTCCAAGTGCCCGCTTGGTAACATAGATAGTTCAACAGCCCGCTAGGTAACCTACATACTCCAAGAACCCGCTAGGTAACGTAGATAGTTCAAGTGCCAGCTAAGTAACCTAGATAGTCCAAGTGCCCGCTAGGTTATCTATGTAGTCCAAATGCCCGCTAGGGAGTCTACATAGTCCAAGGGCCCGCTAGTTAACGTAGATAGTCCAAGTGCCGCTAGTTAATCTACATAGTCCAAGGGCCCGCTAGTTAACCTACATAGTCCAAGTACCCGCTAGTTAACCTAGATCGTCCAAGTGCCCGCTAGGTAACCTACATAGCCCAAGGGCCCGCTAGTTAACCTACATAGTCCAAGGGCCCGCTAGCTAACCTACAAAGTCTAAGTGCCCGCTAGGTTATCTATATAGTCCAAATGCCCGCTAGGGAACCTACATAGTCCAAGTGCCCGCTAGTTAACCTAGATCATCCAAGTGCCCGCTAGTTAACCAACATAGTCAATGGGCCCACTAGATAACCTACATAGTGCAAGAGCCCGCTAGTTAACCTAGATCGTGCAAGTGTCTGCTAGTTAACCTACATAGTCCAAGTGCCAGTTAGCTAACCTAGATAGTCCAAGGGCCCGCTAGTTGACCTAGATAGTCCAAGTGCCCTCTAGTTAACCTAGATAGTCCTAGTGCCCGTTAGTTAACCTAGGGTGTCCAAGTGCCCACTACGGGACGTACTTAGTCCATGTGCCCGTTAGCTAACCTAGATAGTCCAAGTGCCCGCTAGTTAACATTGATCATCCAAGTGCCCGCTAGTTAACCTAGATAGTCCAAGTGCACGCTAGTTAACCTAGATAGTCCAAGTGCCCTCTAGTTAACCTATATCGTCCAAGTGCCCGCTAGTTAACCTACATAGTCCAAGGGCCCGCTAGTTAACGTACGTAGACCAAGGTCCGCTAGTTAATCTAGATACTCCAAGTGCTCGCTAGTTAACCTACATAGTACAAGGGCCTGCTAGTTGACCTATATAGTCCAAGTGCCCGCTAGTAAACCTAGATAGTCCAAGTGCCCGTTCGTTAACCTAGATAGTCCAAGTGCCAGCTAGGTAACCTACATATTCCAAGTGCCCGTTCGTTAACCTAGATAGTCAAAGTGCCCGCTAGGAAACCTACATAGTCCAAAGGCCCGCTAGGTAACCTAGATACTCCAAGTGCCCGCTAATTAACCTAGAGTCCAAGTGCTCGCTAGTTAGCCTACATACTCCAAGTGCCCGCTATGTAACCTAGACAGTCCAAGTGCCCGCTAGGTTACCTGCATATTCCAAGTTCCCCTTTCGTTAACTTAGATAGTCCAAGTGCCCGCTAGGTAACCTAGATAGTCCCAGGGCCCGCTAGTTAACCTACATAGTCCAAGCGCTCACTTGTTAACTTTGATAGTCCAAGTGCCCGCTAGTTAACCTAGATCGTCCAAGTGCCCGCTAGTTAACTTAGATTGTCCACGTGCCCGCTAGGGATCCTTCATAATCCAAGTGCCTGCTAGGTAACCTAGGTAGTCCAGTGCCCGCTAGTTAACCTAGATATTCCTAGTGCCCGTTAGTTAACCTAGATAGTCCAAATGCCCACTAGGGGACGTACATAGTCCAAGTGCCCGCTAGTTAACCTACATAGTCCAAGGTCCGCTAGTTAACCTAGATAGTCCATGTGCCCGCTAATTAACCTACATAGTACAAGGGCCCGCTAGTTGACCTAGATAGTCCAAGTGCCCGCTAGTTAACCTAAGTAGTACAAATGTCCGATAGGGATCCTACATATGCCAAGTGACCGCTAGTTAACCTACATAGTCCAAGTCCCCGCTAGGTAACCTAGACAGTCCAAGTGACCATTATGTTACCTACATAGTCCAAGTGCCCGTTCGTTAACCTACATAGTCCAATTGCCCGCTAGGTAACGTAGATAGCCCAAGTGCCCGCTAGGGAATGTACATAGTCCAAGTGCCCTCTAGGTAACCTAGATAGTCCAAGTGCCCGCTAGGTAACCAAGATAGTCCAAGTGCCCCCTAGGGTATGTACATAGTTCAAGTGCCAGCAAGGTAACCTAGATTGTCCAAGTGTCAGCTAGTTAACCTACATAGTACAAGTGCCCGCTAGGTAACTTAAATAGTCCAAGGGCCTGCTAGTTAACCTACATAGTCCAATGCCCGATAGGGAACCTACATAGTCCAAGTGCCCCCTGAGGAACCTACATAGTCCATGTTCCCGATAGGGAACCTTTATATTCCAAGTGCCCGTTAGGGAACCTAGATAGTCCACGTGCCCATAGGGAACCTATATAGTCCAAGTGCCCGCTATGGAACCTACATAGTCAAAGTGCTCGCTAGGGAACCTGCATTGTGCAAGTGCCCGCTAGTTAACCTAGATAGTCCAAGTGCCCGCTAGTTAACCTACATAGTCCAAGGTCAGCTAGTTAACCTAGATAGTCCAAGTGACCGCTTGTTAACCTACATAGTCCAAGGTCAGCTAGTTAACCTAGATAGTCCAAGTGCCCACTAGTTAACCTACATAGTCCAAGTTCCCGCTACGTAACTTACACAGTCCAATTGCCCCCTAGTTAACCTAGACAGTCCAAGTACCTGATAGGGAACCTACATAGTCCAAGTGCTCGCTAGGGAACCTACATAATCCAAGTGCTCACTAGGCAACCTACATAGTCCAAGTGCCCATTAGTTAACCTAGATAGTCAAAGTGCCTGCTAGGTAACCTAAATAGTCCAAGTGCCCGCAAGGGAACCTACATAGTCCAAGTGCCCGCTAGGTAACCTAGATAGTCCAATTGCCCATTGGCTAACCTAGATAGTCGAAGTGTCCCCTAGTTAACCTACATAGTCCAAGTGCCCGTTCGTTAACGTAGATAGACCAAGTGCCCGCTAGGTAAACTAGACAGTCCAAGTGCCTGCTAGGTTACCTACATAGTCCAAGTGCACGTTCGTTAACCTAGATGGTCCAAGTGCCTGCTGGTAACCTACATAGTCCAATGGCCCGCTAGGTAACTTTGATAGTCCAAGTGCCTTCTAGTTAACCTACATAGTCCAAGTGCCCGCTAGGTAACCTACATAATCCAAGTGCACAATAGGTAACCTAAATAATCCAAAAGCCCGCTAGGGAAACTACATAGACCAAGTGCCCGCTAGTTAACCTAGATAGTCCAAGTGCCCGCTAGTAAACCTAGATAGTCCAAGGCCCGCTAGTTAATCTAGATAGTCCAAGGGCCCGCTAGTTAACCTACATAGTCCAAGTGCCCGATAGGGAACCTACATAATCCAAGTGTCCGCTAGGGAACCTACATAGTCCAAGTGCTCGCTGGGAACTTACATAGTCCAAGGGCCCGCTAGGGAAACCACATAGTCCAAATGCCCGCTAGGGAATTTACATAGTCCAAGGGCCCGCTTGGGAACCTACATAGTCCAAGTGCCCGTTAGTTAACCTAGATAGTCCAACAGCCCGCTAGGTAACCTACATACTCCAAGAACCCGCTAGGTAACGTAGATAGTTCAAGTGCCATCTAGGTAACCTAGATAGTCCAAGTGCCCGCTAGGTAAACTACAAAATCTAAGTGCCCGCTAGGTTATCTATGTAGTCCAAATGCCCGCTAGGGAATCTACATAGTCCAAGGGCCCGCTAGTTAACGTAGATAATCCAAGTTCCGCTAGTTAATCTACATAGTCCACGGGCCCGCTAGTTAACTTACATAGTCCAAGTACCCGCTAGTTAACCTAGATCGTCCAAGTCCCCGCTAGGTAACCTACATAGCCCAAGGGACCGCTAGTTAACCTACATAGTCCAAGGGCCCGCTAGCTAACCTACAAAGTCTAAGTGCCCGCTAGGTTATCTATATAGTCCAAATGCCCGCTAGGGAACCTACATAGTCCAAGTGCCCGCTAGTTAACCTAGATCGTCCAAGTGCCCGCTAGTTAACCTAGATCGTCCAAGTGCCCGCTAGTTAACCAACATAGTCAATGGTCCCACTAGTTAACCTACATAGTGCAAGAGCCCGCTAGTTAACCTAAATCGTGCAAGTGTCTGCTAGTTAACCTACATAGTCCAAGTGCCAGTTAGCTAACCTAGATTGTCCAAGGGCCCGCTAGTTGACCTACATAGTCCAAGTGCCCGCTAGTTAACCTAGATAGTCCTAGTGCCCGTTAGTTAACCTAGGATATCCAAGTGCCCACTAGGGGACGTACTTAGTCCAAGTGCCCGTTAGCTAACCTAGATAGTCCAAGTGCCCGCTAGTTAACATTGATCATCCGAGTGCCCGCTAGTTAACCTAGATAGTCCAAGTGCACGCTAGTTAACCTAGATAGTCCAAGTTCCCTCTAGTTAACCTATATCGTCCAAGTGCCCGCTAGTTAACCTACATAGTCCAAGGGCCCGCTAGTTAACGTACGTAGACCAAGGTCCGCTAGTTAACCTAGATACTCCAAGTGCCCGCTAGTTAACCTACATAGTACAAGGGCCCGCTAGTTGACCTAGATAGTCCAAGTGCCCACTAGTTAACCTAGATAGTCCAAGTGCCGTTCGTTAACCTAGATAGTCCAAGTGCCAGTTAGGTAACCTAGACTGTCCAAGTGCCCGCTAGGTAACCTACATATTCCAAGTGTCCGTTCGTTAACCTAGATAGTCAAAGTGCCCGCTAGGAAACCTACATAGTCCAAGGGCCCGCTAGGTAACCTAGATAGTCCAAGTGCCCGCTAGGTAACTTATATTGTCCAAGTTCCCGCTAGGTAACCTAGATACTCAAAGTGCCCGTTACCTAACCTAGATTGTCCAAGTGCCCGCTAAGCATCCTACATAGTCCAAGTGCCCGTTCGTTAACCTAGAAGTCCAAGTGCCCGCTAGGTAACCTAGATAGTCCAAGTGCCCGCTAGGTAACCTAGATAGTCCAAGGGCCCGCTAGTTAACCTACATAGTCCAAGGGCTCACTTGTTAACTTTGATAGTACAAGTGCCCGCTAGTTAACCTAGATAGTCCAAGTGCACGCTAGTTAACCTAGATAGTCCAAGTGCTCTCTAGTTAACCTATATCGTCCAAGTGCCCGCTAGTTAACCTACATAGTCCAAGGGCCCGCTAGTTAACGTACGTAGACCAAGGTCCGCTAGTTAATCTAGATACTCCAAGTGCTCGCTAGTTAACCTACATAGTACAAGGGCCCGCTAGTTGACCTATATAGTCCAAGTGCCCGCTAGTTAACCTAGATAGTCCAAGTGCCCGTTCGTTAACCTAGATAGTCCAAGTGCCAGCTAGGTAACCTAGACTGTCCATGTGCCCGCTAGGTTAACTACATATTCCAAGTGCCCGTTCGTTAACCTAGATAGTCAAAGTGCCCGCTAGGAAACCTACATAGTCCAAGTGCCCGCTAGGTAACCTAGAGTCCAAGTGCTCGCTAGTTAACCTACATAGTCCAAGTGCCCGCTATGTAACCTAGATAGTCCAAGTGCCCGCTAGGTAACTTATATTGTCCAAGTTCCCGCTAGGTAACCTAGATACTCAAAGTGCCCGTTACCTAACCTAGATTGTCCAAGTGCCCTCTAAGCATCCTACAATGTCCAAGTGCCCGTTTGTTAACCTAGAAATCCAAGTGCCCGCTAGGTAACCTAGACAGTCCAAGTGCCCGCTAGGTTACCTGCATATTCCAAGTGCCCGTTCATTAACTTAGATAGTCCAAGTGCCGGTAGGTAACCCAGATAGTCCAAGGGCCCGCTACTTAACCTACATAGTCCAAGGGCTCACTTGTTAACTTTGATAGTCCAAGTGCCCGCTAGTTAACTTAGATTGTCCAAGTGCCCGCTAGGGATCCTTCATAATCCAAGTGCCTGCTAGGTAACCTAGGTAGTCCAGTGCCCGCTAGTTAACCTAGATAGTCCTAGTGCCCGTTAGTTAACCTAGATAGTCCAAGTGCCCACTAGGGGACGTACATAGTCCAAGTGCCCGCTAGTTTACCTACATAGTACAAGGTCCGCTAGTTAACCTAGATAGTCCAAGTGCCCGCTAGTTAACCTACATCGTACAAGGGCCCGCTAGTTGACCTAGATAGTCCAAGTTCCCGCTAGTTAACCAAGATAGTCAAAGTGCCCGCTAGTTAACCTAAGTAGTACAAATGTCCGATAGGGATCTTACATAGTCCAAGTGACCGCTAGTTAACCTAAATAGTCCAAGTCCCCGCTAGGTAACCTAGACAGTCCAAGTGACCATTATGTTACCTACATAGTCCAAGTGCCCGTTCGTTAACCTACATAGTCCAATTGCCCGCTAGGTAACGTAGATAGCCCAAGTTCCCGCTAGGGAACGTACATAGTCCAAGGGCCCTCTAGGTAACCTAGATAGTCCAAATGCCCGCTAGTTAACCTACATAGTCCAAGTGCGTGCTAGGTAAACTACATAGTCCAAGTGCCCACTAGGTAACCCAGACAGTCCAATTGCCCGCTAGTTAACCTAGACAGTCCAAGTACCCGATAGGGAAACTACATAGTCCAAGTGCCCGCTGGGAACCTACATAGTCCAAGTGCTCGCTAGGCAACCTACATAGTCCAAGTGCCCGTTAGTTAACCTAGATAGTCAAAGTGCCTGCTAGGTAACCTAAATAGTCCAAGTGCCCGCTAGGTAACCTAGATAGTCCAATTGCCCGTTGGCTAACCTAGATAGTCGAAGTGTCCGCTAGTTAACCTACATAGCCCAAGTGTCCGTTCATTAACCTAGATAGGCCAAGTGCCCGCTAGGTAACCAAGATAGTCCAAGTGCCCGCTAGGGTATGTACATAGTTCAAGTTCCCGCTAGGTAACCTAGATTGTCCAAGTGTCCGCTAGTTAACCTACATAGTACAAGTGCCCGCTAGGTAACCTAGATAGTCCAAGGGCCTGCTAGTTAACCTACATAGTCCACTGCCCGATAGGGAACCTACATAGTCCAGGTGCCCGCTGAGGAACCTACATAGTCCAAATTCCCGATAGGGAACCTGTATATTCCAAGTGCCCGTTAGGGAACCTAGATAGTCCAAGTGCCCATAGGGAACCTATGTAGTCCAAGTGCCCGCTAGGGAACCTACATAGTCAAAGAGCTCGCTAGGGAACCTGCATTGTGCAAGTGCCCGCTAGTTAACCTAGATAGTCCAAGTCCCCGCTAGTTAACCTACATAGTCCAAGGTCAGCTAGTTAACCTAGATAGTCCAAGTGACCGCTTGTTAACCTACATAGTCCAAGGTCAGCTAGTTAACCTAGATAGTCCAAGTGCCCGCTAGTTAACCTACATAGTCCAAGAACCCGCTAGTTAACCTAGATAGTCCAAGTTCCCGCTAGTTAACCTACATAGTCCAAGGGCCCGCTAGTTAACCTAGATATTCCAAGTGCCCACTAGTTAACCTAGATCGTCCAAGTGTCCGCTAGTTATCCTACATAGTCCAAGTTCCCGCTAGGTAACCTACACAGTCCAATTGCCCCCTAGTTAACCTAGACAGTCCAAGTACCTGATAGGGAACCTACATAGTCCAAGTGCTCGCTAGGGAACCTACATAGTCCAAGTGCTCACTAGGCAACCTACATAGTGCAAGTGCCCGTTAGTTAACCTAGATAGTCAAAGTGCCTGCTAGGTAACCTAAATAGTCCAAGTGCCCGCAAGGGAACCTACATACTCCAAGTGCCCGCTAGGTAACCTAGATAGTCCAAGTGCCCATTAGCTAACCTAGATATTCGAAGTGTCCCCTAGTTAACCTACATAGTCCAAGTGCCCGTTCGTTAACGTAGATAGGCCTAGCGTCCGCTAGGTAACCTAGACAGTCCAAGTGCCCGCTAGGTTACCTACATAGTCCAAGTGCACGTTCGTTAACCTAGATAGTCCAAGTGCCCGCTGGTAACCTACATAGTCCAATGGCCCGCTAGGTAACCTTGATAGTCCAAGTGCTTTCTAGTTAACCTACATATTCCAAGTGCCCGCTAGGTAACCTAGATCATCCAAGTGCCCACTAGTTAACATAGATAAACCAAGTGCCCGCTAGTTATCCTACATAGTCCAAGGGCCCTCTAGTTAACCTAGATAGTCCAAGTGCCCGCTAGGGGACGTACATAGTCCACGTGCCTGCTAGGTAACCTAGATAGTCCAAGTGCCCGCTAGGGTATGTACATAGTTCAAGTGCCCTTCTAGGTAACGTAGATTGTCCAAGTGTCCGCTAGTTAACCTACATAGTCCAAGTTCCCACTAGGTAACCTAGAAAGTCCAAGGGCCTGCTAGTTAACCTACGTACTCCAATGCCCGATAGGGAACCTACATAGTCCAAGTGCCCGCTGAGGAACCTACATAGTCCAAGTGCCCGAAGGGAACCTATATATTCCAAGTGCCTGTTAGGGAACCTAGATAGTCCAAGTGCCCATAGGGATCCTATATAGTCCAAGTGCCCGCTAGGGAACCTACATAGTCAAAGTGCCGCTAGGGAACCTGCATTGTTCAAGTGCCCGCTAGTTAACCTAGATAGTCCAAGTGCCCGCTAGTTAACCTACATAGTCCAAGGTCAGCTAGTTAACCTAGATAGTCCAAGTGCCCGCTAGTTAACCTACATATTCCAAGGTCAGCTAGTTAACTTGGATAGTCCAAGTGCCCGCTAGTTAACCTACATAGTCCAAAGTCAGCTAGTTAACCTAAATAATCCAAATGCCCGCTAGGGAAACTACATAGACCAAGTGCCCGCTAGTTAACCTAGATAGTCCAAGTGCCCGCTAGTAAACCTAGATAGTCCAAGGCCCGCTAGTTAATCTAGATAGTCCAAGGGCCCGCTAGTTAACCTAAATAGTCCAAGTGCCCGATAGGGAACCTACATAATCCAAGTGCCCGCTAGGGAACCTACATAGTCCAAGTGCTCGCTAGGGAACTTACATAGTCCAAGGGCCCGCTAGGGAAACCACATAGTCCAAATGCCCGCTAGGGAATTTACATAGTCCAAGGGCCCGCTAGGGAACCTACATAGTCCAAGTGCCCGTTAGTTAACCTAGATAGTCCAACAGCCCGCTAGATAACCTACATACTCCAAGAACCCGCTAGGTAACGTAGATAATTCAAGTGCCAGCTAGGTAACCTAGATAGTCCAAGTGCCCGCTAGGTAACCTACAAAATCTATGTGCCCGCTAGGTTATCTATGTAGTCCAAATGCCCGCTAGGAAATCTACATAGTCTAAGGGCCCGCTAGTTAACGTAGATAATCCAAGTTCCGCTAGTTAATCTACATAGTCCAAGGGCCCGCTAGTTAACTTACATAGTCCAAGTACCCGCTAGTTAACCTAGATCGTCCAAGTGCCCGCTAAGTAACCTACATAGCCCAAGGGCCCGCTAGTTAACCTACATAGTCCAAGGGCCCGCTAGCTAACCTACAAAGTCTAAGTTCCCGATAGGTTATCTATATAGTCCAAATGCCCGCTAGGGAACCTACATAGTCCAAGTGCCCGCTAGTTAACCTAGATCGTCCAAGTGCCCGCTAGTTAACCTAGATCATCCAAGTGCCCGCTAGTTAACCAACATAGTCAATGGTCCCACTAGTTAACCTACATAGTGCAAGAGCCCGCTAGTTAACCTAAATCGTGCAAGTGTCTGCTAGTTAACCTACATAGTCCAAGTGCCAGTTAGCTAACCTAGATTGTCCAAGGGCCCGCTAGTTGACCTACATAGTCCAAGTGCCCGCTAGTTAACCTAGATAGTCCTAGTGCCCGTTAGTTAACCTAGGATGTCCAAGTGCCCACTAGGGGACGTACTTAGTCCAAGTGCCCGTTAGCTAACCTAGATAGTCCAAGTGCCCGCTAGTTAACATTGATCATCCAAGTGCCCGCTAGTTAACCTAGATAGTCCAAGTGCACGCTAGTTAACCTAGATAGTCCAAGTGCCCTCTAGTTAACATATATCGTCCAAGTGCCCGCTAGTTAACCTACATAGTCCAAGGTCAGCTAGTTAACTTGGATAGTCCAAGTGACCGCTAGTTAACCTACATAGTCCAAAGTCAGCTAGTTAACCTAGATAGTCCAAGTGCCCGCTAGTTAACCTACATAGTCCAAGGTCAGCTAGTTAACTTGGATAGTCCAAGTGCCCGCTAGTTAACCTACATAGTCCAAAGTCAGCTAGTTAACCTAAATAATCCAAATGCCCGCTAGGGAAACTACATAGACCAAGTGCCCGCAAGTTAACCTAGATAGTCCAAGTGCCCGCTAGTAAACCTAGATAGTCCAAGGCCCGCTAGTTAATCTAGATAGTCCAAGGGCCCGCTAGTTAACCTAAATAGTCCAAGTGCCCGATAGGGAACCTACATAATCCAAGTGCCCGCTAGGGAACCTACATAGTCCAAGTGCTTGCTAGGGAACTTACATAGTCCAAGGGCCCGCTAGGGAAACCACATAGTCCAAATGCCCGCTAGGGAATTTACATAGTCCAAGGGCCCGTTAGGGAACCTACATAGTCCAAGTGCCCGTTAGTTAACCTAGATAGTCCAACAGCCCGCTAGATAACCTACATACTCCAAGAACCCGCTAGGTAACGTAGATAATTCAAGTGCCAGCTAGGTAACCTAGATAGTCCAAGTGCCCGCTAGGTAACCTACAAAATCTATGTGCCCGCTAGGTTATCTATGTAGTCCAAATGCCCGCTAGGAAATCTACATAGTCCAAGGGCCCGCTAGTTAACGTAGATAATCCAAGTTCCGCTAGTTAATCTACATAGTCCAAGGGCCCGCTAGTTAACTTACATAGTCCAAGTACCCGCTAGTTAACCTAGATCGTCCAAGTGCCCGCTAAGTAACCTACATAGCCCAAGGGCCCGCTAGTTAACCTACATAGTCCAAGGGCCCGCTAGCTAACCTACAAAGTCTAAGTGCCCGATAGGTTATCTATATAGTCCAAATGCCCGCTAGGGAACCTACATAGTCCAAGTGCCCGCTAGTTAACCTAGATCGTCCAAGTGCCCGCTAGTTAACCAAGATCGTCAAGTGCCCGCTAGTTAACCAACATAGTCAATGGTCCCACTAGTTAACCTACATAGTGCAAGAGCCCGCTAGTTAACCTAAATCGTGCAAGTGTCTGCTAGTTAACCTACATAGTCCAAGTGCCAGTTAGCTAACCTAGATTGTCCAAGGGCCCGCTAGTTGACCTACATAGTCCAAGTGCCCGCTAGTTAACCTAGATAGTCCTAGTGCCCGTTAGTTAACCTAGGATGTCCAGGTGCCAACTAGGGGACGTACTTAGTCCAAGTGCCCGTTAGCTAACCTAGATAGTCCAAGTGCCCGCTAGTTTACATTGATCATCCAAGTGCCCGCTAGTTAACCTAGATAGTCCAAGTGCACGCTAGTTAACCTAGATAGTCCAAGTGCCCTCTAGTTAACCTATATCGTCCAAGTGCCCGCTAGTTAACCTACATAGACCAAGGGCCCGCTAGTTGACCTAGATAGTCCAAGTGACCGCTAGTTAACCTAGATAGTCCAAGTGCCGTTCGTTAACCTAGATAGTCCAAGTGCCAGTTAGGTAACCTAGACTGTCCAAGTGCCCGCTAGGTAACCTAAATATTCCAAGTGTCCGTTCGTTAACCTAGATAGTCAAAGTGCCCGCTAGGAAACCTACATAGTCCAAGGGCCCGCTAGGTAACCTAGATAGTCCAAGTGCCCGCTAGGTAACTTATATTGTCCAAGTTCCCGCTAGGTAACCTAGATACTCCAAGTGCCCGCTAGTTAACCTACATAGTACAAGGGCCCGCTAGTTGACCTAGATAGTCCAAGTGACCGCTAGTTAACCTAGATAGTCCAAGTGCCGTTCGTTAACCTAGATAGTCCAAGTGCCAGTTAGGTAACCTAGACTGTCCAAGTGCCCGCTAGGTAACCTACATATTCCAAGTGTCCGTTCGTTAACCTAGATAGTCAAAGTGCCCGCTAGGAAACCTACATAGTCCAAGGGCCCGCTAGGTAACCTAGATAGTCCAAGTGCCCGCTAGGTAACTTATATTGTCCAAGTTCCCGCTAGGTAACCTAGATACTCAAAGTGCCCGTTACCTAACCTAGATTGTCCAAGTGCCCGCTAAGCATCTTACATAGTCCAAGTGCCCGTTCGTTAACCTAGAAGTCCAAGTGCCCGCTAGGTAACCTAGATAGTCCAAGTGCCCGCTAGGTAACCTAGATAGTCCAAGGGCCCGCTAGTTAACCTACATAGTCCAAGGGCTCACTTGTTAACTTTGATAGTCCAAGTGCCCGCTAGTTAACCTAGATAGTCCAAGTGCACGCTAGTTAACCTAGATAGTCCAAGTGTCCTCTAGTTAACCTATATCGTCCAAGTGCCCGCTAGTTAACCTACATAGTCCAAGGGCCCGCTAGTTAACGTACGTAGACCAAGGTCCGCTAGTTAATCTAGATACTCCAAGTGCTCGCTAGTTAACCTACATAGTACAAGGGCCCGCTAGTTGACCTATATAGTCCAAGTGCCCGCTAGTTAACCTAGATAGTCCAAGTGCCCGTTCGTTAACCTAGATAGTCCAAGTGCCAGCTAGGTAACCTAGACTGTCCAAGTGCCCGCTAGGTTACCTACATATTCCAAGTGCCCGTTCGTTAACCTAGATAGTCAAAGTGCCCGCTAGGAAACCTACATAGTCCAAGTGCCCGCTAGGTAACCTAGAGTCCAAGTGCTCGCTAGTTTACCTACATAGTCCAAGTGCCCGCTATGTAACCTAGATAGTCCAAGTGCCCGCTAGGTAACTTATATTGTCCAAGTTCCCGCTAGGTAACCTAGATACTCAAAGTGCCCGTTACCTAACCTAGATTGTCCAAGTGCCCTCTAAGCATCCTACAATGTCCAAGTGCCCGTTTGTTAACCTAGAAGTCCAAGTGCCCGCTAGGTAACCTAGACAGTCCAAGTGCCCGCTAGGTTACCTGCATATTCCAAGTGCCCGTTCATTAACTTAGATAGTCCAAGTGCCGGTAGGTAACCCAGATAGTCCATGGGCCCGCTACTTAACCTACATAGTCCAAGGGCTCACTTGTTAACTTTGATAGTCCAAGTGCCCGCTAGTTAACCTAGATAATCCAAGTGCCCGCTAGTTAACTTAGATTGTCCAAGTGCCCGCTAGGGATCCTTCATAATCCAAGTGCCTGCTAGGTAACCTAGGTAGTCCAGTGCCCGCTAGTTAACCTAGATAGTCCTAGTGCCCGTTAGTTAACCTAGATAGTCCAAGTGCCCACTAGGGGACGTACATAGTCCAAGTGCCCGCTAGTTAACCTACATAGTACAAGGTCCGCTAGTTAACCCTGATAGTCCAAGTGCCCGCTAGTTAACCTACATCGTACAAGGGCCCGCTAGTTGACCTAGATAGTCCAAGTTCCCGCTAGTTAACCAAGATAGTCAAAGTGCCCGCTAGTTAACCTAAGTAGTACAAATGTCCGATAGGGATCTTACATAGTCCAAGTGACCGCTAGTTAACCTACATAGTCCAAGTCCCCGCTAGGTAACCTAGACAGTCCAAGTGACCATTATGTTACCTACATAGTCCAAGTGCCCGTTCGTTAACCTACATAGTCCAATTGCCCGCTAGGTAACGTAGATAGCCCAAGTTCCCGCTAGGGAACGTACATAGTCCAAGTGCCCTCTAGGTAACCTAGATAGTCCAAATGCCCGCTAGTTAACCTACATAGTCCAAGTGCGTGCTAGGTAAACTACATAGTCCAAGTGCCCACTAGGTAACCCAGACAGTCCAATTGCCCGCTAGTTAACCTAGACAGTCCAAGTACCCGATAGGGAACCTACATAGTCCAAGTGCCCGCTGGGAACCTACATAGTCCAAGTGCTCGCTAGGCAACCTACATAGTCCAAGTGCCCGTTAGTTAACCTAGATAGTCAAAGTGCCTGCTAGGTAACCTAAATAGTCCAAGTGCCCGCTAGGTAACCTAGATAGTCCAACTAGATAGTCCAATTGCCCGTTGGCTAACCTAGATAGTCGAAGTGTCCGCTAGTTAACCTACATAGCCCAAGTGTCCGTTCGTTAACCTAGATAGGCCAAGTGCCCGCTAGGTAACCAAGATAGTCCAAGTGCCCGCTAGGGTATGTACATAGTTCAAGTGCCCGCTAGGTAACCTAGATTGTCCAAGTGTCCGCTAGTTAACCTACATAGTACAAGTGCCCGCTAGGTAACCTAGATAGTCCAAGGGCCTGCTAGTTAACCTACATAGTCCACTGCCCGATAGGGAACCTACATAGTCCAGGTGCCCGCTGAGGAACCTATATAGTCCAAATTCCCGATAGGGAACCTGTATATTCCAAGTGCCCGTTAGGGAACCTAGATAGTCCAAGTGCCCATAGGGAACCTATATAGTCCAAGTGCCCGCTAGGGAACCTACATAGTCAAAGAGCTCGCTAGGGAACCTGCATTGTGCAAGTGCCCGCTAGTTAACCTAGATAGTCCAAGTCCCCGCTAGTTAACCTACATAGTCCAAGGTCAGCTAGTTAACCTAGATAGTCCAAGTGACCGCTTGTTAACCTACATAGTCCAAGGTCAGCTAGTTAACCTAGATAGTCCAAGTGCCCGCTAGTTAACCTACATAGTCCAAGAACCCGCTAGTTAACCTAGATAGTCCAAGTTCCCGCTAGTTAACCTACATAGTCCAAGGGCCCGCTAGTTAACCTAGATATTCCAAGTGCCCGCTAGTTAACCTAGATCGTCCAAGTGTCCGCTAGTTAACCTACATAGTCCAAGTTCCCGCTAGGTAACCTACACAGTCCAATTGCCCCCTAGTTAACCTACATAGTCCAAGGTCAGCTAGTTAACTTGGATAGTCCAAGTGCCCGCTAGTTAACCTACATAGTCCAAAGTCAGCTAGTTAACCTAGATAGTCCAAGTGCCCGCTAGTTAACCTACATAGTCCAAGGTCAGCTAGTTAACTTGGATAGTCCAAGTGCCCGCTAGTTAACCTACATAGTCCAAAGTCAGCTAGTTAACCTAGATAGTCCAAATGCCCGCTAGGGACACTACATAGTCCAAGTGCCCGCTAGTTAGCCCAGATAGTTCAAGTGCCTGCTAGTAAACCTACATAATCTATGGGCCCGCTAGTTAATCTACATAGTACAAGGGCCCGCTAGTTAACCTAGATCGTGTAAGTGTCCTCTAGTTAACCTAGATAGTCCAAGTGCGCGCTACGTAACCTAGATAGTCCAAGGGCACGCTAGTTAACCTACATAGTACAAGTGCCCGCTAGACAACCTAGATAGTCCAAGTGCCCGCTAAGGAACTTGCATAGTCCAAGTGCACGCTAGTTAACCTAGATAGTCCAAGTGCCCGCTAGTTAACCTAGATAGTCCAAGTGCCTGCTACGTAACCAACATAGTGCAAGTGTCCGCTAGTTAACCTACATATTCCAAGTGCCCGCTAGTTAACATAGATAGTCCAAGTGCCCGCTAGGGAATGTACATAGTCCAAGTGCCCGCTAGGGAACGTACATAGTCCAAATGCCCGCTAGGGAACGTAAATAGTCCAAGTGCCTGCTGGGTAACTTAGATAGTGCAAGTGCCTGCTAGTTAACCTAGATAGTTCTAGTACCCGCTAGGTAACCTCGATCGTTCAAGGGCCCCCTAGTTAACCTACATAATCCAAGTGCCCGCTAGATAACCTAGATAGTCCAAGTGACCGTTCGGTAACCTAGATAGTCCAAGTGCCCTTTAGGGATCCTAGATAGTCCAAAGGCCCGCTAGTAAACCTACATAGTCCATGGGCCCGCTAGTTAACCTACATAGTGCAAGTGTCCGCTAGTTAAACTACATATTCCAAGTGCCCGCTAGTTAACCTACATAATGTAAGTGCCCGTTAGCTAACGTAGATAGTCCAAGGGCCCGCTAGTTCACCTACATAGTCAAAGTGCCAGCTAGGTAACCTAGATAGTACAAGTGCCCCCTAGGGAACCTAGATAGTCCAAGTGCCTGTTATTTAACCTAGATAGTCCAAGTGGCGGCTAAGTAACCTACATAGTCCAAGTGTCCGTTCGGTAACCTAGATAATCCAAGTGCCCGCTAGGTAACCTAGACAGTCCAAGTGCCCACTAGTTAACCTACATAGTCCAAGTGCCCAATAGGGAACCTACATAATCCAAGTGCCAGCTAGGGAACCTACATAGTCCAAGTGCCCGGTAGGCAACCTACATAGTCCAAGTGCCCGTTATTTAACCTAGATAGTCAAAGTGCCTGCTAGGTAACCTAGATAGTCCAAGTGCCCGCTAGGTAACCTACATAGTCCAAGTTCCCGCTTGGTAACCTTAATAGTCCAAATGCCCTCTAGGGAAACTACATAGTCCAAGGGCCCGCTAGTTAACCTAGATAGTCCAAGTGACTGCTAGTAAACCTACATAATCCATGGGCCCGCTAGTTAACCTACATAGTGCAAAGGCCCGCTAGTTAACCTAGATCGTGCAAGTGTCCGCTAGTTAACCTACATAGTCCAAGTGCCCGCTAGTTAACCTAGATAGTCCAAGTGCCCGCTAGAGATCCTTCATAATCCAAGTGCCTGCTAGGTAACCTAGATTGTGCAAGTGTCCGCTAGTTAACCTACGTAGACCAAGTGCCCGCTAGTTAACCTATATACCAAGTGCCCGCTACGTAACCTAGATAGTCCAAGGGCACGCTAGTTAACCTACATAGTACAAGTGCCCGCTAGGCAACCTAGATAGTCCAAGTGCCCTCTAAGGAACCTACATAGTCCAAGTGCACGCTAGTTAACCTAGATAGTCCAAGTGCCTGCTAGGTAACCTACATAGTGCAAGTGTCCGCTAGATAACCTACATATTCCAAGTGCCCGTAGTTAACATAGATAGTCCAAGTGCCCGCTAGGGAACGTAAATAGTCCACGTGCCCGCTAGGTAACTTAGATAGTTCTAGTACCCGCTAGGTAACCTAGATCGTCCAAGGGCCCCCTAGTTAGCCTACATAGTCCAAGTGCCCGCTAGGTAACCTAGATAGTCCAAGTGCCCGTTCGGTAACCTAGATAGTCCAAGTGCCCTTTAGGGAACTTAGATAGTCCAAGGGCCCGCTAGTAAACCTACATAGTCTATGGGCACGCTAGACAACCTACATAGTGCAAGTGTCCGCTAGTTAACCTACATATTCCAAGTGCCCCCTAGTTAACCTACATAATCTAAGTTCCCGTTAGCTAACCTAGGTAGTCCAAGGGCCCGCTAGTTGACCTACATAGTCCAAGTGCCAGCTAGGTAACCTAGATAGTCCAAGTGCCTGTTAGCTAACCTAGATAGTCCAAGTGGCGGCTAGGTAACCTACATAGTCCAAGTGCCCGTTCGTTAACCAAGATAATCCAAGTGCCCGCTAGGTAACCTAGACAGTCCAAGTGTCCGCTAGTTAACCTACATAGTCCATGTGCCCAATAGGGAACCTACATAATCCAAGTGCCCGCTAGGGAACCTACATAGTCCAAGTGCCCGCTAGGCAACCTACATAGTCCATGTGCCCGTTAGTTAACCTAGATAATCAAAGTGCCTGCTAGGTAACGTAGATAGTCCAAGTGCCCACTAGGTAACCTACATAGTCCAAGTTCCCGCTTGGTAACTTTAATACTCCAAATGCCCGCTAGGGAAACTACATAGTCTAATTGCCCGCTAGGTAACCTAGATAGTCCAAGTGCCTGCTAGTAAACCTACATAATCCATGGGCCCGCTAGTTAACCAACATAGTGCAAGGACCCGCTAGTTAACCTAGATCGTGCAAGTGTCCGCTAGTTAACCTACATAGTCCAAGTGCCTGCTAGTTAACCTAGATAGTCCAAGTGCCCGCTAGGGATCCTTCATAATCCAAGTGCCTGCTAGGTTACCTAGATAGTCCAAGTGCCCGCTAGTTAACCTAGATAGTCCTAGTGGCCGTTAGTTAACCTAGATAGTCCAAGTGCCCACTAGGGGACGTACATAGTCAAAGTGCCCGCTAGTTAACCTAGATAGTCCTAGTGCCCGTTAGTTAACCTAGATAGTCAAGTGTCCACTAGGGGACGTACATAGTCCAAGTGCCCGCTAGGCAACCTAGATAGTCCAAGTGGGCGCTAGGCTATGTACATAGTCCAAGTGCCTGCTAGGAAACCTAGATAGTCCAAGTGCCGCTAGTTAACCTACATAGTCCAAGGGCCCGCTAGTTAACCTACATAGTCCCAGGTCTGCTAGTTAACCTAGATAGTCAAAGTGCCCGCTAGGTAACCTAGACAGTCCAAGTGCCCGCTAGGGTATGTACATAGTCCAAGTGCCCGTTCGTTAACCTAGATAGTCCAAGTGCCCGCTAGGTAACCTATATAGGACAAGTGCCCTCTAGTTAACCTAGATAGTCCAAGTGCCCGCTAGGTAACCTAGATAGTCAAAGTGCCCGTTAGGTAACCAACATTGTCCAAGTTCCCGCTAGGTAACCGAGAAAGTCCAAGTGCCCTTTACCTAACCTAGATAGTCCAAGTGCCCGCTAGGCCACATACATAGTCCAAGTGCCCTTTCGTTAACCTAGAAGGCCACGTGCCCGCTATGTAACCTAGACAGTCCAAGTGCCCGCTAGGTTACCTGCATAGTCCAAGTGCCCGTTCGTTAACCTAGATAGTCCAAGTGCCCGCTAGAGAACCTATATAATCCAAGTGCTATCTAGGTAACCTAGATAGTCCAAGTGCCTGCTAGGTAACCTACATAGTCCAAGTGCCCGTTCGTTAACCTAGATAGTCCAAGTGCCCGCTAGGTAACCTATATAGTGCAAGTGCCCGCTAGTTAACCTAGATTGTCCAAGTGCCCGCTAGTTAACCTACATAGTCCAAGTGCCCGCTAGGTAACCTAGATAGTGAAAGTGCCCGTTAGGTAACCTAGATAGTCCAAGTGCCTGCTAGGTAACCTACATTGTCCAAGTTCCCGCTAGGTAACCTAGATAGTCCAAGTGCCCGTAACCTAACCTAGATAGTCCAAGTGCCCGCTAGGCAACATACATAGTCCAAGTGCCCGTTCGTTAACCTAGAAGTCCAAGTGCCCGCTAAGTACCCTAGACAGTCCAAGTGCCCGTTCGTTAACCTAGATAGTCCAAGTGCCCGCTAGGGAACCTATATACTCCAAGTGCTATCTAGGTAACCTAGATAGTCCAAGGGCCCGCTAGTTAACTTACATAGTTCAAGGGCTCGCTTGTTAACTTTGATAGTCCAAGTGCCCATTAGTTAACCAAGATCGTCCTAGTGCCCGCTAGTTAACCTAGATCGTCCAAGTGTCCTCTAGTTAACCTACATAGTCCAAGTGCCCGCTAAGTTAACCTAGACAGTCTAAGTGCATGCTAGTTAACCTTGATAGTCAAAGTGCCTGCTAGGTAACCTAGATAGTCCAAGAGCCCGCTAGGTAACCTAGATAGTCCAAGTGCCCACTAGGTAACCTAGATAGTCCAAATGCCCGCTAGGGACACTACATAGTCCAAGTGCCCGCTAGTTAACCTAGATAGTCCATGTGCTCGCTAGGTAACCAACAAAGTCTAAGTGCCCACTAGGTTATCTATATAGTCCAAATGCCCGCTAGGGAACCTACATAGTCCAAGTGCCCGCTAGGTAACCTAGATAGTCCAAGTGCTCTCTAGTTAACCTAGATCGTCCAAGTGCCCGCTAGTTATCCTACATAGTCCCAGAGCCCTTTAGTTAACCTACATAGTCCAAGGTCCGCTAGTTAACTTAGATAGTCCAAGTGCTCGCTAGTTAACCTACATAGTACAAGGGCCTGCTAGTTGACCTAGATAGTCCAAGTGCCCACAAGTTAACCTAGATAGGTCAAGTGCCTGGTAGGTAACCAAAGTAGTCCAAATGTCTGATAGGGATCCTACATAGTCCAAGTGCCCGCTAGTTAACCTAGATAGTCCAAGTGCCCGCTAGGGATCCTTCATAATCCAAGTGCCTGCTAGGTAACCTAGATAGTCCAAGTGCCCGCTAGTTAACCTAGATAGTCCTAGTGCCCGTTAGTTACCTAGATAGTCCAGTGCCCACTAGAGGACGTACATAATCCATGTGCCTGCTAGGTAACCTAGATAGTCCAAGTGCGCGCTAGGCTATGTACATAGTCCAAGTGCCTGCTAGGAAACCTAGATAGTCCAAGAGCCCGCTAGTTAACCTACATATTCCAAGGGCCCGCTAGTTAACCTACATAGTCCAAGGTCTGCTAGTTAACCTAGATAGTCAAAGTGCTCGCTAGGTAACCTACATTGTCCAAGTTCCCGCTTGGTAACTTTAATACTCCAAATGCCCGCTAGGGAAACTACATAGTCTAATTGCCCGCTAGGTAACCTAGATAGTCCAAGTGCCTGCTAGTAAACCTACATAATCCATGGGCCCGCTAGTTAACCAACATAGTGCAAGGGCCCGCTAGTTAACCTAGATCGTGCAAGTGTCCGCTAGTTAACCTACATAGTCCAAGTGCCCGCTAGTTAACCTAGATAGTCCAAGTGCCCGCTAGGGATCCTTCATAATCAAAGTGCCTGCTAGGTTACCTAGATAGTCCAAGTGCCCGCTAGTTAACTTAGATAGTCCTAGTGCCCGTTAGTTAACCTAGATAGTCAAGTGTCCACTAGGGGACGTACATAGTCCAAGTGCCCGCTAGGCAACCTAGATAGTCCAAGTGGGCGCTAGGCTATGTACATAGTCCAAGTGCCTGCTAGGAAACCTAGATAGTCCAAGTGCCGCTAGTTAACCTACATAGTCCAAGGGCCCGCTAGTTAACCTACATAGTCCCAGGTCTGCTAGTTAACCTAGATAGTCAAAGTGCCCGCTAGGTAACCTAGACAGTCCAAGTGCCCGCTAGGTTACCTGCATAGTCCAAGTGCCCGTTCGTTAACCTAGATAGTCCAAGTGCCCGCTAGAGAACCTATGTAGTCCAAGTGCTATCTAGGTAACCTAGATAGTCCAAGTGCCTGCTAGGTAACCTACATAGTCCAAGTGCCCGTTCGTTAACCTAGATAGTCCAAGTGCCCGCTAGGTAACTTATATAGTGCAAGTGCCCGCTAGTTAACCTAGATTGTCCAAGTGCCCGCTAGTTAACCTACATAGTCCAAGTGCCCGCTAGGTAACCTAGATAGTGAAAGTGCCTGCTAGGTAACCTACATAGTGCAAGTGTCCGCTAGATTACCTACATATTCCAAGTGCCCGTAGTTAACATAGATAGTCCAAGTGCCCGCTAGGGAACGTACATAGTCCACGTGCCCGCTAGGTAACTTAGATAGTTCTAGTACCCGCTAGGTAACCTAGATCGTCCAAGGGCCCCCTAGTTAGCCTACATAGTCCAAGTGCCCGCTAGGTAACCTAGATAGTCCAAGTGCCCGTTCGGTAACCTAGATAGTCCAAGTGCCCTTTAGGGAACTTAGATAGTCCAAGGGCCCGCTAGTAAACCTACATAGTCTATGGGCACGCTAGACAACCTACATAGTGCAAGTGTCCGCTAGTTAACCTACATATTCCAAGTGCCCCCTAGTTAACCTACATAATCTAAGTTCCCGTTAGCTAACCTAGGTAGTCCAAGGGCCCGCTAGTTGACCTACATAGTCCAAGTGCCAGCTAGGTAACCTAGATAGTCCAAGTGCCTGTTAGCTAACCTAGATAGTCCAAGTGGCGGCTAGGTAACCTACATAGTCCAAGTGCCCGTTCGTTAACCAAGATAATCCAAGTGCCCGCTAGGTAACCTAGACAGTCCAAGTGTCCGCTAGTTAACCTACATAGTCCATGTGCCCAATAGGGAACCTACATAATCCAAGTGCCCGCTAGGGAACCTACATAGTCCAAGTGCCCGCTAGGCAACCTACATAGTCCAAGTGCCCGTTAGTTAACCTAGATAATCAAAGTGCCTGCTAGGTAACGTAGATAGTCCAAGTGCCCACTAGGTAACCTACATAGTCCAAGTTCCCGCTTGGTAACTTTAATACTCCAAATGCCCGCTAGGGAAACTACATAGTCTAATTGCCCGCTAGGTAACCTAGATAGTCCAAGTGCCTGCTAGTAAACCTACATAATCCATGGGCCCGCTAGTTAACCAACATAGTGCAAGGACCCGCTAGTTAACCTAGATCGTGCAAGTGTCCGCTAGTTAACCTACATAGTCCAAGTGCCTGCTAGTTAACCTAGATAGTCCAAGTGCCCGCTAGGGATCCTTCATAATCCAAGTGCCTGCTAGGTTACCTAGATAGTCCAAGTGCCCGCTAGTTAACCTAGATAGTCCTAGTGGCCGTTAGTTAACCTAGATAGTCCAAGTGCCCACTAGGGGACGTACATAGTCAAAGTGCCCGCTAGTTAACCTAGATAGTCCTAGTGCCCGTTAGTTAACCTAGATAGTCAAGTGTCCACTAGGGGACGTACATAGTCCAAGTGCCCGCTAGGCAACCTAGATAGTCCAAGTGGGCGCTAGGCTATGTACATAGTCCAAGTGCCTGCTAGGAAACCTAGATAGTCCAAGTGCCGCTAGTTAACCTACATAGTCCAAGGGCCCGCTAGTTAACCTACATAGTCCCAGGTCTGCTAGTTAACCTAGATAGTCAAAGTGCCCGCTAGGTAACCTAGACAGTCCAAGTGCCCGCTAGGGTATGTACATAGTCCAAGTGCCCGTTCGTTAACCTAGATAGTCCAAGTGCCCGCTAGGTAACCTATATAGGACAAGTGCCCTCTAGTTAACCTAGATAGTCCAAGTGCCCGCTAGGTAACCTAGATAGTCAAAGTGCCCGTTAGGTAACCAACATTGTCCAAGTTCCCGCTAGGTAACCGAGAAAGTCCAAGTGCCCTTTACCTAACCTAGATAGTCCAAGTGCCCGCTAGGTCACATACATAGTCCAAGTGCCCTTTCGTTAACCTAGAAGGCCACGTGCCCGCTATGTAACCTAGACAGTCCAAGTGCCCGCTAGGTTACCTGCATAGTCCAAGTGCCCGTTCGTTAACCTAGATAGTCCAAGTGCCCGCTAGAGAACCTATATAGTCCAAGTGCTATCTAGGTAACCTAGATAGTCCAAGTGCCTGCTAGGTAACCTACATAGTCCAAGTGCCCGTTCGTTAACCTAGATAGTCCAAGTGCCCGCTAGGTAACCTATATAGTGCAAGTGCCCGCTAGTTAACCTAGATTGTCCAAGTGCCCGCTAGTTAACCTACATAGTCCAAGTGCCCGCTAGGTAACCTAGATAGTGAAAGTGCCCGTTAGGTAACCTAGATAGTCCAAGTGCCTGCTAGGTAACCTACATTGTCCAAGTTCCCGCTAGGTAACCTAGATAGTCCAAGTGCCCGTAACCTAACCTAGATAGTCCAAGTGCCCGCTAGGCAACATACATAGTCCAAGTGCCCGTTCGTTAACCTAGAAGTCCAAGTGCCCGCTAAGTACCCTAGACAGTCCAAGTGCCCGTTCGTTAACCTAGATAGTCCAAGTGCCCGCTAGGGAACCTATATACTCCAAGTGCTATCTAGGTAACCTAGATAGTCCAAGGGCCCGCTAGTTAACTTACATAGTTCAAGGGCTCGCTTGTTAACTTTGATAGTCCAAGTGCCCATTAGTTAACCAAGATCGTCCTAGTGCCCGCTAGTTAACCTAGATCGTCCAAGTGTCCTCTAGTTAACCTACATAGTCCAAGTGCCCGCTAAGTTAACCTAGACAGTCTAAGTGCATGCTAGTTAACCTTGATAGTCAAAGTGCCTGCTAGGTAACCTAGATAGTCCAAGAGCCCGCTAGGTAACCTAGATAGTCCAAGTGCCCACTAGGTAACCTAGATAGTCCAAATGCCCGCTAGGGACACTACATAGTCCAAGTGCCCGCTAGTTAACCTAGATAGTCCATGTGCTCGCTAGGTAACCAACAAAGTCTAAGTGCCCACTAGGTTATCTATATAGTCCAAATGCCCGCTAGGGAACCTACATAGTCCAAGTGCCCGCTAGGTAACCTAGATAGTCCAAGTGCTCTCTAGTTAACCTAGATCGTCCAAGTGCCCGCTAGTTATCCTACATAGTCCCAGAGCCCTTTAGTTAACCTACATAGTCCAAGGTCCGCTAGTTAACTTAGATAGTCCAAGTGCTCGCTAGTTAACCTACATAGTACAAGGGCCCGCTAGTTGACCTAGATAGTCCAAGTGCCCACAAGTTAACCTAGATAGGTCAAGTGCCTGGTAGGTAACCAAAGTAGTCCAAATGTCCGATAGGGATCCTACATAGTCCAAGTGCCCGCTAGTTAACCTAGATAGTCCAAGTGCCCGCTAGGGATCCTTCATAATCCAAGTGCCTGCTAGGTAACCTAGATAGTCCAAGTGCCCGCTAGTTAACCTAGATAGTCCTAGTGCCCGTTAGTTACCTAGATAGTCCAGTGCCCACTAGAGGACGTACATAATCCATGTGCCTGCTAGGTAACCTAGATAGTCCAAGTGCGCGCTAGGCTATGTACATAGTCCAAGTGCCTGCTAGGAAACCTAGATAGTCCAAGAGCCCGCTAGTTAACCTACATATTCCAAGGGCCCGCTAGTTAACCTACATAGTCCAAGGTCTGCTAGTTAACCTAGATAGTCAAAGTGCTCGCTAGGTAACCTACATTGTCCAAGTTCCCGCTTGGTAACTTTAATACTCCAAATGCCCGCTAGGGAAACTACATAGTCTAATTGCCCGCTAGGTAACCTAGATAGTCCAAGTGCCTGCTAGTAAACCTACATAATCCATGGGCCCGCTAGTTAACCAACATAGTGCAAGGGCCCGCTAGTTAACCTAGATCGTGCAAGTGTCCGCTAGTTAACCTACATAGTCCAAGTGCCCGCTAGTTAACCTAGATAGTCCAAGTGCCCGCTAGGGATCCTTCATAATCAAAGTGCCTGCTAGGTTACCTAGATAGTCCAAGTGCCCGCTAGTTAACTTAGATAGTCCTAGTGCCCGTTAGTTAACCTAGATAGTCAAGTGTCCACTAGGGGACGTACATAGTCCAAGTGCCCGCTAGGCAACCTAGATAGTCCAAGTGGGCGCTAGGCTATGTACATAGTCCAAGTGCCTGCTAGGAAACCTAGATAGTCCAAGTGCCGCTAGTTAACCTACATAGTCCAAGGGCCCGCTAGTTAACCTACATAGTCCCAGGTCTGCTAGTTAACCTAGATAGTCAAAGTGCCCGCTAGGTAACCTAGACAGTCCAAGTGCCCGCTAGGTTACCTGCATAGTCCAAGTGCCCGTTCGTTAACCTAGATAGTCCAAGTGCCCGCTAGAGAACCTATGTAGTCCAAGTGCTATCTAGGTAACCTAGATAGTCCAAGTGCCTGCTAGGTAACCTACATAGTCCAAGTGCCCGTTCGTTAACCTAGATAGTCCAAGTGCCCGCTAGGTAACTTATATAGTGCAAGTGCCCGCTAGTTAACCTAGATTGTCCAAGTGCCCGCTAGTTAACCTACATAGTCCAAGTGCCCGCTAGGTAACCTAGATAGTGAAAGTGCCTGCTAGGTAACCTACATAGTGCAAGTGTCCGCTAGATAACCTACATATTCCAAGTGCCCGTAGTTAACATAGATAGTCCAAGTGCCCGCTAGGGAACGTACATAGTCCACGTGCCCGCTAGGTAACTTAGATAGTTCTAGTACCCGCTAGGTAACCTAGATCGTCCAAGGGCCCCCTAGTTAGCCTACATAGTCCAAGTGCCCGCTAGGTAACCTAGATAGTCCAAGTGCCCGTTCGGTAACCTAGATAGTCCAAGTGCCCTTTAGGGAACTTAGATAGTCCAAGGGCCCGCTAGTAAACCTACATAGTCTATGGGCACGCTAGACAACCTACATAGTGCAAGTGTCCGCTAGTTAACCTACATATTCCAAGTGCCCCCTAGTTAACCTACATAATCTAAGTTCCCGTTAGCTAACCTAGGTAGTCCAAGGGCCCGCTAGTTGACCTACATAGTCCAAGTGCCAGCTAGGTAACCTAGATAGTCCAAGTGCCTGTTAGCTAACCTAGATAGTCCACGTGGAGGCTAGGTAACCTACATAGTCCAAGTGCCCGTTCGTTAACCAAGATAATCCAAGTGCCCGCTAGGTAACCTAGACAGTCCAAGTGTCCGCTAGTTAACCTACATAGTCCATGTGCCCAATAGGGAACCTACATAATCCAAGTGCCCGCTAGGGAACCTACATAGTCCAAGTGCCCGCTAGGCAACCTACATAGTCCAAGTGCCCGTTAGTTAACCTAGATAATCAAAGTGCCTGCTAGGTAACGTAGATAGTCCAAGTGCCCACTAGGTAACCTACATAGTCCAAGTTCCCGCTTGGTAACTTTAATACTCCAAATGCCCGCTAGGGAAACTACATAGTCTAATTGCCCGCTAGGTAACCTAGATAGTCCAAGTGCCTGCTAGTAAACCTACATAATCCATGGGCCCGCTAGTTAACCAACATAGTGCAAGGACCCGCTAGTTAACCTAGATCGTGCAAGTGTCCGCTAGTTAACCTACATAGTCCAAGTGCCTGCTAGTTAACCTAGATAGTCCAAGTGCCCGCTAGGGATCCTTCATAATCCAAGTGCCTGCTAGGTTACCTAGATAGTCCAAGTGCCCGCTAGTTAACCTAGATAGTCCTAGTGGCCGTTAGTTAACCTAGATAGTCCAAGTGCCCACTAGGGGACGTACATAGTCAAAGTGCCCGCTAGTTAACCTAGATAGTCCTAGTGCCCGTTAGTTAACCTAGATAGTCAAGTGTCCACTAGGGGACGTACATAGTCCAAGTGCCCGCTAGGCAACCTAGATAGTCCAAGTGGGCGCTAGGCTATGTACATAGTCCAAGTGCCTGCTAGGAAACCTAGATAGTCCAAGTGCCGCTAGTTAACCTACATAGTCCAAGGGCCCGCTAGTTAACCTACATAGTCCCAGGTCTGCTAGTTAACCTAGATAGTCAAAGTGCCCGCTAGGTAACCTAGACAGTCCAAGTGCCCGCTAGGGTATGTACATAGTCCAAGTGCCCGTTCGTTAACCTAGATAGTCCAAGTGCCCGCTAGGTAACCTATATAGGACAAGTGCCCTCTAGTTAACCTAGATAGTCCAAGTGCCCGCTAGGTAACCTAGATAGTCAAAGTGCCCGTTAGGTAACCAACATTGTCCAAGTTCCCGCTAGGTAACCGAGAAAGTCCAAGTGCCCTTTACCTAACCTAGATAGTCCAAGTGCCCGCTAGGCCACATACATAGTCCAAGTGCCCTTTCGTTAACCTAGAAGGCCACGTGCCCGCTATGTAACCTAGACAGTCCAAGTGCCCGCTAGGTTACCTGCATAGTCCAAGTGCCCGTTCGTTAACCTAGATAGTCCAAGTGCCCGCTAGAGAACCTATATAGTCCAAGTGCTATCTAGGTAACCTAGATAGTCCAAGTGCCTGCTAGGTAACCTACATAGTCCAAGTGCCCGTTCGTTAACCTAGATAGTCCAAGTGCCCGCTAGGTAACCTATATAGTGCAAGTGCCCGCTAGTTAACCTATATTGTCCAAGTGCCCGCTAGTTAACCTACATAGTCCAAGTGCCCGCTAGGTAACCTAGATAGTGAAAGTGCCCGTTAGGTAACCTAGATAGTCCAAGTGCCTGCTAGGTAACCTACATTGTCCAAGTTCCCGCTAGGTAACCTAGATAGTCCAAGTGCCCGTAACCTAACCTAGATAGTCCAAGTGCCCGCTAGGCAACATACATAGTCCAAGTGCCCGTTCGTTAACCTAGAAGTCCAAGTGCCCGCTAAGTACCCTAGACAGTCCAAGTGCCCGTTCGTTAACCTAGATAGTCCAAGTGCCCGCTAGGGAACCTATATACTCCAAGTGCTATCTAGGTAACCTAGATAGTCCAAGGGCCCGCTAGTTAACTTACATAGTTCAAGGGCTCGCTTGTTAACTTTGATAGTCCAAGTGCCCATTAGTTAACCAAGATCGTCCTAGTGCCCGCTAGTTAACCTAGATCGTCCAAGTGTCCTCTAGTTAACCTACATAGTCCAAGTGCCCGCTAAGTTAACCTAGACAGTCTAAGTGCATGCTAGTTAACCTTGATAGTCAAAGTGCCTGCTAGGTAACCTAGATAGTCCAAGAGCCCGCTAGGTAACCTAGATAGTCCAAGTGCCCACTAGGTAACCTAGATAGTCCAAATGCCCGCTAGGGACACTACATAGTCCAAGTGCCCGCTAGTTAACCTAGATAGTCCATGTGCTCGCTAGGTAACCAACAAAGTCTAAGTGCCCACTAGGTTATCTATATAGTCCAAATGCCCGCTAGGGAACCTACATAGTCCAAGTGCCCGCTAGGTAACCTAGATAGTCCAAGTGCTCTCTAGTTAACCTAGATCGTCCAAGTGCCCGCTAGTTATCCTACATAGTCCCAGAGCCCTTTAGTTAACCTACATAGTCCAAGGTCCGCTAGTTAACTTAGATAGTCCAAGTGCTCGCTAGTTAACCTACATAGTACAAGGGCCCGCTAGTTGACCTAGATAGTCCAAGTGCCCACAAGTTAACCTAGATAGGTCAAGTGCCTGGTAGGTAACCAAAGTAGTCCAAATGTCCGATAGGGATCCTACATAGTCCAAGTGCCCGCTAGTTAACCTAGATAGTCCAAGTGCCCGCTAGGGATCCTTCATAATCCAAGTGCCTGCTAGGTAACCTAGATAGTCCAAGTGCCCGCTAGTTAACCTAGATAGTCCTAGTGCCCGTTAGTTACCTAGATAGTCCAGTGCCCACTAGAGGACGTACATAATCCATGTGCCTGCTAGGTAACCTAGATAGTCCAAGTGCGCGCTAGGCTATGTACATAGTCCAAGTGCCTGCTAGGAAACCTAGATAGTCCAAGAGCCCGCTAGTTAACCTACATATTCCAAGGGCCCGCTAGTTAACCTACATAGTCCAAGGTCTGCTAGTTAACCTAGATAGTCAAAGTGCTCGCTAGGTAACCTACATTGTCCAAGTTCCCGCTTGGTAACTTTAATACTCCAAATGCCCGCTAGGGAAACTACATAGTCTAATTGCCCGCTAGGTAACCTAGATAGTCCAAGTGCCTGCTAGTAAACCTACATAATCCATGGGCCCGCTAGTTAACCAACATAGTGCAAGGGCCCGCTAGTTAACCTAGATCGTGCAAGTGTCCGCTAGTTAACCTACATAGTCCAAGTGCCCGCTAGTTAACCTAGATAGTCCAAGTGCCCGCTAGGGATCCTTCATAATCAAAGTGCCTGCTAGGTTACCTAGATAGTCCAAGTGCCCGCTAGTTAACTTAGATAGTCCTAGTGCCCGTTAGTTAACCTAGATAGTCAAGTGTCCACTAGGGGACGTACATAGTCCAAGTGCCCGCTAGGCAACCTAGATAGTCCAAGTGGGCGCTAGGCTATGTACATAGTCCAAGTGCCTGCTAGGAAACCTAGATAGTCCAAGTGCCGCTAGTTAACCTACATAGTCCAAGGGCCCGCTAGTTAACCTACATAGTCCCAGGTCTGCTAGTTAACCTAGATAGTCAAAGTGCCCGCTAGGTAACCTAGACAGTCCAAGTGCCCGCTAGGTTACCTGCATAGTCCAAGTGCCCGTTCGTTAACCTAGATAGTCCAAGTGCCCGCTAGAGAACCTATGTAGTCCAAGTGCTATCTAGGTAACCTAGATAGTCCAAGTGCCTGCTAGGTAACCTACATAGTCCAAGTGCCCGTTCGTTAACCTAGATAGTCCAAGTGCCCGCTAGGTAACTTATATAGTGCAAGTGCCCGCTAGTTAACCTAGATTGTCCAAGTGCCCGCTAGTTAACCTACATAGTCCAAGTGCCCGCTAGGTAACCTAGATAGTGAAAGTGCCCGTTAGGTAACCTAGATAGTCCAAGTGCCTGCTAGGTAACCTACATTGTCCAAGTTCCCGCTTGGTAACCTCGATTGTCCAAGTGCCCGTAACCTAACCTAGATAGTCCAAGTGCCCGCTAGGCAACATACATAGTCCAAGTGCCCGTTCGTTAACCTAGAAGTCCAAGTGCCCGCTAAGTACCCTAGACAGTCCAAGTGCCCGTTCGTTAACCTAGATAGTCCAAGTGCCCACTAGGGAACCTATATACTCCAAGTGCTATCTAGGTAACCTAGATAGTCCAAGGGCCCGCTAGTTAACTTACATAGTTCAAGGGCTCGCTTGTTAACTTTGATAGTCCAAGTGCCCATTAGTTAACCAAGATCGTCCTAGGGCCCGCTAGTTAACCTAGATCGTCCAAGTGTCCTCTAGTTAACCTACATAGTCCAAGTGCCCGCTAAGTTAACCTAGACAGTCTAAGTGCATGCTAGTTAACCTTGATAGTCAAAGTGCCTGCTAGGTAACCTAGATAGTCCAAGAGCCCGCTAGGTAACCTAGATAGTCCAAGTGCCCACTAGGTAACCTAGATAGTCCAAATGCCCGCTAGGGACACTACATAGTCCAAGTGCCCGCTAGTTAACCTAGATAGTCCATGTGCCCGCTAGGTAACCAACAAAGTCTAAGTGCCCACTAGGTTATCTATATAGTCCAAATGCCCGCTAGGGAACCTACATAGTCCAAGTGCCCGCTAGGTAACCTAGATAGTCCAAGTGCTCTCTAGTTAACCTAGATCGTCCAAGTGCCCGCTAGTTATCCTACATAGTCCCAGAGACCTTTAGTTAACCTACATAGTCCAAGGTCCGCTAGTTAACTTAGGTAGTCCAAGTGCTCGCTAGTTAACCTACATAGTACAAGGGCCCGCTAGTTGACCTAGATAGTCCAAGTGCCCACAAGTTAACCTAGATAGGTCAAGTGCCTGGTAGGTAACCAAAGTAGTCCAAATGTCCGATAGGGATCCTACATAGTCCAAGTGCCCGCTAGTTAACCTAGATAGTCCAAGTGCCCGCTAGGGATCCTTCATAATCCAAGTGCCTGCTAGGTAACCTAGATAGTCCAAGTGCCCGCTAGTTAACCTAGATAGTCCTAGTGCCCGTTAGTTACCTAGATAGTCCAGTGCCCACTAGAGGACGTACATAATCCATGTGCCTGCTAGGTAACCTAGATAGTCCAAGTGCGCGCTAGTTAACCTACATATTCCAAGGGCCGGCTAGTTAACCTACATAGTCCAAGGTCTGCTAGTTAACCTAGATAGTCAAAGTGCTCGCTAGGTAACCTACATTGTCCAAGTTCCCGCTAGGTAACCTAGATAGTCCAAGTGCCCGTTACCCAACCTAGATTGTCCAAGTGCCCGCTAGGCAACATACATATTCCAAGTGCCCGTTCGTTAACCTAGAAGTCCAAGTGCCCGCTATGTAACCTAGACAGTCCAAGTGCCCGCTAGGTTACCTGCATAGTCCAAGTGCCTGTTCGTTAACCTACGTAGTCTAAGTGTCCGCTAGTTAACCTAGATAGTCCAAGTGCCCGCTAGGGATCCTTCATAATCCAAGTGCCTGCTAGGTAACCTAGATAGTCCAAGTGCCCGCTAGTTAACCTAGATAGTCCTAGTGCCCACTAGGGGACGTACATAGTCCAAGTCCCTGCCAGGTAACCTAGATAGTCCAAGTGGGCGCTAGGCTATGTACATAGTCCAAGTGCCTGCTAGGAAACCTAGATAGTCCAAGAGCCCGCTAGGTAACCTACATAGTCCAAGGGCCCGCTAGTTAACCTACATAGTCCAAGGTCTGCAAGTTAACCTAGATAATCAAGGTGCCCGCTAGGTAACCTAGACATTCCAAGTGCCCGTTAGGTTACCTACATAGTCCAAGTGCCCATTCGTTAACCTAGATAGTCCTAGTGCCCGCTAAGTTAACCTAGACAGTACAAGTGCACGCTAGTTAACCTACATAGTCCAAGTGCCCGATAGGGAACTACATAATCTAAGTGCCCGCTAGGCAACCTACATAGTCCAAGTGCCCGTTAGTTAACCTTGATAGTCAAAGTACCTGCTAGGTAACCTAGATAGTCCAAGTGCCCACTAGGTAACCTAGATAGTCCAAATGCCCGCTAGGGACACTACATAGTCCAAGTGCCCGCTAGTTAGCCTAGATAGTCCAAGTGCCTGCTGGTAAACCTACATAATCTATGGGACCGCTAGTTAACCTACATAGTACAAGTGCCCACTAGGCAACCTAGATAGTCCAAGTGCCCGCTAAGGAACCTACATAGTCCAAGTGCACGCTAGTTAACCTAGATAGTCCAAGTGCCCGCTAGGTAACCTAGATAGTCCAAGTGGCTGCTAGGTAACCGACATAGTGCAAGTGTCCGCTAGTTAACCTACATATTCCAAGTGCCCGCTAGTTAACATAGATAGTCCAAGTGCCCGCTAGGGAACGTACATAGTCCAAGTGCCCGCTAGGGTACGTACATACTCCAAGTGCCCGCTAGGGAACGTACATAGTCCAAGTGCCTGCTAGGTATCTTAGATAGTGCAAGTGCCTGAAAGTTAACCTAGATAGTTCTAGTACCCGCTAGGTAACCTCGATCGTTCAAGGGCCCCCTAGTTAACCTACATAATCCAAGTGCCCGCTAGATAACCTAGATAGTCCAAGTGCCCGTTCGGTAACCTACATAGTCCAAGTGCCCTTTAGGAAACTTAGATAGTCCAAAGGCCCGCTAGTAAACCTACATAGTCCATGGGCCCGCTAGTTAACCTACATAGTGCAAGTGTCCGCTAGTTAACCTACATATTCCAAGTGCCCGCTAGTTAACCTACATAATCTAAGTGCCCGTTAGCTAACCTAGATAGTCCAAGGGCCCACTAGTTGACCTACATAGTCCAAGTGCCAGCTAGGTAACCTAGATAGTACAAGTGCCCGCTAGGGAACCTAGATAGTCCAAGTGCCTGTTAGCTAACCTAGAGAGTCCAAGTGGCGGCTAGGTAACCTACATAGTCCAAGTGTCCGTTCGTTAACCTAGATAATCCAAGTGCCCGCTAGGTAACCTAGACAGTCTAAGTGCCCGCTAGTTAACCTACATAGTCCAATTGCCTGATAGGGAACCTACATAATCCAAGTGCCAGCTAGGGAACCTACATAGTCCAAGTGCCCGCTAGGCAACCTACATAGTCCAAGTGCCCGTTATTTAACCTAGATAGTCAAAGTGCCTGCTAGGTAACCTAGATAGTCCAAGTGCCCGCTACATAACCTACATAGTCCAAGTTCCCGCTTGGTAACCTTAATAGTCCAAATGCCCTCTAGGATAACTACATAGTCCAAGGGCCCGATAGATAACCTAGATAGTCCAAGTGCCTGCTAGTAAACCTACATAATCCATGGGCCCGCTGGTTAACCTACATAGTGCAAGGGCCCGCTAGTTAACCTAGATCGTGCAAGTGTCCGCTAGTTAACCTACATAGTCCAAGTGCCCGCTAGTTAACCTAGATAGTCCAAGTGCCCGCTAGGTAACCTACAAAGTCTAAGTGCCCACTAGGTTATCTATATAGTCCAAATGGCCGCTAGGGAACCTACATAGTCCAAGTGCCCGCTATGTAACCTAGGTAGTCCAAGTGCCCTCTAGTTAACCTAGATCGTCCAAGTGCCCGCTAGTTATCCTACATAGTCCAAGAGCCCTTTAGTTAACCTACATAGTCCAAGGTCCGCTAGTTAACCTAGATAGTCCAAGTGCTCGCTAGTTAACCTACATAGTACAAGGGCCCGCTAGTTGACCTAGATAGTCCAAGTGCCCACAAGTTAACCTAGATAGGTCAAGTGCCTGGTAGGTAACCAAAGTAGTCCAAATGTCTGATAGGGTTCCTACATAGTCCAAGTGCCTGCTAGTTAACCTAGATAGTCCAAGTGCCCACTAGGGATCCTTCATAATCCAAATGCCCGCTAGTTAACCTAGATAGTCCTAGTGCCCGTTAGTTACCTAGATAGTCCAGTGCCCACTAGGGGACGTACATAATCCATGTGCCTGCTAGGTAACCTAGATAGTCCAAGTGCGCGCTAGGCTATGTACATAGTCCAAGTGCCTGCTAGGAAACCTAGATAGTCCAAGAGCCCGCTAGTTAACCTACATATTCCAAGGGCCCGCTAGTTAACCTATATAGTCCAAGGTCTGCTAGTTAACCGAGATAGTCAAAGTGCCCGCTAGGTAACCTAGACAATCCAAGTGCCCGTTAGGTTACCTACATAGTCCAAGTGCCCGTTCGTTAACCTAGATAGTCCAAGTGCCCGCTAGGTAACCTACATAGTCCAAGGGCCCGCTAGGTAACCGAGATAGTCCAAGTGCCCGCTAGGTAACCTCGATAGTCCAAGTCCGCGCAAGTTAACCTAGATAGTCCAAGTGCCTGCTAGGTAACCTACATTGTCCAAGTTCCCGCTAGGTAACCTAGATAGTCCAAGTGCCCATTACCTAACCTAGATTGTCCAAGTGCCCGCTAGGCAACATACATATTCCAAGTGCCCGTTCGTTAACCTAGAAGTCCTAGTGCCCGCTATGTAACCTAGACAGTCCAAGTGCCCGCTAGGTTACCTGCATAGTCCAAGTGCCTGTTCGTTAACCTAGATAGTCCAAGTGCCCGCTAGTTAACCTAGATAGTCCAAGTGCCCGCTAGGGATCCTTCATAATCCAAGTGCCTGCTAGGTAACCTAGATAGTCCAAGTGCCCGCTAGTTAACCTAGATAGTCCTAGTGCCCACTAGGGGACGTACATAGTCCAAGTCCCTGCTAGGTAACCTAGATAGTCCAAGTGGGCGCTAGGCTATGTACATAGTCCAAGTGCCTGCTAGGAAACCTAGATAGTCCAAGAGCCCTCTAGGTAACCTATATAATCCAAGGGCCCGCTAGTTAACCTACATAGTCCAAGGTCTGCAAGTTAACCTAGATAATCAAGGTGCCTGCTAGGTAACCTAGACAGTCCAAGTGCCCGTTAGGTTACCTACATAGTCCAAGTGCCCATTCGTTAACCTAGATAGTCCAAGTGCCCGCTACGTAACCTACATAGTCCAAGGGCCCGCTAGGTAAGCTAGATAGTCCAAGTGCCCGCTAGGTAACCTCGATAGTCCAAGTGCGCGCTAGTTAACCTAGATAGTCCAAGTGCCTGCTAGGTAACCTACATTGTCCAAGTTCCCGCTAGGTAACCTAGATAGTCCAAGTGCCCGTTACCTAACCTAGATTGTCCAAGTGCCCGCTAGGCAACATACATATTCCAAGTGCCCGTTCGTTAACCTAGAAGTCCAAGTGCCCGCTATGTAACCTAGACAGTCCAAGTGCCCGCTAGGTTACCTGCATAGTCCAAGTGCCTGTACGTTAACCTACATAGTCCAAGTGCCCTCTAGGGAACCTATATATTCCAAGTGCTATCTAGGTAACCTAGATAGTCCAAGGGCCCGCTAGTTAACCTAGATAGTCCAAGGGCTCGCTTGTTAACTTTGATTGTCCAAGTGCCCGTTAGTTAACCTAGATCGTCCAAGTGTCCTCTAGTTAACCTACATAGTCCAAGTGCCCGCTAGTTAACCTACATAGTGCAAGTGTCTGCTAGGTAACCTACATAGTCCAAGTGCTGCTAGTTAACCTAGATAGTCCAAGTGCCCGCTAGGTAACCTAGAGAGTGCAATTGCCCGCTAGTTAACCTCCATAGTCCAAGTGCCTGCTAGGTACCCTAGATAGTCCAAGTGCCTGCTAGGTAACATACATAGTCCAAGTGCCCGCTAGGTAACCTACATAGTGCAAGTGTCCGCTAGTTAACCTAGATCGTCCAATTGTCCGCTAGTTAACATACATAGTCCAAGTTCCCGCTAGGTAACCTAGATAGTCCAATTGCCCGTTCGGTAACCTAGATAGTCCAAGTGGCCTTTAGGGAATCTAGATAGTCCAAGTGCCCACTAGGGAACCTACATAGTCCAATTGCCCGCTCTGGAACATACATAGTCCAAGTGCTAGCTAGTTAACCTAGATAGTCCAAGTGCCCGCTAGGTAACCTATATAGTCCAAATGCCCGCTAGGGAACCCACATAGTCCAAGCGCCTGCTAGGTAACCTAGATAGTCCAAGTGCCCGCTTGTTAACCTAGATAGTCCAAGTGCCCCTAGGTAACCTAGATAGTCCAACAGCCCGGTAGGTAACCTACATACTCCAAGTACCCGCTAGGTAACGTAGATAGTTCAAGTGCCAGCTAGGTAACCTAGATAGTCCAAGTGCCCGCTAGGTAACCTACAACCTCTAAGTGCCCGCTAAGGAATCTATATAGGCCAAATGCCCGCTAGGGAGCCTACATAATCCAAATGCCCGCTAGGTAACCTAGATAGTCCAAGTGCCCGCTAGGTAACCTACATAGTCCAAATGCCCTCTAGTTAACCCACATAGTCCAAGTACCCGCTAGGGAATTTACATAGTCCAACGGCCCGCTAGGGAACCTACAGAGTCCAAGTGCCCGTGTGTTAACCTAGATAGTCCATGTGCCCGCTAGGTAACCTAGATAGTCCAAGGGCCCGCTAGTTAACCTACATAGTTCAAGGTTTCGCTTGTTAACTTTGAGAGTCCAAGTGCCCATTAGTTAACCTAGATCGTCCTAGTGCCCGCTAGTTAACCTAGATCATCCAAGTGTCCTCTAGTTAACCTACATAGTCCAAGTGCCCGCTAAGTTAACCTAGACAGTCCAAGTGCACGCTAGTTAACCTACATAGTCCAAGTGCCCGATAGGGAACCTACATAATCTAAGTGCCCGCTAGGCAACCTACATAGTCCAAGTGCCCGTTAGTTAACCTTGATAGTCAAAATGCCTGCTAGGTAACCTAGATAGTCCAAGAGCCCGCTAGGTAACCTAGATAGTCCAAATGCCCGATAGGGACACTACATAGTCCAAGTGCCCGCTAGTTAGCCTAGATAGTCCAAGTGCCTGCTGGTAAACCTACATAATCTATGGGACCGCTAGTTAACCTACATAGTACAAGTGCCCGCTAGGCAACCTAGATAGTCCAAGTGCCCGCTAAGGAACCTACATAGTCCAAGTGCACGCTAGGTAACCTAGATAGTACAAGTGCCCGCTAGGGAACCTAGATAGTCCAAGTGCCCGCTAGGTAACCTACAAAGGCTAAGTTCCCGTTATGTTATCTATATAGTCCAAATGCCCGCTAGGGAACCTACATAGTCCAACTGCCCGTTAGTTAACTTTGATAGTCCAAGTGCTCGCTAGTTAACCTACATAGTACAAGGGCCCGTTAGTTGACCTAGATAGTCCACGTGCCCGCTAGTTAACCTAGATAGTCCAAGTGCCCGCTAGGTAACCTAAGCAGTCCAAATGTCCGATAGGGATCCTACATAGTCCAAGTGCCCGCTAGTTAACCTACATAGTCCATGTGCCCGTTCATTAACCTAGATAGTCCAAGTGCCTGCTAGGTAACCTAGACTGTCCAAGTGCCCGCTAGGTTACCTACATAGTCCAAGTGCCCGTTCGTTAACCTAGATAGTCCAAGTGCCCGCTAGGAAACCTACATAGTCCAAGGGCCCGCTAGGTAACCTAGATAGCCCAAGTGCCCGTTAGGTAACCTAGAGTCCAAGTGTTCGCTAGTTATCCTACATAGTCCAAGTGCCCACTATGTAACCTAGATAGTCAAAGTGCCGTTAGGTAACCTAGATGGTCCAAGTGCCCGTTAGGTAACCTAGATAGTCAAACAGCCCGGTAGGTAACCTAGATAGTCCAAGTACCCGCTAAGTAACATAGATAGTCCAAGTGCCCAAACGTGAACCTAGATAGGCCAAGTGCCCGCTAGGTAACCTAGACTGTCCAAGTGCCCCCTAGGTTACCTACATAGTCCAAGTGCCCGTTCGTTAACCTTGAAATCCAAGTGCCTGCTAGGCAACCTACATAGTCCAAGAGCCCGTTCGTTAACCTAGAAGTCCAAGTGCTTGCTAGGTAACCTAGACAGTCCAAGTGCCCGCTAGGTTACCTGCATATTCCAAGTGCCCGTTCGTTAACCTAGATACTCCAAGTGCCCGCTAGGTAACCTGGATAGTCCAAGGTCCCGCTAGTTAACCTACATAATCCAAGGTCTCACTTGTTAACTTTGATAGTCCAAGTACCCGCTAGTTAACCTAGATCGTCCAAGTGCCGCTAGTTAACCTAGATTGTCCGAGTGCCTGCTAGTTAACCTACATAGTCCAAGGGCCCACTAGTTAACCTAGATAGTCCAAGTGTCCTCTAGTTAACCTACATAGTCCAAGTGCCCGCTTGTTAACCTATATACCAAGTGCCCGCTACGAAACCTAGATAGTCCAAGTGCACGCTAGTTAACCTACATAGTCCAAGTGCCCGCTAGGCAACCTAGATAGTACAAGTGACCGCTAAGGAACCTACATAATCCAAGGGCCCGTTCGTTAACCTAGATAGTCCAAGTGCCCGCTAGGAAACCTACATTGCCCAAGGGCCCGCTAGGCAACCTAGATAGTCCAAGTGCCCGCTAGGTAACCTAGAGTCCAAGTGCTCGCTAGTTAACCTACATAGTCCAAGTGCCCACTATGTAACCTAGATAGTCAAAGTGCCCGTTAGGTAACCTAGATAGTCCAAGTGCCCGCTAGGTAACTTACATTGTCCAAGTTCCCGCTAGGTAACCAAGATAATCCAAGTGCCTGTTACCTAACCTAGATAGTCCAAGTGCCCGCTAGGCAACCTACATAGTCCAAGAGCCCGTTCGTTAACCTAGAAGTCCAAGTGCCCACTAGATAACCTAGACAGTCTAAGTGCCCCCTAGGTTACCTGCATATTCCCAGTGCCCGTTCGTTAACCTAGATAGTCCAAGTGCCCACTAGGTAACCTACATAGTCCAAGTGCCCTTTAGGAAACTTAGATAGTCCAAAGGCCCGCTAGTAAACCTACATAGTCCATGGGCCCGCTAGTTAACCTACATAGTGCAAGTGTCCGCTAGTTAACCTACATATTCCAAGTGCCCGCTAGTTAACCTACATAATCTAAGTGCCCGTTAGCTAACCTAGATAGTCCAAGGGACCACTAGTTGACCTACATAGTCCAAGTGCCAGCTATGTAACCTAGATAGTACAAGTGCCCGCTAGGGAACCTAGATAGTCCAAGTGCCTGTTAGCTAACCTAGATAGTCCAAGTGGCGGCTAGGTAACCTACATAGTTTAAGTGTCCGTTCGTTAACCTAGATAATCCAAGTGCCCGCTAGGTAACCTAGACAGTCCAAGTGCCCGCTAGTTAACCTAGATAGTCCAAGTGCCCGATAGGGAACCTACATAATCCAAGTGCCAGCTAGGGAACCTACATAGTCCAAGTGCCCGCTAGGCAACCTACATAGTCCAAGTGCCGGTTATTTAACCTAGATAGTCAAAGTGCCTGCTAGGTAACCTAGATTGTCCAAGTGCCCGCTACGTAACCTACATAGTCCAAGTTCCCGCTTGGTAACCTTAATAGTCCAAATGCCCTCTAGGAAAACTACATAGTCCAAGGGCCCGCTAGATAACCTAGATAGTCCAAGTGCCTGCTAGTAAACCTACATAATCCATGGGCCCGCTAGTTAACCTACATAGTGCAAGTGCCCGCTAGTTAACCTAGATAGTCCAAGTGCCCGCTAGGTAACCTACAAAATCTAAGTTCTCACTAGGTTATCTATATAGTCCAAATGCCCGCTAGGGAACCTACGTAGTCCAATTACCCGCTAGGTAACCTAGATAGTCCAAGTGCCCTCTAGTTAACCTAGATCGTCCAAGTGCCCGCTAGTTATCCTACATAGTCCAAGAGCCCTTTAGTTAACCTACATAGTCCAAGGTCCGCTAGTTAACCTAGATAGTCCAAGTGCTCGCTAGTTAACCTACATAGTACAAGGGCCCGCTAGTTGACCTAGATAGTGCAAGTGCCCACAAGTTAACCTAGATAGGTCAAGTGCCAGGTAGGTAACCAAAGTAGTCTAAATGTCCGATAGGGATATTACATAGTCCATGTGCCCTCTAGTTAACCTAGATAGTCCAAGTGCCCGCTAGGGATCCTTCATAATCCAAGTGCCTGCTAGGTAACCTAGATAGTCCAAGTGCCCGCTAGTTAACCTAGATAGTCCTAGTGCCCGTTAGTTACCTAGATAGTCCAGTGCCCACTAGAGGACGTACATAATCCATGTGCCTGGTAGGTAACCTAGATAGTCCAAGTGCGCGCTAGGCTATGTACATAGTCCAAGTGCCTGCTAGGAAACCTAGATAGTCCAAGAGCCCGCTAGTTAACCTACATATTCCAAGGGCCCGCTAGTTAACCTACATAGTCCAAGGTCTGCTAGTTAACCTAGATAGTCAAAGTGCTCGCTAGGTAACCTACATTGTCCAAGTTCCCGCTAGGTAACCTAGATAGTCCAAGTGCCCGTTACCTAACCTAGATTGTCCAAGTGCCCGCTAGGCAACATACATATTCCAAGTGCCCGTTCGTTAACCTAGAAGTCCAAGTGCCCGCTATGTAACCTAGACAGTCCAAGTGCCCGCTAGGTTACCTGCATAGTCCAAGTGCCTGTTCGTTAACCTACATAGTCCAAGTGCCCGCTAGTTAACCTAGATAGTCCAAGTGCCCGCTAGGGATCCTTCATAATCCAAGTGCCTGCTAGGTAACCTAGATAGTCCAAGTGCCCGCTAGTTAACCTAGATAGTCCTATTGCCCACTAGGGGACGTACATAGTCCAAGTCCCTGCCAGGTAACCTAGATAGTCCAAGTGGGCGCTAGGCTATGTACATAGTCCAAGTGCCTGCTAGGAAACCTAGATAGTCCAAGAGCCCGCTAGGTAACCTACATAGTCCAAGGGCCCGCTAGTTAACCTACATAGTCCAAGGTCTGCAAGTTAACCTAGATAATCAAGGTGCCCGCTAGGTAACCTAGACATTCCAAGTGCCCGTTAGGTTACCTACATAGTCCAAGTGCCCATTCGTTAACCTAGATAGTCCTAGTGCCCGCTAAGTTAACCTAGACAGTACAAGTGCACGCTAGTTAACCTACATAGTCCAAATGCCTGATAGGGAACTACATAATCTAAGTGCCCGCTAGGCAACCTACATAGTCCAAGTGCCCGTTAGTTAACCTTGATAGTCAAAGTACCTGCTAGGTAACCTAGATAGTCCAAGTGCCCACTAGGTAACCTAGATAGTCCAAATGCCCGCTAGGGACACTACATAGTCCAAGTGCCCGCTAGTTAGCCTAGATAGTCCAAGTGCCTGCTGGTAAACCTACATAATCTATGGGACCGCTAGTTAACCTACATAGTACAAGTGCCCACTAGGCAACCTAGATAGTCCAAGTGCCCGCTAAGGAACCTACATAGTCCAAGTGCACGCTAGTTAACCTAGATAGTCCAAGTGCCCGCTAGGTAACCTAGATAGTCCAAGTGGCTGCTAGGTAACCGACATAGTGCAAGTGTCCGCTAGTTAACCTACATATTCCAAGTGCCCGCTAGTTAACATAGATAGTCCAAGTGCCCGCTAGGGAACGTACATAGTCCAAGTGCCCGCTAGGGTACGTACATACTCCAAGTGCCCGCTAGGGAACGTACATAGTCCAAGTGCCTGCTAGGTATCTTAGATAGTGCAAGTGCCTGAAAGTTAACCTAGATAGTTCTAGTACCCGCTAGGTAACCTCGATCGTTCAAGGGCCCCCTAGTTAACCTACATAATCCAACTGCCCGCTAGATAACCTAGATAGTCCAAGTGCCCGTTCGGTAACCTACATAGTCCAAGTGCCCTTTAGGAAACTTAGATAGTCCAAAGGCCCGCTAGTAAACCTACATAGTCCATGGGCCCGCTAGTTAACCTACATAGTGCAAGTGTCCGCTAGTTAACCTACATATTCCAAGTGCCCGCTAGTTAACCTACATAATCTAAGTGCCCGTTAGCTAACCTAGATAGTCCAAGGGCCCACTAGTTGACCTACATAGTCCAAGTGCCAGCTAGGTAACCTAGATAGTACAAGTGCCCGCTAGGGAACCTAGATAGTCCAAGTGCCCGCTAGGTAACCTACAAAGGCTAAGTTCCCGTTATGTTATCTATATAGTCCAAATGCCCGCTAGGGAACCTACATAGTCCAACTGCCCGTTAGTTAACTTTGATAGTCCAAGTGCTCGCTAGTTAACCTACATAGTACAAGGGCCCGTTAGTTGACCTAGATAGTCCACGTGCCCGCTAGTTAACCTAGATAGTCCAAGTGCCCGCTAGGTAACCTAAGCAGTCCAAATGTCCGATAGGGATCCTACATAGTCCAAGTGCCCGCTAGTTAACCTACATAGTCCATGTGCCCGTTCATTAACCTAGATAGTCCAAGTGCCTGCTAGGTAACCTAGACTGTCCAAGTGCCCGCTAGGTTACCTACATAGTCCAAGTGCCCGTTCGTTAACCTAGATAGTCCAAGTGCCCGCTAGGAAACCTACATAGTCCAAGGGCCCGCTAGGTAACCTAGATAGCCCAAGTGCCCGTTAGGTAACCTAGAGTCCAAGTGTTCGCTAGTTATCCTACATAGTCCAAGTGCCCACTATGTAACCTAGATAGTCAAAGTGCCGTTAGGTAACCTAGATGGTCCAAGTGCCCGTTAGGTAACCTAGATAGTCAAACAGCCCGGTAGGTAACCTAGATAGTCCAAGTACCCGCTAAGTAACATAGATAGTCCAAGTGCCCAAACGTGAACCTAGATAGGCCAAGTGCCCGCTAGGTAACCTAGACTGTCCAAGTGCCCCCTAGGTTACCTACATAGTCCAATTGCCCGTTCGTTAACCTTGAAATCCAAGTGCCTGCTAGGCAACCTACATAGTCCAAGAGCCCGTTCGTTAACCTAGAAGTCCAAGTGCTTGCTAGGTAACCTAGACAGTCCAAGTGCCCGCTAGGTTACCTGCATATTCCAAGTGCCCGTTCGTTAACCTAGATACTCCAAGTGCCCGCTAGGTAACCTGGATAGTCCAAGGTCCCGCTAGTTAACCTACATAATCCAAGGTCTCACTTGTTAACTTTGATAGTCCAAGTACCCGCTAGTTAACCTAGATCGTCCAAGTGCCGCTAGTTAACCTAGATTGTCCGAGTGCCTGCTAGTTAACCTACATAGTCCAAGGGCCCACTAGTTAACCTAGATAGTCCAAGTGTCCTCTAGTTAACCTACATAGTCCAAGTGCCCGCTTGTTAACCTATATACCAAGTGCCCGCTACGAAACCTAGATAGTCCAAGTGCACGCTAGTTAACCTACATAGTCCAAGTGCCCGCTAGGCAACCTAGATAGTACAAGTGACCGCTAAGGAACCTACATAATCCAAGGGCCCGTTCGTTAACCTAGATAGTCCAAGTGCCCGCTAGGAAACCTACATTGCCCAAGGGCCCGCTAGGCAACCTAGATAGTCCAAGTGCCCGCTAGGTAACCTAGAGTCCAAGTGCTCGCTAGTTAACCTACATAGTCCAAGTGCCCACTATGTAACCTAGATAGTCAAAGTGCCCGTTAGGTAACCTAGATAGTCCAAGTGCCCGCTAGGTAACTTACATTGTCCAAGTTCCCGCTAGGTAACCAAGATAATCCAAGTGCCTGTTACCTAACCTAGATAGTCCAAGTGCCCGCTAGGCAACCTACATAGTCCAAGAGCCCGTTCGTTAACCTAGAAGTCCAAGTGCCCACTAGATAACCTAGACAGTCTAAGTGCCCCCTAGGTTACCTGCATATTCCCAGTGCCCGTTCGTTAACCTAGATAGTCCAAGTGCCCACTAGGTAACCTACATAGTCCAAGTGCCCTTTAGGAAACTTAGATAGTCCAAAGGCCCGCTAGTAAACCTACATAGTCCATGGGCCCGCTAGTTAACCTACATAGTGCAAGTGTCCGCTAGTTAACCTACATATTCCAAGTGCCCGCTAGTTAACCTACATAATCTAAGTGCCCGTTAGCTAACCTAGATAGTCCAAGGGCCCACTAGTTGACCTACATAGTCCAAGTGCCAGCTATGTAACCTAGATAGTACAAGTGCCCGCTAGGGAACCTAGATAGTCCAAGTGCCTGTTAGCTAACCTAGATAGTCCAAGTGGCGGCTAGGTAACCTACATAGTTTAAGTGTCCGTTCGTTAACCTAGATAATCCAAGTGCCCGCTAGGTAACCTAGACAGTCCAAGTGCCCGCTAGTTAACCTAGATAGTCCAAGTGCCCGATAGGGAACCTACATAATCCAAGTGCCAGCTAGGGAACCTACATAGTCCAAGTGCCCGCTAGGCAACCTACATAGTCCAAGTGCCGGTTATTTAACCTAGATAGTCAAAGTGCCTGCTAGGTAACCTAGATTGTCCAAGTGCCCGCTACGTAACCTACATAGTCCAAGTTCCCGCTTGGTAACCTTAATAGTCCAAATGCCCTCTAGGAAAACTACATAGTCCAAGGGCCCGCTAGATAACCTAGATAGTCCAAGTGCCTGCTAGTAAACCTACATAATCCATGGGCCCGCTAGTTAACCTACATAGTGCAAGTGCCCGCTAGTTAACCTAGATAGTCCAAGTGCCCGCTAGGTAACCTACAAAATCTAAGTTCTCACTAGGTTATCTATATAGTCCAAATGCCCGCTAGGGAACCTACGTAGTCCAATTACCCGCTAGGTAACCTAGATAGTCCAAGTGCCCTCTAGTTAACCTAGATCGTCCAAGTGCCCGCTAGTTATCCTACATAGTCCAAGAGCCCTTTAGTTAACCTACATAGTCCAAGGTCCGCTAGTTAACCTAGATAGTCCAAGTGCTCGCTAGTTAACCTACATAGTACAAGGGCCCGCTAGTTGACCTAGATAGTGCAAGTGCCCACAAGTTAACCTAGATAGGTCAAGTGCCAGGTAGGTAACCAAAGTAGTCTAAATGTCCGATAGGGATATTACATAGTCCATGTGCCCTCTAGTTAACCTAGATAGTCCAAGTGCCCGCTAGGGATCCTTCATAATCCAAGTGCCTGCTAGGTAACCTAGATAGTCCAAGTGCCCGCTAGTTAACCTAGATAGTCCTAGTGCCCGTTAGTTACCTAGATAGTCCAGTGCCCAAAGAGGACGTACATAATCCATGTGCCTGGTAGGTAACCTAGATAGTCCAAGTGCGCGCTAGGCTATGTACATAGTCCAAGTGCCTGCTAGGAAACCTAGATAGTCCAAGAGCCCGCTAGTTAACCTACATATTCCAAGGGCCCGCTAGTTAACCTACATAGTCCAAGGTCTGCTAGTTAACCTAGATAGTCAAAGTGCTCGCTAGGTAACCTACATTGTCCAAGTTCCCGCTAGGTAACCTAGATAGTCCAAGTGCCCGTTACCTAACCTAGATTGTCCAAGTGCCCACTAGGCAACATACATATTCCAAGTGCCCGTTCGTTAACCTAGAAGTCCAAGTGCCCGCTATGTAACCTAGACAGTCCAAGTGCCCGCTAGGTTACCTGCATAGTCCAAGTGCCTGTTCGTTAACCTACATAGTCCAAGTGCCCGCTAGTTAACCTAGATAGTCCAAGTGCCCGCTAGGGATCCTTCATAATCCAAGTGCCTGCTAGGTAACCTAGATAGTCCAAGTGCCCGCTAGTTAACCTAGATAGTCCTATTGCCCACTAGGGGACGTACATAGTCCAAGTCCCTGCCAGGTAACCTAGATAGTCCAAGTGGGCGCTAGGCTATGTACATAGTCCAAGTGCCTGCTAGGAAACCTAGATAGTCCAAGAGCCCGCTAGGTAACCTACATAGTCCAAGGGCCCGCTAGTTAACCTACATAGTCCAAGGTCTGCAAGTTAACCTAGATAATCAAGGTGCCCGCTAGGTAACCTAGACATTCCAAGTGCCCGTTAGGTTACCTACATAGTCCAAGTGCCCATTCGTTAACCTAGATAGTCCTAGTGCCCGCTAAGTTAACCTAGACAGTACAAGTGCACGCTAGTTAACCTACATAGTCCAAGTGCCTGATAGGGAACTACATAATCTAAGTGCCCGCTAGGCAACCTACATAGTCCAAGTGCCCGTTAGTTAACCTTGATAGTCAAAGTACCTGCTAGGTAACCTAGATAGTCCAAGTGCCCACTAGGTAACCTAGATAGTCCAAATGCCCGCTAGGGACACTACATAGTCCAAGTGCCCGCTAGTTAGCCTAGATAGTCCAAGTGCCTGCTGGTAAACCTACATAATCTATGGGACCGCTAGTTAACCTACATAGTACAAGTGCCCACTAGGCAACCTAGATAGTCCAAGTGCCCGCTAAGGAACCTACATAGTCCAAGTGCACGCTAGTTAACCTAGATAGTCCAAGTGCCCGCTAGGTAACCTAGATAGTCCAAGTGGCTGCTAGGTAACCGACATAGTGCAAGTGTCCGCTAGTTAACCTACATATTCCAAGTGCCCGCTAGTTAACATAGATAGTCCAAGTGCCCGCTAGGGAACGTACATAGTCCAAGTGCCCGCTAGGGTACGTACATACTCCAAGTGCCCGCTAGGGAACGTACATAGTCCAAGTGCCTGCTAGGTATCTTAGATAGTGCAAGTGCCTGAAAGTTAACCTAGATAGTTCTAGTACCCGCTAGGTAACCTCGATCGTTCAAGGGCCCCCTAGTTAACCTACATAATCCAAGTGCCCGCTAGATAACCTAGATAGTCCAAGTGCCCGTTCGGTAACCTACATAGTCCAAGTGCCCTTTAGGAAACTTAGATAGTCCAAAGGCCCGCTAGTAAACCTACATAGTCCATGGGCCCGCTAGTTAACCTACATAGTGCAAGTGTCCGCTAGTTAACCTACATATTCCAAGTGCCCGCTAGTTAACCTACATAATCTAAGTGCCCGTTAGCTAACCTAGATAGTCCAAGGGCCCACTAGTTGACCTACATAGTCCAAGTGCCAGCTAGGTAACCTAGATAGTACAAGTGCCCGCTAGGGAACCTAGATAGTCCAAGTGCCTGTTATTTAACCTAGAGAGTCCAAGTGGCGGCTAGGTAACCTACATAGTCCAAGTGTCCGTTCGTTAACCTAGATAATCCAAGTGCCCGCTAGGTAACCTAGACAGTCCAAGTGCCCGCTAGTTAACCTACATAGTCCAAGTGCCCGATAGGGAACCTACATAATCCAAGTGCCAGCTAGGGAACCTACATAGTCCAAGTGCCCGCTAGGCAACCTACATAGTCCAAGTGCCCGTTATTTAACCTAGATAGTCAAAGTGCCTGCTAGGTAACCTAGATAGTCCAAGTGCCCGCTACGTAACCTACATAGTCCAAGTTCCCGCTTGGTAACCTTAATAGTCCAAATGCCCTCTAGGAAAACTACATAGTCCAAGGGCATGATAGATAACCTAGATAGTCCAAGTGCCTGCTAGTAAACCTACATAATCCATGGGCCCGCTGGTTAACCTACATAGTGCAAGGGCCCGCTAGTTAACCTAGATCGTGCAAGTGTCCGCTAGTTAACCTACATAGTCCAAGTGCCCGCTAGTTAACCTAGATAGTCCAAGTGCCCGCTAGGTAACCTACAAAGTCTAAGTGCCCACTAGGTTATCTATATAGTCCAAATGGCCGCTAGGGAACCTACATAGTCCAAGTGCCCGCTAGGTAACCTAGATAGTCCAAGTGCCCTCTAGTTAACCTAGATCGTCCAAGTGCCCGCTAGTTATCCTACATAGTCCAAGAGCCCTTTAGTTAACCTACATAGTCCAAGGTCCGCTAGTTAACCTAGATAGTCCAAGTGCTCGCTAGTTAACCTACATAGTACAAGGGCCCGCTAGTTGACCTAGATAGTCCAAGTGCCCACAAGTTAACCTAGATAGGTCAAGTGCCTGGTAGGTAACCAAAGTAGTCCAAATGTCTGATAGGGTTCCTACATAGTTCCAAGTGCCTGCTAGTTAACCTAGATAGTCCAAGTGCCCGCTAGGGATCCTTCATAATCCAAGTGCCCGCTAGTTAACCTAGATAGTCCTAGTGCCCGTTAGTTACCTAGATAGTCTAGTGCCCACTAGGGGACGTACATAATCCATGTGCCTGCTAGGTAACCTAGATAGTCCAAGTGCGCGCTAGGCTATGTACATAGTCCAAGTGCCTGCTAGGAAACCTAGATAGTCCAAGAGCCCGCTAGTTAACCTACATATTCCAAGGGCCCGCTAGTTAACCTATATAGTCCAAGGTCTGCTAGTTAACCGAGATAGTCAAAGTGCCCGCTAGGTAACCTAGACAATCCAAGTGCCCGTTAGGTTACCTACATAGTCCAAGTGCCCGTTCGTTAACCTAGATAGTCCAAGTGCCCGCTAGGTAACCTACATAGTCCAAGGGCCCGCTAGGTAACCGAGATAGTCCAAGTGCCCGCTAGGTAACCTCGATAGTCCAAGTCCGCGCAAGTTAACCTAGATAGTCCAAGTGCCTGCTAGGTAACCTACATTGTCCAAGTTCCCGCTAGGTAACCTAGATAGTCCAAGTGCCCGTTCGTTAACCTAGAAGTCCTAGTGCCCGCTATGTAACCTAGACAGTCCAAGTGCCCGCTAGGTTACCTGCATAGTCCAAGTGCCTGTTCGTTAACCTAGATAGTCCAAGTGCCCGCTAGTTAACCTAGATAGTCCAAGTGCCCGCTAGGGATCCTTCATAATCCAAGTGCCTGTTCGTTAACCTAGATAGTCCAAGTGCCCGCTAGTTAACCTAGATAGTCCTAGTGCCCACTAGGGGACGTACATAGTCCAAGTCCCTGCAAGGTAACCTAGATAGTCCAAGTGGGCGCTAGGCTATGTACATAGTCCAAGTGCCTGCTAGGAAACCTAGATAGTCCAAGAGCCCGCTAGGTAACCTACATAGTCCAAGGGCCCGCTAGTTAACCTACATAGTCCAAGGTCTGCAAGTTAACCTAGATAATCAAGGTGCCTGCTAGGTAACCTAGACAGTCCAAGTGCCCGTTAGGTTACCTACATAGTCCAAGTGCCCATTCGTTAACCTAGATAGTCCAAGTGCCCGCTACGTAACCTACATAGTCCAAGGGCCCGCTAGGTAAGCTAGATAGTCCAAGTGCCCGCTAGGTAACCTCGATAGTCCAAGTGCGCGCTAGTTAACCTAGATAGTCCAAGTGCCTGCTAGGTAAACTACATTGTCCAAGTTCCCGCTAGGTAACCTAGATAGTCCAAGTGCCCGTTACCTAACCTAGATTGTCCAAGTGCCCGCTAGGCAACATACATATTCCAAGTGCCCGTTCGTTAACCTAGAAGTCCAAGTGCCCGCTATGTAACCTAGACAGTCCAAGTGCCCGCTAGGTTACCTGCATAGTCCAAGTGCCTGTACGTTAACCTACATAGTCCAAGTGCCCTCTAGGGAACCTATATATTCCAAGTGCTATCTAGGTAACCTAGTTAGTCCAAGGGCCCGCTAGTTAACCTAGATAGTCCAAGGGCTCGCTTGTTAACTTTGATTGTCCAAGTGCCCGTTAGTTAACCTAGATCGTCCAAGTGTCCTCTAGTTAACCTACATAGTCCAAGTGCCCGCTAGGTAACCTACATAGTGCAAGTGTCTGCTAGGTAACCTACATAGTCCAAGTGCCCGCTAGTTAACCTAGATAGTCCAAGTGCCCGCTAGGTAACCAAGAGAGTGCAATTGCCCGCTAGTTAACCTCCATAGTCCAAGTGCCTGCTAGGTACCCTAGATAGTCCAAGTGCCTGCTAGGTAACCTACATAGTGCAAGTGTCCGCTAGTTAACCTAGATCGTCCAATTGTCCGCTAGTTAACCTACATAGTCCAAGTGCCCTCTAGGGAACCTATATATTCCAAGTGCTATCTAGGTTACCTAGATAGTCCAAGGGCCCGCTAGTTAACCTAGATAGTCCAAGGGCTCGCTTGTTAACTTTGATTGTCCAAGTGCCCGTTAGTTAACCTAGATCGTCCAAGTGTCCTCTAGTTAACCTACATAGTCCAAGTGCCCGCTAAGTTAACCTAGACAGTCCAAGTGCACGCTAGTTAACCTACATAGTCCAAGTGCCCGATAGGGAACCTACATAATCTAAGTGCCCGCTAGGCAACCTACATAGTCCAAGTGCCCGTTAGTTAACCTTGATAGTCAAAATGCCTGCTAGGTAACCTAGATAGTCCAAGAGCCCGCTAGGTAACCTAGATAGTCCAAATGCCCGCTAGGGACACTACATAGTCCAAGTGCCCGCTAGTTAGCCTAGATAGTCCAAGTGCCTGCTGGTAAACCTACATAATCTATGGGACCGCTAGTTAACCTACATAGTCCAAGTGCCCGATAGGGAACCTACATAATCCAAGTGCCAGCTAGGGAACCTACATAGTCCAAGTGCCCGCTAGGCAACCTACATAGTCCAAGTGCCCGTTATTTAACCTAGATAGTCAAAGTGCCTGCTAGGTAACCTAGATAGTCCAAGTTCCCGCTAAGTAACCTACATAGTCCAAGTTCCCGCTTGGTAACCTTAATAGTCCAAATGCCCTCTAGGAAAACTACATAGTCCAAGGGCATGATAGATAACCTAGATAGTCCAAGTGCCTGCTAGTAAACCTACATAATCCATGGGCCCGCTGGTTAACCTACATAGTGCAAGGGCCCGCTAGTTAACCTAGATCGTGCAAGTGTCCGCTAGTTAACCTACATAGTCCAAGTGCCCGCTAGTTAACCTAGATAGTCCAAGTGCCCGCTAGGTAACCTACAAAGTCTAAGTGCCCACTAGGTTATCTATATAGTCCAAATGGCCGCTAGGGAACCTACATAGTCCAAGTGCCCGCTAGGTAACCTAGATAGTCCAAGTGCCCTCTAGTTAACCTAGATCGTCCAAGTGCCCGCTAGTTATCCTACATAGTCCAAGAGCCCTTTAGTTAACCTACATAGTCCAAGGTCCGCTAGTTAACCTAGATAGTCCAAGTGCTCGCTAGTTAACCTACATAGTACAAGGGCCCGCTAGTTGACCTAGATAGTCCAAGTGCCCACAAGTTAACCTAGATAGGTCAAGTGCCTGGTAGGTAACCAAAGTAGTCCAAATGTCTGATAGGGTTCCTACATAGTTCCAAGTGCCTGCTAGTTAACCTAGATAGTCCAAGTGCCCGCTAGGGATCCTTCATAATCCAAGTGCCCGCTAGTTAACCTAGATAGTCCTAGTGCCCGTTACTTACCTAGATAGTCCAGTGCCCACTAGGGGACGTACATAATCCATGTGCCTGCTAGGTAACCTAGATAGTCCAAGTGCGCGCTAGGCTATGTACATAGTCCAAGTGCCTGCTAGGAAACCTAGATAGTCCAAGAGCCCGCTAGTTAACCTACATATTCCAAGGGCCCGCTAGTTAACCTATATAGTCCAAGGTCTGCTAGTTAACCGAGATAGTCAAAGTGCCCGCTAGGTAACCTAGACAATCCAAGTGCCCGTTAGGTTACCTACATAGTCCAAGTGCCCGTTCGTTAACCTAGATAGTCCAAGTGCCCGCTAGGTAACCTACATAGTCCAAGGGCCCGCTAGGTAACCGAGATAGTCCAAGTGCCCGCTAGGTAACCTCGATAGTCCAAGTCCGCGCAAGTTAACCTAGATAGTCCAAGTGCCTGCTAGGTAACCTACATTGTCCAAGTTCCCGCTAGGTAACCTAGATAGTCCAAGTGCCCGTTCGTTAACCTAGAAGTCCTAGTGCCCGCTATGTAACCTAGACAGTCCAAGTGCCCGCTAGGTTACCTGCATAGTCCAAGTGCCTGTTCGTTAACCTAGATAGTCCAAGTGCCCGCTAGTTAACCTAGATAGTCCAAGTGCCCGCTAGGGATCCTTCATAATCCAAGTGCCTGTTCGTTAACCTAGATAGTCCAAGTGCCCGCTAGTTAACCTAGATAGTCCTAGTGCCCACTAGGGGACGTACATAGTCCAAGTCCCTGCAAGGTAACCTAGATAGTCCAAGTGGGCGCTAGGCTATGTACATAGTCCAAGTGCCTGCTAGGAAACCTAGATAGTCCAAGAGCCCGCTAGGTAACCTACATAGTCCAAGGGCCCGCTAGTTAACCTACATAGTCCAAGGTCTGCAAGTTAACCTAGATAATCAAGGTGCCTGCTAGGTAACCTAGACAGTCCAAGTGCCCGTTAGGTTACCTACATAGTCCAAGTGCCCATTCGTTAACCTAGATAGTCCAAGTGCCCGCTACGTAACCTACATAGTCCAAGGGCCCGCTAGGTAAGCTAGATAGTCCAAGTGCCCGCTAGGTAACCTCGATAGTCCAAGTGCGCGCTAGTTAACCTAGATAGTCCAAGTGCCTGCTAGGTAAACTACATTGTCCAAGTTCCCGCTAGGTAACCTAGATAGTCCAAGTGCCCGTTACCTAACCTAGATTGTCCAAGTGCCCGCTAGGCAACATACATATTCCAAGTGCCCGTTCGTTAACCTAGAAGTCCAAGTGCCCGCTATGTAACCTAGACAGTCCAAGTGCCCGCTAGGTTACCTGCATAGTCCAAGTGCCTGTACGTTAACCTACATAGTCCAAGTGCCCTCTAGGGAACCTATATATTCCAAGTGCTATCTAGGTAACCTAGTTAGTCCAAGGGCCCGCTAGTTAACCTAGATAGTCCAAGGGCTCGCTTGTTAACTTTGATTGTCCAAGTGCCCGTTAGTTAACCTAGATCGTCCAAGTGTCCTCTAGTTAACCTACATAGTCCAAGTGCCCGCTAGGTAACCTACATAGTGCAAGTGTCTGCTAGGTAACCTACATAGTCCAAGTGCCCGCTAGTTAACCTAGATAGTCCAAGTGCCCGCTAGGTAACCTAGAGAGTGCAATTGCCCGCTAGTTAACCTCCATAGTCCAAGTGCCTGCTAGGTACCCTAGATAGTCCAAGTGCCTGCTAGGTAACCTACATAGTGCAAGTGTCCGCTAGTTAACCTAGATCGTCCAATTGTCCGCTAGTTAACCTACATAGTCCAAGTGCCCTCTAGGGAACCTATATATTCCAAGTGCTATCTAGGTAACCTAGATAGTCCAAGGGCCCGCTAGTTAACCTAGATAGTCCAAGGGCTCGCTTGTTAACTTTGATTGTCCAAGTGCCCGTTAGTTAACCTAGATCGTCCAAGTGTCCTCTAGTTAACCTACATAGTCCAAGTGCCCGCTAAGTTAACCTAGACAGTCCAAGTGCACGCTAGTTAACCTACATAGTCCAAGTGCCCGATAGGGAACCTACATAATCTAAGTGCCCGCTAGGCAACCTACATAGTCCAAGTGCCCGTTAGTTAACCTTGATAGTCAAAATGCCTGCTAGGTAACCTAGATAGTCCAAGAGCCCGCTAGGTAACCTAGATAGTCCAAATGCCCGCTAGGGACACTACATAGTCCAAGTGCCCGCTAGTTAGCCTAGATAGTCCAAGTGCCTGCTGGTAAACCTACATAATCTATGGGACCGCTAGTTAACCTACATAGTACAAGTGCCCGCTAGGCAACCTAGATAGTCCAAGTGCCGCTAAGGAACCTACATAGTCCAAGTGCACGCTAGTTAACCTAGATAGTCCAAGTGCCCGCTAGGTAACCTAGATAGTCCAAGTGCCTGCTAGGTAACCGACATAGTGCAAGCGTCCGCTAGTTAACCTACATATTCCAAGTGCCCGCTAGTTAAAATAGATAGTCCAAGTGCCCGCTAGGGAACGTACATAGTCCAAGTGCCCGCTAGGGTACGTACATACTCCAAGGGCCCGCTAGGGAACGTACATAGTCTAAGTGCCTGCTAGGTAACTTAGATAGTGCAAGTGCCTGAAAGTTAACCTAGATAGTTCTAGTACCCGCTAGGTAACCTCGATCGTTCAAGGGCCCCCTAGTTAACCTACATAATCCAAGTGCCCGCTAGATAACCTAGATAGTCCAAGTGCCCGTTCGGTAACCTACATAGTCCAAGTGCCCTTTAGGAAACTTAGATAGTCCAAAGGCCCGCTAGTAAACCTACATAGTCCATGGGCCCGCTAGTTAACCTACATAGTGCAAGTGTCCGCTAGTTAACCTACATATTCCAAGTGCCCGCTAGTTAACCTACATAATCTAAGTGCCCGTTAGCTAACCTAGATAGTCCAAGGGCCCACTAGTTGACCTACATAGTCCAAGTGCCAGCTAGGTAACCTAGATAGTACAAGTGCCCGCTAGGGAACCTAGATAGTCCAAGTGCCTGTTAGCTAACCTAGATAGTCCAAGTGGCGGCTAGGTAACCTACATAGTTTAAGTGTCCGTTCGTTAACCTAGATAATCCAAGTGCCCGCTAGGTAACCTAGACAGTCCAAGTGCCCGCTAGTTAACCTAGATAGTCCAAGTGCCCGATAGGGAACCTACATAATCCAAGTGCCAGCTAGGGAACCTACAAAGTCCAAGTGCCCGCTAGGCAACCTACATAGTCCAAGTGCCGGTTATTTAACCTAGATAGTCAAAGTGCCTGCTAGGTAACCTAGATAGTCCAAGTGCCCGCTACGTAACCTACATAGTCCAAGTTCCCGCTTGGTAACCTTAATAGTCCAAATGCCCTCTAGGAAAACTACATAGTCCAAGGGCCCGCTAGATAACCTAGATAGTCCAAGTGCCTGCTTGTAAACCTACATAATCCATGGGCCCGCTAGTTAACCTACATAGTGCAAGTGCCCGCTAGTTAACCTAGATAGTCCAAGTGCCCGCTAGGTAACCTACAAAATCTAAGTTCTCACTAGGTTATCTATATAGTCCAAATGCCCGCTAGGGAACCTACGTAGTCCAAGTACCCGCTAGGTAACCTAGATAGTCCAAGTGCCCTCTAGTTAACCTAGATCGTCCAAGTGCCCGCTAGTTATCCTACATAGTCCAAGAGCCCTTTAGTTAACCTACATAGTCCAAGGTCCGCTAGTTAACCTAGATAGTCCAAGTGCTCGCTAGTTAACCTACATAGTACAAGGGCCCGCTAGTTGACCTAGATAGTGCAAGTGCCCACAAGTTAACCTAGATAGGTCAAGTGCCAGGTAGCTAACCAAAGTAGTCTAAATGTCCGATAGGGATATTACATAGTCCATGTGCCCTCTAGTTAACCTAGATAGTCCAAGTGCCCGTAGGGATCCTTCATAATCCAAGTGCCTGCTAGGTAACCTAGATAGTCCAATGCCCGCTAATTAACCTAGATAGTCCTAGTTCCCGTTAGTTATCTAGATATTTCAAGTGCCCACTAGGGGACGTACATAATCCATGTGCCTGCTAGGTAACCTAGATAGTCCAAGTGCGCGCTAGGGTATGTACATAGTCCAAGTGCCTGCTAGGAAACCTAGATAGTCCAAGAGCCCGCTAGTTAACCTACATTTTCCAAGGGCCGGCTAGTTAACCTACATAGTCCAAGGTCTGCTAGTTAACCTAGATAGTCAAAGTGCCCGCTAGGTAACCTAGACAGTCCAAGTGCCCGTTAGGTTACCTACATAGTCCAAGTGCCCGTTCGTTAACCTAGATAGTCCAAGGGCCCGCTAGGTAACCCACATAGTCCAAGGGCCCTCTAGGTAACCTAGATAGTCCAAGTGCCCGCTAGGTAACCTCGATAGTCCATATCCGCGCAAGTTAACCTAGATAGTCCAAGTGCCTGCTAGGTAACCTACATTGTCCAAGTTCCCGCTAGGTAACCTAGATAGTCCAGGTGCCCGTTACCTAACCTAGATTGTCCAAGTGCCCGCTAGGCAACATACATATTCCAAGTGCCCGTTCGTTAACCTAGAAGTCCAAGTGCCCGCTATGTAACCTAGACAGTCCAAGTGCCCGCTAGGTTACCTGCATATTCCAAGTGCCTGTTCGTTAACCTACATATTCCAAGTGCCCGCTAGTTAACCTAGATAGTCCAAGTGCCCGCTAGGGATCCCTCATAATCAAAGTGCCTGCTAGGTAACCTAGATAGTCCAAGTGCCCGCTAGTTAACCTTGATAGTCCTAGTGCCCACTAGGGGACGTACATAGTCCAAGTCCCTGCTAGGTAACCTAGATAGTCCAAGTGGGCGCTAGGCTATGTACATAGTCCAAGTGCCTGCTAGGAAACCTAGATAGTCCAAGAGCCCGCAAGGTAACCTACATAGTCCAAAGGCCCGCTAGTTAACCTACATAATCCAAGGTCTGCAAGTTAACCTAGATAATCAAAGTGCCCGCTAGGTAACCTAGACAGTCCAAGTGCCCGTTAGGTTACCTACATAGTCCAAGTGCCCATTCGTTAACCTAGATAGTCCAAGTGCCCGCTACGTAACCTACATAGTCCAAGGGCCCGCTAGGTAAGCTAGATAGTCCAAGTGCCCGCTAGGTAACCTCGATAGTCCAAGTGCGCGCTAGTTAACCTAGATAGTCCAAGTGCCTGCTAGGTAACCTACATTGTCCAAGTTCCCGCTAGGTAACCTAGATAGTCCAAGTGCCCGTTACCTAACCTAGATTGTCCAAGTGCCCGCTAGGCAACATACATTTTCCAAGTGCCCGTTCGTTAACCTAGAAGTCCAAGTGCCCGCTATGTAACCTAGACAGTCCAAGTGCCCGCTAGGTTACCTGCATAGTCCAAGTGCCTGTACGTTAACCTACATAGTCCAAGTGCCCCCTAGGGAACCTATATATTCCAAGTGCTATCTAGGTAACCTAGATAGTCCAAGGGCCCGCTAGTTAACCTAGATAGTCCAAGGGCTCGCTTGTTAACTTTGATTGTCCAAGTGCCCGTTAGTTAACCTAGATCGTCCAAGTGCCCGCTAGTTAACCTAGATCGTCCAAGTGTCCTCTAGTTTACCTACATAGTCCAAATGCCCGCTAGGTAACCTACATAGTGCAAGTGTCTGCTAGGTAACCTACATAGACCAAGTGCCCGCTAGTTAACCTAGATAGTCCAAGTGCCCGCTAGGTAACCTAGAGAGTGCAAGTGCCCGCTTGTTAACCTTCATAGTCCAAGTGCCTGCTAGGTAACCTAGATAGTCTAAGGGCCTGCTAGTTAACCTACATAGTCCAAGTTCCCCCTAGGTAACCTACATAGTGCAAGTGTCCGCTAGTTAACCTAGATCGTCCAATTGTCCGCTAGTTAACCTACATAGTCCAAGTTCCCCCTAGGTAACCTAGATAGTCCAAGTGCCCGTTCGGTAACCTAGATAGTCCAAGTGGCCTTTAGGGAATCTAGATAGTCCAAGTGCCCACTAGGGAACCTATAGTCCAATTGCCCGCTCTGGAACATACATAGTCCAAGTGCCCCCTAGTTAACCTAGATAGTCCAAGTGCCCACTAGGTAACCTATATATTCCAAATGCCCGCTAGGGAACCCACATAGTCCAAGTACCCGCTAGGTAACGTAGATAGTTCAAGTGCCAGCTAGGTAACCTAGACAGTCCAAGTGCCCGCTAGGTAACCTACAATCCCTAAGTGCCCGCTAAGGAATCTATATAGGCCAAATGCCCACTAGGGAGCCTACATAATCCAAATGCCCGCTAGGTAACCTAATAGTCCAAGTGCCCGCTAGGTAACCTACATATTCCAAATGCCCTCTAGTTAACCCACATAGTCCAAGTACCCGCTAGGGAATTTACATAGTCCAAGGGCCCACTAGGGAACCTACATAGTCCAAGTGCCTGTGTGTTAACCTAGATAGTCCATGTGCCCGCTAGGTAACCTAGATAGTCCAACAGCCCGCTAGGTAACCTACATACTCCAAGAACCTGCTAGGCTACGTAGATAGTCCAAATGCCCCCTAGGTAACCTACAAAGTCTAAGTGCCCGCTAGGTTATCTATATAGTCCAAATGCCCGCTAGGGAACCTACATAGTCCAAGTGCCCGCTACGTAACCTAGATAGTCCAAGTGCCCTCTAGTTAACCTAGATCGTCCAAGTGCCCGCTAGTTATCCTACATAGTCCAAGAGCCCTTTAGTTAACCTACATAGTCCAAGGACCGCTAGTTAATCTAGATAGTCCAAGTGCTCGCTAGTTAACCTACATAGTACAAGGGCCCGCTAGTTGACCTAGATAGTCCAAGTGCCCACAAGTTAACCTAGATAGGTCAAGTGCCTGTTAGGTAAACAAAGTAGTCCAAATGTCCAATAGGGATCCTACATAGTGCAAGTGCCCGCTAGGTAACCTACATAGTCCAAGTGCCCGTTCGTCAACCTGGATAGTCCAAGTGCCCGCTAGGTAACCTAGACTGTCCAAGTGCCCGCTAGTTTACCTACATAGTCCATGTGCCCCTTCGTTAACCTAAATAGTCCAAGTGCCCGCTAGGAAACCTACATAGTCCAAGGGCCGACTTGGTAACATAGATAGTCCAAGTGCCCGCTAGATAACCTACATAGTCCAAGTGCCTACTAGGTAAACTACATAGTCCAAGTGCCCGTTCGTTAAACTACATAGACCAAGTGCCCGCTAGTTAACGTAGATTGCCCAAGTGCCCTCTAGGGAACTACATAATCTAAGGGCCCACTAGTTAACCTAGACAGTCCAAGTACCCTATAGGGAACCTACATAGTTCAAGTGCCCGCTAGGGAACCTACATAGTCCAAGTGCTCGCTAGGCAACCTACATAGTCCAAGTGCCCGTTAGTTAACCTAGATAGTCAAATTGCCTGCTAGGTAACCTAAATAGTCCAAGTGCCCGCTAGGGAACCTAGATAGTCCAATTGCCCTTTAGCTAACCTAGATAGTCGAAGTGTCCGCTAGTTAACCTACATAGTCCAAGTGCCCGTTCATTAACCTAGACAGTCCAAGTGCCTTGTAGTTAACCTACGTAGTCCAAGTGTCCGCTAGGTAACCTACATAGTCCAAGTGCCCACTAGGTAACCTAAATAATCCAAATGCCCGCTAGGGAAACTACATAGTTCAAGTGCCCGCTAGTTAACCTAGATAGTCCAAGTGCCCGCTAGTAAACCTAGATAGTCAAAGGGCCCGCTAGTTTACCTAGATAGTCCAAGTGCCCGCTAGTTAACCTAAATCGTCCAAGTGTCCGCTAGGTAACCTACATAGTCCAAGTGCCGGCTAGGTAACCTAGATAGTCCAAGTGCCTGATGAATAACCTACATAGTCCAAGTGCCCGCTTGGTAACCTGGATAGTCCAAGTGCCCGCTAGTTAACCTACCTAGTCCAAGTGCCTTCTAGGGAACCTACATAGTCCACGTGACTGCTAGGGAACCTACATAGTCCAAGTGCCCGTTAGGGAACCTAAATAGTCCAAGTGCCCGCTAGGTAACCTACATAGTCCAAATACCAGCAAGGAAACCTACATAGTCTAAATGCCCGCTGGGAAACCTACATAATCCAAGTGCCCGCTCTGGAACATACATAGTCCAAGTGCCCGTTAGCTAACCTAGATAGTCCAAGGGCCCGCTAGTTGACCTACATAGTCCAAGTGCCAACTAGGTAACTTGGATAGTACAAGTGCCCGCTAGGGAACCTAGATAGTCCACGTGCGTGTTAGCTAACCTAGATAGTTAAGTGGCGGCTTGGCAACCTACATACTCCAAGTGCCCGTTCATTAATCTAGATAATCCAAGTGCCCGCTAGGTAACCTAGACAGTCCAAGTGCCCGCTAGGTAACCTACATAGTCCAAGTGCCCGTTAGGTAACCTAGATAGTCCAAATGCCCGCTAGGGAACCCACATAGTCCAAGTGCCCGCTAGGGAACTTACATAGTCCAAGGGCCGCTAGGGAACCTACATAGTCCAAGTGCCCGTTAGTTAACCTAGATAGTCCAAGTGCCCGCTAGGTAACCTAGATAGTCCAACAGCCCGGTAGGTAACCTACATATTCCAAGTACCCGCTAGGTAACGTAGATAGTTCAAGTGCCAGTTAGGTAACCTAGATAGTCCAAGTGCCCGCAAGGTAACCTACAACCTCTACAGTGCCCGCTAAGGAATCTATATAGTCCAAATGCCCGCTAGGGAGCCTACATAATCCAAATGCCCGCTAGGTAACCTAGATAGTCCATGTGCCCGCTAGGTAACCTACATAGTCCAAATGCCCTCTAGTTAACCCACATAGTCCATGTGCCCGCTAGGGAACTTACATAGTCCAAGGGCCCGCTAGGGAACCTACATAGTCCAAGTGCCCGTTATTTAACCTAGATAGTCAAAGTGCCTGCTAGGTAACCTAGATTGTCCAAGTGCCCGCTACGTAACCTACATAGTCCAAGTTCCCGCTTGGTAACCTTAATAGTCCAAATGCCCTCTAGGAAAACTACATAGTCCAAGGGCCCGTTAGATAACCTAGATAGTCCAAGTGCCTGCTAGTAAACCTACATAATCCATGGGCCCGCTAGTTAACCTACATAGTGCAAGTGCCCGCTAGTTAACCTAGATAATCCAAGTGCCCGCTAGGTAACCTACAAAATCTAAGTTCTCACTAGGTTATCTATATAGTCCAAATGCCCGCTAGGGAACCTACGTAGTCCAAGTACCCGCTAGGTAACCTAGATAGTCCAAGTGCCCTCTAGTTAACCTAGATCGTCCAAGTGCCCGCTAGTTATCCTACATAGTCCAAGAGCCCTTTAGTTAACCTACATAGTCCAAGGTCCGCTAGTTAACCTAGATAGTCCAAGTGCTCGCTAGTTAACCTACATAGTACAAGGGCCCGCTAGTTGACCTAGATAGTGCAAGTGCCCACAAGTTAACCTAGATAGGTCAAGGGACAGGTAGGTAACCAAAGTAGTCTAAATGTCCGATAGGGATATTACATAGTCCATGTGCCCTCTAGTTAACCTAGATAGTCCAAGTGCCCGCTAGGGATCCTTCATAATCCAAGTGCCTGCTAGGTAACCTAGATAGTCCAAGTGCCCGCTAGTTAACCTAGATAGTCCTAGTGCCCGTTAGTTACCTAGATAGTCCAGTGCCCACTAGAGGACGTACATAATCCATGTGCCTGGTAGGTAACCTAGATAGTCCAAGTGCGCGCTAGGCTATGTACATAGTCCAAGTGCCTGCTAGGAAACCTAGATAGTCCAAGAGCCCGCTAGTTAACCTACATATTCCAAGGGCCCGCTAGTTAACCTACATAGTCCAAGGTCTGCTAGTTAACCTAGATAGTCAAAGTGCTCGCTAGGTAACCTACATTGTCCAAGTTCCCGCTAGGTAACCTAGATAGTCCAAGTGCCCGTTACCTAACCTAGATTGTCCAAGTGCCCGCTAGGCAACATACATATTCCAAGTGCCCGTTCGTTAACCTAGAAGTCCAAGTGCCCGCTATGTAACCTAGACAGTCCAAGTGCCCGCTAGGTTACCTGCATAGTCCAAGTGCCTGTTCGTTAACCTACATAGTCCAAGTGCCCGCTAGTTAACCTAGATAGTCCAAGTGCCCGCTAGGGATCCTTCATAATCCAAGTGCCTGCTAGGTAACCTAGATAGTCCAAGTGCCCGCTAGTTAACCTAGATAGTCCTATTGCCCACTAGGGGACGTACATAGTCCAAGTCCCTGCCAGGTAACCTAGATAGTCCAAGTGGGCGCTAGGCTATGTACATAGTCCAAGTGCCTGCTAGGAAACCTAGATAGTCCAAGAGCCCGCTAGGTAACCTACAAAGTCCAAGGGCCCGCTAGTTAACCTACATAGTCCAAGGTCTGCAAGTTAACCTAGATAATCAAGGTGCCCGCTAGGTAACCTAGACATTCCAAGTGCCCGTTAGGTTACCTACATAGTCCAAGTGCCCATTCGTTAACCTAGATAGTCCTAGTGCCCGCTAAGTTAACCTAGACAGTACAAGTGCACGCTAGTTAACCTACATAGTCCAAGTGCCTGATAGGGAACTACATAATCTAAGTGCCCGCTAGGCAACCTACATAGTCCAAGTGCCCGTTAGTTAACCTTGATAGTCAAAGTACCTGCTAGGTAACCTAGATAGTCCAAGTGCCCACTAGGTAACCTAGATAGTCCAAATGCCCGCTAGGGACACTACATAGTCCAAGTGCCCGCTAGTTAGCCTAGATAGTCCAAGTGCCTGCTGGTAAACCTACATAATCCATGGGCCCGCTAGTTAACCTACATAGTGCAAGTGCCCGCTAGTTAACCTAGATAGTCCAAGTGCCCGCTAGGTAACCTACAAAATCTAAGTTCTCACTAGGTTATCTATATAGTCCAAATGCCCGCTAGGGAACCTACGTAGTCCAATTACCCGCTAGGTAACCTAGATAGTCCAAGTGCCCTCTAGTTAACCTAGATCGTCCAAGTGCCCGCTAGTTATCCTACATAGTCCAAGAGCCCTTTAGTTAACCTACATAGTCCAAGGTCCGCTAGTTAACCTAGATAGTCCAAGTGCTCGCTAGTTAACCTACATAGTACAAGGGCCCGCTAGTTGACCTAGATAGTGCAAGTGCCCACAAGTTAACCTAGATAGGTCAAGTGCCAGGTAGGTAACCAAAGTAGTCTAAATGTCCGATAGGGATATTACATAGTCCATGTGCCCTCTAGTTAACCTAGATAGTCCAAGTGCCCGCTAGGGATCCTTCATAATCCAAGTGCCTGCTAGGTAACCTAGATAGTCCAAGTGCCCGCTAGTTAACCTAGATAGTCCTAGTGCCCGTTAGTTACCTAGATAGTCCAGTGCCCACTAGAGGACGTACATAATCCATGTGCCTGGTAGGTAACCTAGATAGTCCAAGTGCGCGCTAGGCTATGTACATAGTCCAAGTGCCTGCTAGGAAACCTAGATAGTCCAAGAGCCCGCTAGTTAACCTACATATTCCAAGGGCCCGCTAGTTAACCTACATAGTCCAAGGTCTGCTAGTTAACCTAGATAGTCAAAGTGCTCGCTAGGTAACCTACATTGTCCAAGTTCCCGCTAGGTAACCTAGATAGTCCAAGTGCCCGTTACCTAACCTAGATTGTCCAAGTGCCCGCTAGGCAACATACATATTCCAAGTGCCCGTTCGTTAACCTAGAAGTCCAAGTGCCCGCTATGTAACCTAGACAGTCCAAGTGCCCGCTAGGTTACCTGCATAGTCCAAGTGCCTGTTCGTTAACCTACATAGTCCAAGTGCCCGCTAGTTAACCTAGATAGTCCAAGTGCCCGCTAGGGATCCTTCATAATCCAAGTGCCTGTTCGTTAACCTAGATAGTCCAAGTGCCCGCTAGTTAACCTAGATAGTCCTATTGCCCACTAGGGGACGTACATAGTCCAAGTCCCTGCCAGGTAACCTAGATAGTCCAAGTGGGCGCTAGGCTATGTACATAGTCCAAGTGCCTGCTAGGAAACCTAGATAGTCCAAGAGCCCGCTAGGTAACCTACATAGTCCAAGGGCCCGCTAGTTAACCTACATAGTCCAAGGTCTGCAAGTTAACCTAGATAATCAAGGTGCCCGCTAGGTAACCTAGACATTCCAAGTGCCCGTTAGGTTACCTACATAGTCCAAGTGCCCATTCGTTAACCTAGATAGTCCTAGTGCCCGCTAAGTTAACCTAGACAGTACAAGTGCACGCTAGTTAACCTACATAGTCCAAGTGCCTGATAGGGAACTACATAATCTAAGTGCCCGCTAGGCAACCTACATAGTCCAAGTGCCCGTTAGTTAACCTTGATAGTCAAAGTACCTGCTAGGTAACCTAGATAGTCCAAGTGCCCACTAGGTAACCTAGATAGTCCAAATGCCCGCTAGGGACACTACATAGTCCAAGTGCCCGCTAGTTAGCCTAGATAGTCCAAGTGCCTGCTGGTAAACCTACATAATCTATGGGACCGCTAGTTAACCTACATAGTACAAGTGCCCACTAGGCAACCTAGATAGTCCAAGTGCCCGCTAAGGAACCTACATAGTCCAAGTGCACGCTAGTTAACCTAGATAGTCCAAGTGCCCGCTAGGTAACCTAGATAGTCCAAGTGCCTGCTAGGTAACCGACATAGTGCAAGTGTCCGCTAGTTAACCTACATATTCCAAGTGCCCGCTAGTTAACATAGATAGTCCAAGTGCCCGCTAGGGAACGTACATAGTCCAAGTGCCCGCTAGGGTACGTACATACTCCAAGTGCCCGCTAGGGAACGTACATAGTCCAAGTGCCTGCTAGGTATCTTAGATAGTGCAAGTGCCTGAAAGTTAACCTAGATAGTTCTAGTACCCGCTAGGTAACCTCGATCGTTCAAGGGCCCCCTAGTTAACCTACATAATCCAAGTGCCCGCTAGATAACCTAGATAGTCCAAGTGCCCGTTCGGTAACCTACATAGTCCAAGTGCCCTTTAGGAAACTTAGATAGTCCAAAGGCCCGCTAGTAAACCTACATAGTCCATGGGCCCGCTAGTTAACCTACATAGTGCAAGTGTCCGCTAGTTAACCTACATATTCCAAGTGCCCGCTAGTTAACCTACATAATCTAAGTGCCCGTTAGCTAACCTAGATAGTCCAAGGGCCCACTAGTTGACCTACATAGTCCAAGTGCCAGCTAGGTAACCTAGATAGTACAAGTGCCCGCTAGGGAACCTAGATAGTCCAAGTGCCTGTTAGCTAACCTAGAGAGTCCAAGTGGCGGCTAGGTAACCTACATAGTCCAAGTGTCCGTTCGTTAACCTAGATAATCCAAGTGCCCGCTAGGTAACCTAGACAGTCCAAGTGCCCGCTAGTTAACCTACATAGTCCAAGTGCCCGATAGGGAACCTACATAATCCAAGTGCCAGCTAGGGAACCTACATAGTCCAAGTGCCCGCTAGGCAACCTACATAGTCCAAGTGCCCGTTATTTAACCTAGATAGTCAAAGTGCCTGCTAGGTAACCTAGATAGTCCAAGTGCCCGCTACGTAACCTACATAGTCCAAGTTCCCGCTTGGTAACCTTAATAGTCCAAATGCCCTCTAGGAAAACTACATAGTCCAAGGGCATGATAGATAACCTAGATAGTCCAAGTGCCTGCTAGTAAACCTACATAATCCATGGGCCCGCTGGTTAACCTACATAGTGCAAGGGCCCGCTAGTTAACCTAGATCGTGCAAGTGTCCGCTAGTTAACCTACATAGTCCAAGTGCCCGCTAGTTAACCTAGATAGTCCAAGTGCCCGCTAGGTAACCTACAAAGTCTAAGTGCCCACTAGGTTATCTATATAGTCCAAATGGCCGCTAGGGAACCTACATAGTCCAAGTGCCCGCTAGGTAACCTAGATAGTCCAAGTGCCCTCTAGTTAACCTAGATCGTCCAAGTGCCCGCTAGTTATCCTACATAGTCCAAGAGCCCTTTAGTTAACCTACATAGTCCAAGGTCCGCTAGTTAACCTAGATAGTCCAAGTGCTCGCTAGTTAACCTACATAGTACAAGGGCCCGCTAGTTGACCTAGATAGTCCAAGTGCCCACAAGTTAACCTAGATAGGTCAAGTGCCTGGTAGGTAACCAAAGTAGTCCAAATGTCTGTTAGGGTTCCTACATAGTTCCAAGTGCCTGCTAGTTAACCTAGATAGTCCAAGTGCCCACTAGGGATCCTTCATAATCCAAGTGCCCGCTAGTTAACCTAGATAGTCCTAGTGCCCGTTAGTTACCTAGATAGTCCAGTGCCCACTAGGGGACGTACATAATCCATGTGCCTGCTAGGTAACCTAGATAGTCCAAGTGCGCGCTAGGCTATGTACATAGTCCAAGTGCCTGCTAGGAAACCTAGATAGTCCAAGAGCCCGCTAGTTAACCTACATATTCCAAGGGCCCGCTAGTTAACCTATATAGTCCAAGGTCTGCTAGTTAACCGAGATAGTCAAAGTGCCCGCTAGGTAACCTAGACAATCCAAGTGCCCGTTAGGTTACCTACATAGTCCAAGTGCCCGTTCGTTAACCTAGATAGTCCAAGTGCCCGCTAGGTAACCTACATAGTCCAAGGGCCCGCTAGGTAACCGAGATAGTCCAAGTGCCCGCTAGGTAACCTCGATAGTCCAAGTCCGCGCAAGTTAACCTAGATAGTCCAAGTGCCTGCTAGGTAACCTACATTGTCCAAGTTCCCGCTAGGTAACCTAGATAGTCCAAGTGCCCGTTCGTTAACCTAGAAGTCCTAGTGCCCGCTATGTAACCTAGACAGTCCAAGTGCCCGCTAGGTTACCTGCATAGTCCAAGTGCCTGTTCGTTAACCTAGATAGTCCAAGTGCCCGCTAGTTAACCTAGATAGTCCAAGTGCCCGCTAGGGATCCTTCATAATCCAAGTGCCTGTTCGTTAACCTAGATAGTCCAAGTGCCCGCTAGTTAACCTAGATAGTCCTAGTGCCCACTAGGGGACGTACATAGTCCAAGTCCCTGCAAGGTAACCTAGATAGTCCAAGTGGGCGCTAGGCTATGTACATAGTCCAAGTGCCTGCTAGGAAACCTAGATAGTCCAAGAGCCCGCTAGGTAACCTACATAGTCCAAGGGCCCGCTAGTTAACCTACATAGTCCAAGGTCTGCAAGTTAACCTAGATAATCAAGGTGCCTGCTAGGTAACCTAGACAGTCCAAGTGCCCGTTAGGTTACCTACATAGTCCAAGTGCCCATTCGTTAACCTAGATAGTCCAAGTGCCCGCTACGTAACCTACATAGTCCAAGGGCCCGCTAGGTAAGCTAGATAGTCCAAGTGCCCGCTAGGTAACCTCGATAGTCCAAGTGCGCGCTAGTTAACCTAGATAGTCCAAGTGCCTGCTAGGTAAACTACATTGTCCAAGTTCCCGCTAGGTAACCTAGATAGTCCAAGTGCCCGTTACCTAACCTAGATTGTCCAAGTGCCCGCTAGGCAACATACATATTCCAAGTGCCCGTTCGTTAACCTAGAAGTCCAAGTGCCCGCTATGTAACCTAGACAGTCCAAGTGCCCGCTAGGTTACCTGCATAGTCCAAGTGCCTGTACGTTAACCTACATAGTCCAAGTGCCCTCTAGGGAACCTATATATTCCAAGTGCTATCTAGGTAACCTAGTTAGTCCAAGGACCCGCTAGTTAACCTAGATAGTCCAAGGGCTCGCTTGTTAACTTTGATTGTCCAAGTGCCCGTTAGTTAACCTAGATCGTCCAAGTGTCCTCTAGTTAACCTACATAGTCCAAGTGCCCGCTAGGTAACCTACATAGTGCAAGTGTCTGCTAGGTAACCTACATAGTCCAAGTGCCCGCTAGTTAACCTAGATAGTCCAAGTGCCCGCTAGGTAACCTAGAGAGTGCAATTGCCCGCTAGTTAACCTCCATAGTCCAAGTGCCTGCTAGGTACCCTAGATAGTCCAAGTGCCTGCTAGGTAACCTACATAGTGCAAGTGTCCGCTAGTTAACCTAGATCGTCCAATTGTCCGCTAGTTAACCTACATAGTCCAAGTGCCCTCTAGGGAACCTATATATTCCAAGTGCTATCTAGGTAACCTAGATAGTCCAAGGGCCCGCTAGTTAACCTAGATAGTCCAAGGGCTCGCTTGTTAACTTTGATTGTCCAAGTGCCCGTTAGTTAACCTAGATCGTCCAAGTGTCCTCTAGTTAACCTACATAGTCCAAGTGCCCGCTAAGTTAACCTAGACAGTCCAAGTGCACGCTAGTTAACCTACATAGTCCAAGTGCCCGATAGGGAACCTACATAATCTAAGTGCCCGCTAGGCAACCTACATAGTCCAAGTGCCCGTTAGTTAACCTTGATAGTCAAAATGCCTGCTAGGTAACCTAGATAGTCCAAGAGCCCGCTAGGTAACCTAGATAGTCCAAATGCCCGCTAGGGACACTACATAGTCCAAGTGCCCGCTAGTTAGCCTAGATAGTCCAAGTGCCTGCTGGTAAACCTACATAATCTATGGGACCGCTAGTTAACCTACATAGTACAAGTGCCCGCTAGGCAACCTAGATAGTCCAAGTGCCCGCTAAGGAACCTACATAGTCCAAGTGCACGCTAGTTAACCTAGATAGTCCAAGTGCCCGCTAGGTAACCTAGATAGTCCAAGTGCCTGCTAGGTAACCGACATAGTGCAAGCGTCCGCTAGTTAACCTACATATTCCAAGTGCCCGCTAGTTAAAATAGATAGTCCAAGTGCCCGCTAGGGAACGTACATAGTCCAAGTGCCCGCTAGGGTACGTACATACTCCAAGGGCCCGCTAGGGAACGTACATAGTCTAAGTGCCTGCTAGGTAACTTAGATAGTGCAAGTGCCTGAAAGTTAACCTAGATAGTTCTAGTACCCGCTAGGTAACCTCGATCGTTCAAGGGCCCCCTAGTTAACCTACATAATCCAAGTGCCCGCTAGATAACCTAGATAGTCCAAGTGCCCGTTCGGTAACCTACATAGTCCAAGTGCCCTTTAGGAAACTTAGATACTCCAAAGGCCCGCTAGTAAACCTACATAGTCCATGGGCCCGCTAGTTAACCTACATAGTGCAAGTGTCCGCTAGTTAACCTACATATTCCAAGTGCCCGCTAGTTAACCTACATAATCTAAGTGCCCGTTAGCTAACCTAGATAGTCCAAGGGCCCACTAGTTGACCTACATAGTCCAAGTGCCAGCTAGGTAACCTAGATAGTACAAGTGCCCGCTAGGGAACCTAGATAGTCCAAGTGCCTGTTAGCTAACCTAGATAGTCCAAGTGGCGGCTAGGTAACCTACATAGTTTAAGTGTCCGTTCGTTAACCTAGATAATCCAAGTGCCCGCTAGGTAACCTAGACAGTCCAAGTGCCCGCTAGTTAACCTAGATAGTCCAAGTGCCCGATAATGAACCTACATAATCCAAGTGCCAGCTAGGGAACCTACAAAGTCCAAGTGCCTGCTAGGCAACCTACATAGTCCAAGTGCCGGTTATTTAACCTAGATAGTCAAAGTGCCTGCTAGGTAACCTAGATAGTCCAAGTGCCCGCTACGTAACCTACATAGTCCAAGTTCCCGCTTGGTAACCTTAATAGTCCAAATGCCCTCTAGGAAAACTACATAGTCCAAGGGCCCGCTAGATAACCTAGATAGTCCAAGTGCCTGCTTGTAAACCTACATAATCCATGGGCCCGCTAGTTAACCTACATAGTGCAAGTGCCCGCTAGTTAACCTAGATAGTCCAAGTGCCCGCTAGGTAACCTACAAAATCTAAGTTCTCACTAGGTTATCTATATAGTCCAAATGCCCGCTAGGGAACCTACGTAGTCCAAGTACCCGCTAGGTAACCTAGATAGTCCAAGTGCCCTCTAGTTAACCTAGATCGTCCAAGTGCCCGCTAGTTATCCTACATAGTCCAAGAGCCCTTTAGTTAACCTACATAGTCCAAGGTCCGCTAGTTAACCTAGATAGTCCAAGTGCTCGCTAGTTAACCTACATAGTACAAGGGCCCGCTAGTTGACCTAGATAGTGCAAGTGCCCACAAGTTAACCTAGATAGGTCAAGTGCCAGGTAGCTAACCAAAGTAGTCTAAATGTCCGATAGGGATATTACATAGTCCATGTGCCCTCTAGTTAACCTAGATAGTCCAAGTGCCCGTAGGGATCCTTCATAATCCAAGTGCCTGCTAGGTAACCTAGATAGTCCAATGCCCGCTAATTAACCTAGATAGTCCTAGTTCCCGTTAGTTATCTAGATATTTCAAGTGCCCACTAGGGGACGTACATAATCCATGTGCCTGCTAGGTAACCTAGATAGTCCAAGTGCGCGCTAGGGTATGTACATAGTCCAAGTGCCTGCTAGGAAACCTAAATAGTCCAAGAGCCCGCTAGTTAACCTACATTTTCCAAGGGCCGGCTAGTTAACCTACATAGTCCAAGGTCTGCTAGTTAACCTAGATAGTCAAAGTGCCCGCTAGGTAACCTAGACAGTCCAAGTGCCCGTTAGGTTACCTACATAGTCCAAGTGCCCGTTCGTTAACCTAGATAGTCCAAGGGCCCGCTAGGTAACCCACATAGTCCAAGGGCCCTCTAGGTAACCTAGATAGTCCAAGTGCCCGCTAGGTAACCTCGATAGTCCATATCCGCGCAAGTTAACCTAGATAGTCCAAGTGCCTGCTAGGTAACCTACATTGTCCAAGTTCCCGCTAGGTAACCTAGATAGTCCAGGTGCCCGTTACCTAACCTAGATTGTCCAAGTGCCCGCTAGGCAACATACATATTCCAAGTGCCCGTTCGTTAACCTAGAAGTCCAAGTGCCCGCTATGTAACCTAGACAGTCCAAGTGCCCGCTAGGTTACCTGCATATTCCAAGTGCCTGTTCGTTAACCTACATATTCCAAGTGCCCGCTAGTTAACCTAGATAGTCCAAGTGCCCGCTAGGGATCCCTCATAATCAAAGTGCCTGCTAGGTAACCTAGATAGTCCAAGTGCCCGCTAGTTAACCTAGATAGTCCTATTGCCCACTAGGGGACGTACATAGTCCAAGTCCCTGCCAGGTAACCTAGATAGTCCAAGTGGGCGCTAGGCTATGTACATAGTCCAAGTGCCTGCTAGGAAACCTAGATAGTCCAAGAGCCCGCTAGGTAACCTACATAGTCCAAGGGCCCGCTAGTTAACCTACATAGTCCAAGGTCTGCAAGTTAACCTAGATAATCAAAGTGCCCGCTAGGTAACCTAGACAGTCCAAGTGCCCGTTAGGTTACCTACATAGTCCAAGTGCCCATTCGTTAACCTAGATAGTCCAAGTGCCCGCTACGTAACCTACATAGTCCAAGGGCCCGCTAGGTAAGCTAGATAGTCCAAGTGCCCGCTAGGTAACCTCGATAGTCCATATCCGCGCAAGTTAACCTAGATAGTCCAAGTGCCTGCTAGGTAACCTACATTGTCCAAGTTCCCGCTAGGTAACCTAGATAGTCCAGGTGCCCGTTACCTAACCTAGATTGTCCAAGTGCCCGCTAGGCAACATACATATTCCAAGTGCCCGTTCGTTAACCTAGAAGTCCAAGTGCCCGCTATGTAACCTAGACAGTCCAAGTGCCTGCTAGGTTACCTGCATATTCCAAGTGCCTGTTCGTTAACCTACATATTCCAAGTGCCCGCTAGTTAACCTAGATAGTCCAAGTGCCCGCTAGGGATCCCTCATAATCAAAGTGCCTGCTACGTAACCTAGATAGTCCAAGTGCCCGCTAGTTAACCTTGATAGTCCTAGTGCCCACTAGGGGACGTACATAGTCCAAGTCCCTGCTAGGTAACCTAGATAGTCCAAGTGGGCGCTAGGCTATGTACATAGTCCAAGTGCCTGCTAGGAAACCTAGATAGTCCAAGAGCCCGCAAGGTAACCTACATAGTCCAAAGGCCCGCTAGTTAACCTACATAGTCCAAGGTCTGCAAGTTAACCTAGATAATCAAAGTGCCCGCTAGGTAACCTAGACAGTCCAAGTGCCCGTTAGGTTACCTACATAGTCCAAGTGCCCATTCGTTAACCTAGATAGTCCAAGTGCCCGCTACGTAACCTACATAGTCCAAGGGCCCGCTAGGTAAGCTAGATAGTCCAAGTGCCCGCTAGGTAACCTCGATAGTCCAAGTGCGCGCTAGTTAACCTAGATAGTCCAAGTGCCTGCTAGGTAACCTACATTGTCCAAGTTCCCGCTAGGTAACCTAGATAGTCCAAGTGCCCGTTACCTAACCTAGATTGTCCAAGTGCCCGCTAGGCAACATACATTTTCCAAGTGCCCGTTCGTTAACCTAGAAGTCCAAGTGCCCGCTATGTAACCTAGACAGTCCAAGTGCCCGCTAGGTTACCTGCATAGTCCAAGTGCCTGTACGTTAACCTACATAGTCCAAGTGCCCCCTAGGGAACCTATATATTCCAAGTGCTATCTAGGTAACCTAGATAGTCCAAGGGCCCGCTAGTTAACCTAGATAGTCCAAGGGCTCGCTTGTTAACTTTGATTGTCCAAGTGCCCGTTAGTTAACCTAGATCATCCAAGTGCCCGCTAGTTAACCTAGATCGTCCAAGTGTCCTCTAGTTTACCTACATAGTCCAAATGCCCGCTAGGTAACCTACATAGTGCAAGTGTCTGCTAGGTAACCTACATAGACCAAGTGCCCGCTAGTTAACCTAGATAGTCCAAGTGCCCGCTAGGTAACCTAGAGAGTGCAAGTGCCCGCTAGTTAACCTTCATAGTCCAAGTGCCTGCTAGGTAACCTAGATTGTCCAAGGGCCTGCTAGTTAACCTACATAGTCCAAGTTCCCCCTAGGTAACCTACATAGTGCAAGTGTCCGCTAGTTAACCTAGATCGTCCAATTGTCCGCTAGTTAACCTACATAGTCCAAGTTCCCCCTAGGTAACCTAGATAGTCCAAGTGCCCGTTCGGTAACCTAGATAGTCCAAGTGGCCTTTAGGGAATCTAGATAGTCCAAGTGCCCACTAGGGAACCTATAGTCCAATTGCCCGCTCTGGAACATACATAGTCCAAGTGCCCCCTAGTTAACCTAGATAGTCCAAGTGCCCACTAGGTAACCTATATATTCCAAATGCCCGCTAGGGAACCCACATAGTCCAAGTACCCGCTAGGTAACGTAGATAGTTCAAGTGCCAGCTAGGTAACCTAGACAGTCCAAGTGCCCGCTAGGTAACCTACAATCCCTAAGTGCCCGCTAAGGAATCTATATAGGCCAAATGCCCACTAGGGAGCCTACATAATCCAAATGCCCGCTAGGTAACCTAATAGTCCAAGTGCCCGCTAGGTAACCTACATATTCCAAATGCCCTCTAGTTAACCCACATAGTCCAAGTACCCGCTAGGGAATTTACATAGTCCAAGGGCCCGCTAGGGAACCTACATAGTCCAAGTGCCTGTGTGTTAACCTAGATAGTCCATGTGCCCGCTAGGTAACCTAGATAGTCCAACAGCCCGCTAGGTAACCTACATACTCCAAGAACCTGCTAGGCTACGTAGATAGTCCAAATGCCCCCTAGGTAACCTACAAAGTCTAAGTGCCCGCTAGGTTATCTATATAGTCCAAATGCCCGCTAGGGAACCTACATAGTCCAAGTGCCCGCTACGTAACCTAGATAGTCCAAGTGCCCTCTAGTTAACCTAGATCGTCCAAGTGCCCGCTAGTTATCCTACATAGTCCAAGAGCCCTTTAGTTAACCTACATAGTCCAAGGACCGCTAGTTAATCTAGATAGTCCAAGTGCTCGCTAGTTAACCTACATAGTACAAGGGCCCGCTAGTTGACCTAGATAGTCCAAGTGCCCACAAGTTAACCTAGATAGGTCAAGTGCCTGTTAGGTAAACAAAGTAGTCCAAATGTCCAATAGGGATCCTACATAGTGCAAGTGCCCGCTAGGTAACCTACATAGTCCAAGTGCCCGTTCGTCAACCTGGATAGTCCAAGTGCCCGCTAGGTAACCTAGACTGTCCAAGTGCCCGCTAGTTTACCTACATAGTCCATGTGCCCCTTCGTTAACCTAAATAGTCCAAGTGCCCGCTAGGAAACCTACATAGTCCAAGGGCCGACTTGGTAACATAGATAGTCCAAGTGCCCGCTAGATAACCTACATAGTCCAAGTGCCTACTAGGTAAACTACATAGTCCAAGTGCCCGTTCGTTAAACTACATAGACCAAGTGCCCGCTAGTTAACGTAGATTGCCCAAGTGCCCTCTAGGGAACTACATAATCTAAGGGCCCACTAGTTAACCTAGACAGTCCAAGTACCCTATAGGGAACCTACATAGTTCAAGTGCCCGCTAGGGAACCTACATAGTCCAAGTGCTCGCTAGGCAACCTACATAGTCCAAGTGCCCGTTAGTTAACCTAGATAGTCAAATTGCCTGCTAGGTAACCTAAATAGTCCAAGTGCCCGCTAGGGAACCTAGATAGTCCAATTGCCCTTTAGCTAACCTAGATAGTCGAAGTGTCCGCTAGTTAACCTACATAGTCCAAGTGCCCGTTCATTAACCTAGACAGTCCAAGTGCCTTGTAGTTAACCTACGTAGTCCAAGTGTCCGCTAGGTAACCTACATAGTCCAAGTGCCCACTAGGTAACCTAAATAATCCAAATGCCCGCTAGGGAAACTACATAGTTCAAGTGCCCGCTAGTTAACCTAGATAGTCCAAGTGCCCGCTAGTAAACCTAGATAGTCAAAGGGCCCGCTAGTTTACCTAGATAGTCCAAGTGCCCGCTAGTTAACCTAAATCGTCCAAGTGTCCGCTAGGTAACCTACATAGTCCAAGTGCCGGCTAGGTAACCTAGATAGTCCAAGTGCCTGATGAATAACCTACATAGTCCAAGTGCCCGCTTGGTAACCTGGATAGTCCAAGTGCCCGCTAGTTAACCTACCTAGTCCAAGTGCCTTCTAGGGAACCTACATAGTCCACGTGACTGCTAGGGAACCTACATAGTCCAAGTGCCCGTTAGGGAACCTAAATAGTCCAAGTGCCCGCTAGGTAACCTACATAGTCCAAATACCAGCAAGGAAACCTACATAGTCTAAATGCCCGCTGGGAAACCTACATAATCCAAGTGCCCGCTCTGGAACATACATAGTCCAAGTGCCCGTTAGCTAACCTAGATAGTCCAAGGGCCCGCTAGTTGACCTACATAGTCCAAGTGCCAACTAGGTAACTTGGATAGTACAAGTGCCCGCTAGGGAACCTAGATAGTCCACGTGCGTGTTAGCTAACCTAGATAGTTAAGTGGCGGCTTGGCAACCTACATACTCCAAGTGCCCGTTCATTAATCTAGATAATCCAAGTGCCCGCTAGGTAACCTAGACAGTCCAAGTGCCCGCTAGGTAACCTACATAGTCCAAGTGCCCGTTAGGTAACCTAGATAGTCCAAATGCCCGCTAGGGAACCCACATAGTCCAAGTGCCCGCTAGGGAACTTACATAGTCCAAGGGCCGCTAGGGAACCTACATAGTCCAAGTGCCCGTTAGTTAACCTAGATAGTCCAAGTGCCCGCTAGGTAACCTAGATAGTCCAACAGCCCGGTAGGTAACCTACATATTCCAAGTACCCGCTAGGTAACGTAGATAGTTCAAGTGCCAGTTAGGTAACCTAGATAGTCCAAGTGCCCGCAAGGTAACCTACAACCTCTACAGTGCCCGCTAAGGAATCTATATAGTCCAAATGCCCGCTAGGGAGCCTACATAATCCAAATGCCCGCTAGGTAACCTAGATAGTCCATGTGCCCGCTAGGTAACCTACATAGTCCAAATGCCCTCTAGTTAACCCACATAGTCCATGTGCCCGCTAGGGAACTTACATAGTCCAAGGGCCCGCTAGGGAACCTACATAGTCCAAGTGCCCGTGTGTTAACCTAGATAGTCCATGTGCCCGCTAGGTAACCTATATACTCCAAGAACCTGCTAGGCTACGTAGATAGTTCATGTGCCAGCTAGGTAACCTAGATAGTCCAAGTGCCCGCTAGGTAACCTACAAAGTTTAAGTGCCCGCTAGGGAACATACATAGTCCAAGTGCCCACTAGGTAACCTAGAGAGTCCAATTGCCCGCTAGTTAACCTAGACAGTCCAAATACCAGATAGTGAACCTACATAGTCCAAGTGTCCGCTAGGGAACCTACATAGTCCAAGTGCTCGCTAGGCAACCTACATAGTCCAATTGTCCGTTAGTTAACCTAGATAGTCCAAGTGCCCGCTAGGTAACCTAGATAGTCCAACAGCCCGGTAGGTAACCTACATACTCCAAGTACCCGCTAGGTAACGTAGATAGTTCAAGTGCCAGCTAGGTAACCTAGATAGTCCAAGTGCCCGCTAGGTAACCTACAAAGTCCAAGTGCCCGTTACCGAACCTAGATAGTCCACGTGCCTGCTAGGCAACATACATAGTCCAAGTGCACGTTCGTTAACCTAGAAGTCCTAGTGCCCGCTATGTAACCTAGACAGTCCAAGTGCCCGCTAGGTTACCTGCATAGTCCAAGTGCCCGTTCGTTAACCTACATAGTCCAAGTGCCCGCTAGGGATCCCTCATAATCCAAGTGCCTGCTAGGTAACCTAGATAGTCCAAGTGCCCGCTAGTTAACCTAGATAATCCTAGTGCCCACTAGGGGACGTACATAGTCCAAGTCCCTGCTAGGTAACCTAGATAGTCCAAGTGGGCGCTAGGCTAAGTACATAGTCCAAGTGCCTGCTAGGAAACCTAGATAGTCCAAGAGCCCGCTAGGTAACCTACATAGTCCAAGGGCCCGCTAGTTAACCTACATAGTCCAAGGTCTGCAAGTTAACCTAGATAATCAAAGTGCCCGCTAGGTAACCTAGACTGTCCAAGTGCCCGTTAGGTTACCTACATAGTCCAAGTGCCCATTCGTTAACCTAGATAGTCCAAGTGCCCGCTATGTAACCTACATAGTCCAAGGGCCCGCTAGGTAAGCTAGAGAGTCCAAGTACCCGCTAGGTAACCTCGATAGTCCAAGTGCGCGCTAGTTAACCTAGATAGTCCAAGTGCCTGCCAGGTAACCTACATTGTCCAAGTTCCCGCTAGGTAACCTAGATAGTCCAAGTGCCCGTTACCTAACCTATATTGTCCAAGTACCCGCTAGGCAACATACATATTCCAAGTGCCCGTTCGTTAACCTAGAAGTCCAAGTGCCCACTATGTAACCTAGACAGTCCAAGTGCCCGCTAGGTTACCTGCATAGTCCAAGTGCCTGTACGTTAACATACATAGTCCAAGTGCCCGCTAGGGAACCTATATATTCCAAGTGCTATCTAGGTAACCTAGATAGTCCAAGGGCCCGCTAGTTAACCTAGATAGTCCAAGGGCTCGCTTGTTAACTTTGATTGTCCAAGTGCCCGTTAGTTAACCTAGATCGTCCAAGTGCCCGCTATTAACCTAGATCGTCCAAGTGTCCTCTAGTTAACCTACATAGTCCAAGTGCCCGCTAGGTAACCTACATAGTGCAAGTGTCTGCTAGGTAACCTACATAGTCCAAGTGCCCGCTAGTTAACCTAGATAGTCCAAGTGCCCGCTAGTTAACCTAGAGAGTGCAAGTGCACGCTAGGTAACCTACATAGTGCAAGTGTCCGCTAGTTAACCTAGATCGTCCAATTGTCCGCTAGTTAACCTAGATCGTCCAATTGTCCGCTAGTTAACCTACATAGTCCAAGTTCCCGCTAGGTAACCTAGATAGTCCAAGTGCCCGTTCGGTAACCTAAAGAGTCCAAGTGGCCTTTAGGGAATCTAGATAGTCCAAGTGCCCACTAGGGAACCTACATAGTCCAATTGCCCGCTCTGGAACATACATAGTCCAAGTGCCCGCCAGTTAACCTAGATAGTCCAAGTGCCCGCTAGGTAACCTATATAGTCCAAATGCCCGCTATGGAACCCACATTGTCCAAGCGCCCGCTAGTTAACCTAGATAGTCCAAGTGCTCGCTTGTTAACCTAGATAGTTCAATTGCCCCTAGGTAACCTAGATAGTCCAAAAGCCCGGTAGGTAACCTACATACTCCAAGTACCCGCTAGGTAACGTAGATAGTTCAAGTGCCAGCTAGGTAACCTAGATAGTCCAAGTGCCCGCTAGGTATCCTACAATCTCTAAGTGCCCGCTAAGGAATCTATATAGGCCAAATGCCCGCGAGGGAGCCTACATAATCCAAATGCCCGCTAGGTAACCTAGATAGTCCAAGTGCCCGCTAGGTAACCTCCATAGTCCAAATGCCCTCGAGTTAACCCACATAGTCCAAGTACCCGCTAGGGAATTTACATAGTCCAAGGGCCCGCTAGGGAACCTACATAGTCCAAGTGCCCGTGTGTTAACCTGGATAGTCCATGTGCCCGCTAGGTAACCTAGATAGTCCAACAGCCCGCTAGGTAACCTACATACTCCAAGAACCTGCTAGGCTACGTAGATAGTCCAAATGCCCGCTAGGTATCCTACAAAGTCTAAGTGCCCGCTAGGTTATCTATATAGTCCAAATGCCCGCTAGGGAACCTACATAGTCCAAGTGCCCGCTACGTAACCTAGATAGTCCAAGTGCGCTCTAGTTAACCTAGATCGTCCAAGTGCCCGCTAGTTATCCTACATAGTCCCAGAGCCCTTTAGTTAACCTACATAGTCCAAGGTCCGCTAGTTAACCTAGATAGTCCAAGTGCTCGCTAGTTAACCTACATAGTACAAGGGCCCGCTAGTTGACCTAGATAGCCCAAGTGCCCACAAGTTAACCTAGATAGGTCAAGTGCCTGGTAGGTAACCAAAGTAGTCCAAATGTCCAATACGGATCCTACATAGTCCAAGTGCCCGCTAGGTAACCTACATAGTCCAAGTGCCCGTTCGTCAACCTGGATAGTCCAAGTGCCCGCTAGGTAACCTAGACTGTCCAAGTGCCCGCTAGGTTACCTACATAGTCCATGTGCCCGTTCGTTAACCTAGATAGTCCAAGTGCCCGCTAGGAAACCTACATACTCCAAGGGCCCACTTGGTAACATAGATAGTCCAAGTGCCCGCTAGATAACCTACATAGTCCAAGTGCCTACTAGGTAAACTACATAGTCCAAGTGCCCGTTCGTTAAACTACATAGTCCAAGTGCCCGCTAGTTAACGTAGATTGCCCAAGTGCCATCTAGGGAACTACATAGTCCAAGGGCCCACTAGTTAACCTAGACAGTCCAAGTACCCTATAGGGAACCTACATAGTTCAAGTGCCCGCTAGGGAACCTACATAGTCCAAGTGCTCGCTAGGCAACCTACATAGTCCAAGTGCCCGTTAGTTAACCTAGATAGTCAAATTGCCTGCTAGGTAACCTAAATAGTCCAATTGCCCGCTAGGGAACCTAGATAGTCCAATTGCCCTTTAGCTAACCTAGATAGTCGAAGTGTCCGCTAGTTAACCTACATAGTCCAAGTGCCCGCTCATTAACCTAGATAGTCCTAGTGCCCGCTAGGTAACCTAGACAGTCCAAGTGCCTTGTAGTTAACCTACGTAGTCCAAGTGCCCGCTAGGTAACCTACATAGTCCAAGTGCCCACTAGGTAACCTAAATAATCCAAATGCCCGCTAGGGAAAATACATAGATCAAGTGCCCGCTAGTTAACCTAGATAGTCCAAGTGCCCGCTAGTAAACCTAGATAGTCAAAGGGCCCGCTAGTTTACCTAGATAGTCCAAGTGCCCGCTAGTTAACCTAAATCGTCCAAGTGTCCGCTAGGTAACCTACATAGTCCAAGTGCCGGCTAGGTAACCTAGATAGTCCAAGTGCCTGATGAATAACCTACATAGTCCAAGTGTCCGTTCGTTAACCTAGATAGTCCAAGTGCCCATTGGGTAACCTGCATAGTCCAAGTGCCCGCTTGGTAACCTGGATAGTCCAAGTGCCCGCTAGTTAACCTACCTAGTCCAAGTGCCTTCTAGGGAACCTACATAGTCCACGTGACTGCTAGGGAACCTACATAGTCCAAGTGCCCGTTAGGGAACCTACATAGTCCAAGTGCTCGCTAGGCAACCTACATAGTCCAATTGCCCGTTAGTTAACCTAGATTGTCCAAGTACCCGCTAGGTAACCTAGATAGTCCAACAGCACGGTAGGTAACCTACATACTCAAAGTACCCGCTAGGTAACGTAGATAATTCAAGTGCCAGCTAGGTAACCTAGATAGTCCAAGTGCCCGCTAGGTAACCTACAAAGTCTAAGTGCCCGCTAAGGAATCTATATAGTCCAAATGCCCGCTAGGGAGCCTACATAATCCAAATGCCCGCTAGGTAACCTAGATAGTCCAAGTGCCCGCTAGGTAACCTACATAGTCCAAATGCCCTCTAGTTAACGCACATAGTCCAAGAGCCCGCTAGGGAACTTACATAGTCCAAGTGCCTGTTAGTTAACCTAGATAGTCCAACAGCCCGCTAGGTAACCTACATATTCCAAGAACCCGCTAGGCTACGTAGATAGTTCAAATGCCATCTAGGTAACCTAGATAGTCCAAGTGCCCGCTAGGTAACCTACAAAATCTAAGTACCCGCTAGGTTATCTATATAGTCCAAATGCCGCTAGGCAACCTACATAGTGCAAGTGCCCGCTAGGTTACCTAGATAGACCAAGTGCCCTCTAGTTAACCTAGATCGTCCAAGTGCCCGCTAGTTAACCTACATAGCCCAAGGGCCCGTTAGTTAACCTACATAGTTCAAGGTCCGCTAGTTAACCTAGATAGTCCAAGTGCTCGCTAGTTAACCTACATAGTACAAGGGTCCGCTAGTTGACCTAGATAGTCCAAGTGCCCGCAAGATAACCTAGATAGGTCAAGTGCCCGCTAGGTAACCAAAGTAGTCCAAATGTCCGATAGGTATCCTACATAGTCCAAGTGCCCGCTGGGTAACCTACATAGTCCAAGTGCCCGTTCGTTAACCTAGATACTCCAAGTGCCCGCTAGGTAACCTAGACTGTCCAAGTGCCCACTAGGTTACCTACATAGTCCAAGTGCCCGTTCGTTAACCTAGATAGTCCAAGTGCCCGCTAGGAAACCTACATAGTCCAAGGGCCCACTAGGTAACATAGATAGTCAAAGTGCCCGTTAGGTAACCTAGATAGTCCAAGTGCCCGCTAGGTAACTTACATTGTCCAAGTTCCCGCTAGGTAACCTAGATAGTCCAAGTGCCCTTTACCTAACCTAGATTGTCCAAGTGCCCATTACCTAACCTAGATAGTCCAAGTGCCCACTAAGCAATCTACATAGTACAAGGGCCCCCTAGTTGACCTAGATAGTCCAAGTGCCCGCTAGTTAACCTAGATAGTCCAAGTGCCCGCTAGGTAACCAAAGTAGTCCAAGTGCCCGCTAGGTAACCTACAAAGTCTAAGTGCCCGCTAAGGAATCTATATAGTCCAAATGCCCGCTAGGGAGCCTACATAATCCAAATGCCCGCTAGGTAACCTAGATAGTCCAAGGGCCCGCTAGATAACCTACATAGTCCTAGTGCCCCCTAGTTAACCTACATTCTCCAAGTGCCCGATAAGGAACCTACATAGTCCAAGTGCCCGCTAGGTAAACTACATAGTCCAAATGCCCTCTAGTTAACGCACATAGTCCAAGTGCCCGTTAGCGAACTTACATAATCCAAGTGCCTGCTATGAAACCTATATAGTCCAAGGGCCCGCTAGGTAACATAGATAGTCAAAGTGCCCTTTAGGTAACCTAGATAATCCAACAGCCCGCTAGGTAACCTACATACTCCAAGAACCCGCTAGGCTACGTAGATATTTCAAATGCCAGCTAGGTAACCTAGATAGTCCAAGTGCCCGCTAGGTAACCTACAAAGTCTAAGTGCCCGCTAGGTTATCTAAATAGTCAAAATGCCCGCCTGGGAACCTACATAGTCCAAGTGCCCGCTAGGTAACCTAGATAGTCCAAGTCCCCTCTAGTTAACCTAGATCGTCCAAGTGCCCGCTATTAACCTACATAGTCCAAGGGCCAGGTAGTTAACCCACATAGTCCAAGGTCCGCTAGTTAACCTAGATAGTCCAAGTGCCCGCTAGGAAACCTACATAGTCTAAGGGCCCACTAGGTAACCTAGACTGTCCAAGTGCCCGCTAGGTTACCTACATAGTCCTAGTGCCCCCTAGTTAACCTACATTCTCCAAGTGCCCGTTAGGTAACCTAGATAGTCCAAGTGCCCGCTAGCTAACTTACATTGTCCAAGTGCCCGCTAGGTAACCTAGACTGTCCAAGTGCCCGCTAGGTTACCTACATAGTCCAAGGGCCCACTAGGTAACATAGATAGTCAAAGTGCCCGTTAGGTAACCTAGATAGTCCAAGTGCCCGCTAGGTAACTTACATTGTCCAAGTTCCCGCTAGGTAACCTAGATAGTCCAAGTGCCCTTTACCTAACCTAGATAGTCCAAGTGCCCATTACCTAACCTAGATAGTCCAAGTGCCCACTAAGCAACCTACATAGTACAAGGGCCCCCTAGTTGACCTAGATAGTCCAAGTGCCCACTAGTTAACCTAGATAGTCCAAGTGCCCGCTAGGTAACCAAAGTAGTCCAAGTGCCCGCTAGGTAACCTACAAAGTCTAAGTGCCCGCTAAGGAATCTATATAGTCCAAATGCCCGCTAGGGAGCCTACATAATCCAAATGCCCGCTAGGTAACCTAGATAGTCCAAGGGCCCGCTAGATAACCTACATAGTCCTAGTGCCCCCTAGTTAACTTACATTCTCCAAGTGCCCGATAAGGAACCTACATAGTCCAAGTGCCCGCTAGGTAAACTACATAGTCCAAATGCCCTCTAGTTAACGCACATAGTCCAAGTGCCCGTTAGGGAACTTACATAATCCAAGTGCCCGCTAGGAAACCTATATAGTCCAAGGGCACGCTAGGTAACATAGATAGTCAAAGTGCCCTTTAGGTAACCTAGATAATCCAACAGCTCGCTAGGTAACCTACATACTCCAAGAACCCACTAGGCTACGTAGATATTTCAAGTGCCAGCTAGGTAACCTAGATAGTCCAAGTGCCCGCTAGGTAACCTACAAAGTCTAAGTGCCCGCTAGGTTATCTATATAGTCAAAATGCCCGCCTGGGAACCTACATAGTCCAAGTGCCCGCTAGGTAACCTAGATAGTCCAAGTCCCCTCTAGTTAACCTAGATCGTCCAAGTGCCCGCTAGTTAACCTACATAGTCCAAGGGCCAGGTAGTTAACCCACATAGTCCAAGGTCCGCTAGTTAACCTAGATAGTCCAAGTGCCCGCTAGGAAACCTACATAGTCTAAGGGCCCACTAGGTAACCTAGACTGTCCAAGTGCCCGCTAGGTTACCTACATAGTCCTAGTGCCCCCTAGTTAACCTACATTCTCCAAGTGCCCGTTAGGTAACCTAGATAGTCCAAGTGCCCGCTAGCTAACTTACATTGTCCAAGTGCCCGCTAGGTAACCTAGACTGTCCAAGTGCCCGCTAGGTTACCTACATAGTCCAAGTGCCCGTTCGTTAACCTAGATAGTCCAAGTGCCCGCTAGGAAACCTACATAGTCCAAGGGCCCACAAGGTAACCTAGATAGTCCAAGTGCCCGCTAGGTAACCTAGAGTCCAAGTGCTCGCTATTTAACCTACATTGTCCAAGTGCCCGTTCGTTAACTAAATAGTCCAAGTGCCCGCTAAGAAACCTACATAGTCCAAGGGCCCACAAGGTAACCTAGATATTCCAAGTGCCCGCTAGGTAACCTAGAGTCCATGTGCTCGCTATTTAACCTACACAGTCCAAGTGCCCGCTGTGTAATCTAGATAGTCAAAGGGCCCGTTAGGTAACTTAGATAGTCCAAGTGCCCGCTAGGTAACTAACATTGTCCAAGTTCCCGCTAGGTAACCTAGATAGTCCAAGTGCCCGTTACCTAACATAGATAGTCCAAGTGCCCGCTAGGTAACCTAGATAGTGCAAGTGCCCGCTAGTTAACCTAGATAATTCAAGTACCCGCTAGGTAAACTAGATCGTCCAAGGGCCCCCTAGTGGGCCGACATAATTCAAGTGCCCGTTCGTTAACCTAGATAATCCAAGTGCTCGCTAGGTAACCTAGACAGTCCAAGTTCCCGCTAGTTAATCTACATAGTCCAAGTGCCCGATAGAGAACCTACATAATCCAAGTGCCCGCTAGGCAACCTACATAGTCCAAGTGCCCGTTAGTTAACCTAGATAGTCCAAGTGCCCGCTAGGTAACCTACAAAGTCTAAGTGCCTGCTAGGTTATCTACATAGTCCAAATGCCCGCTAGGGAACCTACATAGTCCAAGTGCCCGCTAGTTAACCTAGATCGTCCAAGTGCCTGCTAGTTAACATACATAGTCCAAGGGCCCGCTAGTTAACCTACATAGTCCAAGGTCCACTAGTTAACCTAGATTGTCCAAGTGCTTGCTAGTTAACATACATAGTACCAGGGCCCGCTAGTTGACCTAGATAGTCCAAGTGCCTGCTAGGAAACCTACATAGTCCAAGGGCCCACAAGGTTACCAAGATATTCCAAGTGCCCGCTAGGTAACCTAGAGTCCAAGTGCTCGCTATTTAACCTACACAGTCCAAGTGCCCGCTGTGTAATCTAGATAGTCAAAGGGCCCGTTAGGTAACGTAGATAGTCCAAGTGCCCGCTAGGTAACTAACATTGTCCAAGTTCCCGCTAGGTAACCTAGATAGTCCAAGTGCCCGTTACCTAACATAGATAGTCCAAGTGCCCGCTAGGTAACCTAGATAGTGCAAGTGCCCGCTAGTTAACCTAGATAATTCAAGTACCCGCTAGGTAACCTAGATCGTCCAAGGGCCCCCTAGTGGGCCGACATAATCCAAGTGTCCGTTCGGTAACCTAGATAGTCCAAGGGCCCGCTAGGCAACCTACATAGTCCAAGTGCCCGTTCGTTAACCTAGATAATCCAAGTGCTCGCTAGGTAACCTAGACAGTCCAAGTTCCCGCTAGTTAATCTACATAGTCCAAGTGCCCGATAGAGAACCTACATAATCCAAGTGCCCGCTAGGCAACCTACATAGTCCAAGTGCCCGTTAGTTAACCTAGATAGTCCAAGTGCCCGCTAGGTAACCTACAAAGTCTAAGTGCCTGCTAGGTTATCTACATAGTCCAAATGCCCGCTAGGGAACCTACATAGTCCAAGTGCCCGCTAGTTAACCTAGATCGTCCAAGTGCCTGCTAGTTAACATACATAGTCCAAGGGCCCGCTAGTTAACCTACATAGTCCAAGGTGCACTAGTTAACCTAGATTGTCCAAGTGCTCGCTAGTTAACTTACATAGTACCAGGGCCCGCTAGTTGACCTAGATAGTCCAAGTTCCCGCTAGTTAACCTAGATAGTCCAAGTGCCCGCTAGGAAAGCTACATAGTCCAAGGGCCTGCTAGGTAACCTAGATAGTCCAAGTGCCCGCTAGGTAACCTAGAATCCAATTGCTCGCTAGTTAACCTACATAGTCCAAGTGCCCGCTATGTAACCTAGTTAGTCAAAGTCCCCGCTAGGTAACCTAGACAGTCCAAGTGGCCGCTATGTTACCTGCATATTCCAAGTGCCCGTTCGTTAACCTAGATAGTCCAAGTGCCCGCTAGGAAACCTACATAGTCCAAGGGCCTGCTAGGTAACCTAGATAGTCCAAGTGCCCGCTAGGTAACCTAGAATCCAAGTGCTCGCTAGTTAACCTACATAGTCCAAGTGCCCGCTATGTAACCTAGTTAGTCAAAGTCCCCGCTAGGTAACCTAGACAGTCCAAGTGGCCGCTATGTTACCTGCATATTCCACGTGCCCGTTCGTTAACCTAGATAGTCCAAGGGCCCGCTAGGTAACATAGATAGTCCAAGTGCCCGCTAGGTAACCTAGAGTCCAAGTGCTCGCTAGTTAACCTACATAGTCCAAGTGCCCCCTATGTAACCTAGATAGCCAAAGTGCCCGTTAGGTAACCTAGATAGTCCAAGTGCCCGCTAGGTAACTTACATTGTCCAAGTTCCCGCTAGGTAACCTAGATAGTCCAAGTGCCCGTTCGTTAACCTAGATAGTCCAAGTGCCTGCTAGGTAACCTAAACTGTCCAAGTACCCGCAAGGTTACCTACATAGTCCAAGGGCCCACAAGTTAACCTAGATAGTCCAAGTGCCCGCTAGGTAACCTACAAACTCTAAGTGCCCGCTAAGAAATCTATATAGTCCAAATGCCCGCTATGGAGCCTACATAATCCAAATGCCCGCTAGGTAACCTACATAGTCCTAGTGCCCCCTGGTTAACCTACATTCTCCAAGTGCCCGATAAGGAACCTACATAGTCCAAGTGCCCGCTAGGTAACCTACATAGTCCAAATGCCCTCTAGTTAACCCACATAGTCCAAGTGCCCGCTAGGGAACTTACATAGTCCAAGGGCCCGCTAGGGAACCTACATAGTCCATGTGCCCGTTAGTTAACCTAGATAGTCCAAGTGCCCGCTAGGTAATCTAGATAGTCCAACAGCCCCCTACGTAACCTACATACTCCAAGAACCCGCTAGGCAACGTAGATAGTTCAAGTGCCAGCTAGGTAACCTAGATAGTCCAAGTGCCCGCTAGGTAACCTACAAAGTCTAAGTGCCCGCTAGGTTATCTATATAGTCCAAATGCCCGCCAGGGAACCTACATAGTCCAAGTGCCCACAAGGTAACCTAGATAGTCCAAGTGCCCTCTAGTTAACCTAGATCGTCCAAGTGCCCGCTAGTTAACCTACATAGTCCAAGGGCCCGCAAGTTAACCCACATAGTCCAAGGTCCGCTAGTTAACCTAGATAGTCCAAGTGCCCACTAGGTAACCAAAGTAGTCCAAATGTCCGATGGGGATCCTACATAGTCCAAGTGCCCGCTAGGTAACCTATATAGTCCAAGGTCCGCTAGTTAACCTAGATTGTCCAAGTGCCCACTAGGTAACCAAAGTAGTCCAAATGTCCGATGGGGATCCTACATAGTCCAAGTGCCCGCTAGGTAACCTATATAGTCCAAGTGCCCGTTCGTTAACCTAGATAGTCCAAGTGCCTGCTAGGTAACCTAAACTGTCCAAGTGCCCGCAAGGTTACCTACATAGTCCAAGGGCCCACAAGTTAACCTAGATAGTCCAAGTGTCCTCTAGTTAACCTACATAGACCAAGTGCCCGCTAGTTATCCTATATACAAAGTGCCCGCTACATAACCTAGATAGTCCAAGGGCACGCTAGTTAACCTACATAATACAAGTGCCCGCTAAGCAACCTAGATAGTCCAAGTGCCCGCTAAGGAACCTACATATTCCAAGTGCACGCTAATTATCCTAGATAGTCCAATTGCCCGCTAGTTAACCTAGATAGTCCAAGTGCCTGCTAGGTAACCTACATAGTGCAAGTGTCCGCTAGTTAACCTACATATTCCAAGTGCCCTCTAGTTAACATAGATAATCCAAGTGCCCGCTAGGGAACGTACATAGTCCAAGTGCCCACTAGGTAACCGAGATAGTGCAAGTGCCCGCTAGTTAACCTAGATAGTTCAATTACCCGCTAGGTAACCTAGATCGTCCAAGGGCCCCCTAGTTAGCCTACATAGTCCAACTGCCCGCTTGGTAACCTAAATAGTCCAAGTGCCCGTTCGGTAACTAGATAGTCCAAGTGCACTTTAGGGAACCTAGATAGTCCAAGGGCCCGCTAGTAAATCTACATAGTGCAAGTGTCCGCTAGTTAACCTACATATTCCAAGTGCCCGCTAGTTAACCTACATAATCTAAGTGCCCGTTAGCTAACCTAGATAGTCCAAGGGCCCGCTAGTTGACCTACATAGTCCAAGTACCAGCTATGTAACCCAGATAGTACAAGTGCCTGCTAGGGAACCTAGATAGTCCAAGTGCCTGTTAGCTAACCTAGATAGTCCAAGTGGCGGCTAGGTAACCTACATAGTCCAAGAGCCCGTTCGTTAACTTAGATAATCCAAGTGCCCGCTAGGTAACCTAGACAGTCCAAGTGCCCGCTAGTTAACCTACATAGTACAAGTGCCTGCTAGGTAACCTACATAGTGCAAATGTCCGCTAGTTAACCTACATATTCCAAGTGCCCGCTAGTTAACCTAGATAGTCCAAGTGCCCGCTAAGGAACGTACATAGTCCATATGCCCGCTAGGTAATTTAGATAGTGCAAGTGCCCGCTAGTTAACCTAGATAGTTCTAGTACCCGCTAGGTAACCTAGATCGTCCAAGGGCCCCCTAGTTTGCCTACATAGTCCTAGTGCCCGCGAGGTAACCTAGATAGTCCAATTGCCCTTTAGGGAACCTAGATAGTCCAAGGGCCCGCTAGTTATCCATCATAGTCCAGGGGCCCGCTAGTTAACCTACATAGAGCAAGTGTCCGCTAGTTATCCTATATATTCCAAGTGCCCCCTAGTTAACCTACATAATCTAAGTTCCCGTTAGCTAACCTAGGTAGTCCAAGGGCCCGTTACTTGACCTACATAGTCCAAGTGCCACCTAGGTAACCTAGATAGTACAAGTGCCCCCTAGCTAACCTAAATAGCCCAAGTGGCGGCTAGGTAACCTACATAGTCCAAGTGCCCATTTGTTAACCTAGATAATCCAAGTGCCCGCTAGGTAACGTAGACAGTTCAAGTGCCCGCTAGTTAACCTACATAATCCAAGTGCCCGATAGGGAACCTACATAATCCAAGTGCCCGCTAGGGAACCTATATAGTCCAAGTGCCCGCTAGGCAACCTACATAGTCCAAGTGGCCATTAGTTAACCTAGATAGTCAAAGTGCCTGCTAGGTAACCTAGATAGTCCAAGAGCCCGCTAGGTAACCTACATAGTCCAAGTTCCCGCTTGGTACCCTAAATAGTCCAAATGCCCGCTAGGGAAACTACATAGTCCAAGTGCACGCTAGTTAACCTAGATAGTCCAAGTGCCTGCTAGTAAACCTACATAATCCATGGGCCCGCCTGTTAACCTACATAGTGCAAGGGCCCGCTAGTTAACCTAGATCGTGCAAGTGTCCGCTAGTTAACCTACATATTCCAAGTGCCCGCTAGTTAACCTAGATAGTCCAAGTGCATGCTAGGGATCCTTCATAATCCAACTGCCTGCTAGGTAACCTAGATAGTCAAAGTGCCCGCTAGTTAACCTAGATAGTCCTCCTGCCCGTTAGTTAACCTAGACAGTCCAAGTGCCCACTAGGGGACGTACATAGTCCAAGTTCCCGCTAGGTAACCTAGATAATCCAAGTGCGCGCTAGGGTATGTACATAGTCCAAGTGCCTGCTAGGAAACCTAGATAGTCCAAGAGCCCGCTAGTTAACCTACATAGTCCAAGGGCCCGCTAGTTAACCTACATAGTCCAAGGTCTGCTAGTTAACCTAGATAGTCAAAGTGCCCGCTAGGTAACCTGGACAGTCTATGTGCTCGTTAGGTAACCTAGATAGTCCAAGTGCCCGCTAGGTAACCTAAATAGTGAAAGTGCCCGTTAGGTAACCTAGATAGTCCAAGTGCCTGCTAGGTAACCTACATTGTCCAAGTTCCCGCTAGGTAACCTAGATAGTCCAAGTGCCCGTTACCTAACCTAGATAGTCCAAGTGCCCGCTAGGCAACATACATAGTCCAAGTGCCCGTTCGTTAACCTAGAAGTCCAAGTGCCCGCTATGTAACCTAGACAGTCCAAGTGCCCGTTCGTTAACCTAGATAGTCCAAGTGCCCGCTAGGGAACCTATATAGTCCAAGTGCTATCTAGGTAACCTAGATAGTCCAAGGGCCCGCTACTTAACCTACATAGTCCAAGGGCTCGCTTGTTAACTTTGATAGTCCAAGTGCCAGTTAGTTAACCTAGATCATCCAAGTGCCCGCTAGTTAACCTAGATCGTCCATATGTCCTCTAGTTAACCTACATATTCCAAGTCCCCGCTAGGTAACCTATATAGTGCAAGTGTCTGCTAGGTAACCTACATAGTCCAAGTGCCCACTAGTTAACCAGGATCATCAAAATACCCTGTAGTTAACTTACATAGTCCAAAGGTCTGCTAGTTAACCTGCATAGACCAAGGGCCCGCTAGTTTACCTAGATAGTCCAAGTGTCTGCTAGGTAACCTACATAGTCCAAATGCCCGCTAGTTAACCAGGATCATCAAAGTACCCTCTAGTTAACTTACATAATACAAAGGTCTGCTAGTTAACCTACATAGTCCAATTTCCCGCTAGTTAACCTAGACAGTCCAAGTGCCCGCTATGTAAACAAAGTAGTCCAAATGTCCGATAGGGATCTTACATAATCCAAGTGCCCGCTAGGTAACCAAGATAGTCCAAGTGCCCGTTCGTTAACCTACATAGTCCAAGTGCCCGCTAGGTAACGGAGATAGCCCAAGTGCCCGCTAGGTAACCTACATAGTACAAGTGTCTGCTAGTTAACCTACGTAGTCCAAGGGACCCCTAGTTAACCTAGATAGTCCAAGTACCCGTGAGTTAACCTAGATCATCCAATTGTCCGCTAGTTAACCTACATAGTCCAAGTGCCCTTTAGGGAAGCTAGATAGTCCAAGTGCCCGCTAGGGAACCTATATAGTCCAATTGTCCGCTCTGGAACATACATAGTCCAAGTGCCTGTTAGTTAACCTAGATAATCCAAGTGCCCGCTAGTTAACCTACATAGTCCAAGTACCCGCTAGGTAACCTACATAATCCAAGTGCCCACTAGGTAACTTATATAGTCCAAATGCCCGCTAGGGAACCTACATAGTCCAAGTGCCCGCTAGTTAACCTAGATAGTCCAAGTGGCCGCTAGTGAACGTACATAGTCCAAGTTCCCGCTAGGTAACCTAGATAGTCAAAGTGCCGGCTAGTTCACCTACATAGTCCATGGGCCCACTAGTTAACCTAGATAATCCAAGTGCCCGCTAGGTAACCTAGATAGTCCAGTGCCCAATAGGGAACCAACATAGTCCAAGTGCCCGCTAAGGGACGTTCATAGTACAAGTGCCTGCTAGGGAACCTTCATAGTCCAAGTGACCGTTAGGGAACCTAGATAGTCCAAGTGCACGCTAGGGAACCTGCATCATCCAAGTGCCCGCTAGTTAACCTAGATAGTCCAAATGCCCGCTAGTTAACCTAGATCATCCAAGTGCCCGTTACGTAACCTAGATAGTCCAAGTGCCCGCTAGGTTACCTACATAGTCCAAGTTCCCGCTAGGTAACCTAGGTAGTCCAACTGCCCGTTACCTAACCTAGATCGTCCAAGTGCCCGCTAGGCAACCTACATAGTCCAAGTGCCCGTTCGTTAACCTAGAAGTCCATGTGCCCGCTAAGTAACCTAGACAGTCCATGTGCCCGCTAGGTTACCTGCATAGTCCATGTGCCCGTTAGGTAACCTAGAGAGTCCAAGTGTCCGCTAGGTAACCTACATAGTCTAAGTGCCCGCTAGGTAACCCAGATAGTCCATGTTCCTCTTAGCTTCCCTAGATAGTCCAAGTGCCCACTAGGTAACCTACATAGTCCAAGGGCCCGATTGTTAACCTAGTTCGTCCAAGTGTCCGCTAGTCAACCTACATAGTCCAACTGCCCGCTAGGTAACCAAGATAGTCAAAGTGGCCGCTAGGTAACCTACATAGTCCAAGTTCCCACTAGGTAACCTAGATAGTCCAAGTGTCCGTTAACTAACCTAGATAGTCCAAGTGCACGCTAGGTAACCTACATAGTCCTAGTGCCCGCTAGTTAACCAACATTGTTCAAGTGCCGGATACGGAACCCTCATAGTCCAAGTGCCCGTTAGGTAACCGACATAGTCCAAATGCCCGCTAGTAACCTACATAGTCCAAGTGCCTGATAGGGAACCTACATAATCCAAGTGCCCGCTAGGGAACTTACATAGTCCAAGTGCCCGTTAGTTAACCTAGATAGTCCAAGTGCCCGCTAGTTAAGCTAGATAGTCCAAGTACCCGCTAGGTAACGTAGATAGTTCAAGTGCACGCTAGGTAACCTAGATAGTCCACGTGCCCGCTAGTTAACCTACAAAGTACAAGTGTTCGCTAGGTAATCTATATAGTACAAATGCCCGCTAGGGCACCTACATAATCCAAATACCCGCTAATTAACCTACATTGTTCAAGTGCCCGTTAGCTAACCTAGATCGTCTAAGGGCCCACTAGTTAACCTACATAGTTCAAGTGCCCGCTAGCTAACCTAGATAATCCAAGTGCCCGCTAGTTAAGCGATATCATCCAAGTGCCAGCTAGGTAACCTAGATAGTCCAAGTGCCCGCTACTTAACCTACATAGTCTAAGTGCCCGCTAGGTAACCTAGATAGTCCAAGTGCCCGCTAGGTAACCTACATAGTCGAAGGGCCCGCTAGGTAACCTAGATAGTTCAAGTTCCTGTTAGCTAACCTAGATAGTCCAAGTGCCCGCTAGGTAACCTACATAGTCCAAGGGCCCGCTCGTTAACCTAGTTCGTCCAAGTGTCCGCTAGTTAACCTAGATAGTCCAAGTGCCCGCTAGTTAACCTACATAGTCCAAGTGCCCGCTAGGTAACCTACAGAGTCCTAGCGCCCACTAATTAACCTACATTGTCCAAGTGCCCGATAGGGAACCTACATATTCCAAGTGCGCACTAGGTAATCTACATAGTCCAAATGCCCGCCAGGGAACCTATGTAGTCCAAATGCCCGTTAGGTATCCTAGATAATCAAAATGCCCGCTAGGGTACCCACATAGTCCAAGTGCCCACTAGGGAACCTACATCGTCAAAGTGCCCACTAGGGAACCTGCATCGTCCAAGTGCCCGCTAGTTAACCTAGATAGTCCAAGTTCCTGTTAGCTAACCTACATAGTCCAAGTGCCCGTTCGTTAACCTAGATAGTCCAAGTGCCCGTTAGCTAATATAGATAGTCCATGTGCCCGCAAGGTAACCTACATAGTCCAAGTGCCCGCTAGGTAACCTAGATATTCCAAGTTCCTGTTAACTAACCTAGATAGTCCAAGTGCCCGCTAGGTAACCTACATAGTACAAGTGCCCGATAGTTAACCTAGATAGTCCCATGGCCCGTTAGGTAACCTAGATAGTCCAATTGCCTGTTAGGTAACCTAGATAGTCCAATTGCCCGCTAGGTAACCTAGACAGTCCAAGTTCCCGCTAGGTTACCTACATAGTCCAAGTGACCGCTAGTACCTGATAGTCCAAGTGCCTGCTAGTTAACCTACATAGTCCAAGGGCCAGCTAGGTAACCTAGATTGTCCAAGTGCCCGCTAGTAAACCTAGGTCTTCCAAGTGTCCGCTAGTTAATCTAAATAGTCCAAGTGCCCTCTAGGTAACTTAGATAGTCCAAGTACCCTTAGGTAACCTAGATAGTCCAAGGGCCCGCTAGTTAACCTACATAGTCCAAGTGCCCGCTAGGGAACATACATAGTCCATGTGCCCGCTAGTTAACATAGGTAGTCCAAGTGCCCGCTAGGAAACATACATAGTCCAAGAGCCTGCTAGGTAACCTAGATTGTCCAAGTGCCTGCTAGTTAACCTACATAGTCCAAGTGCCCGCTAGGTAAACTACATAGTCCTAGCCCCCGCTGGTTAACCTACATTGTCCAAGTGCCCGCTAGGGTACCCACATAGTCCAAGTGCTCGTTAGGTAACCTAGATAGTCCAAATGCCCGCTAGGGTACCCACATAGTCCAAGTGCCCCTAGGTAACCTACATAGTCCAATTGCCCGTTTGCTAACCTAGATCGTCAAAGGCCCCTAGTTAACCTAGATAGTCATTGGGCCCGCTAGTTAACCTAGATAGTCAAAGTGCCCGCTTGTTAACCTACATAGTCCAAGGGCCAGCTAGGTAACCTACATAGTCCTAGTGCCCGCTAGTTAACCTACATTGTCCAAGTTCCTGATAGGGAACCTACATAGTCCTAGCGCCCGCTAGTTAACCTACATTGTCCAAGTGCCCGCTAGGGTACCCACATAGTCCAAGTGCCCGTTAGGTAACCTAGATAGTCCAAATGCCCGCTAGGGAACCCACATAGTCGAGGTGCCCGCTAGGGAACTTACATAGTCAAAGGGCCTGCTAGGGAACATACATAGTCCACGTGCCCGCTAGGGAAACTACATAGTCCTAGTGCCTGCTAGGGAACCTACATAGTCCAAGTGCCCTTTAGGGAACCTATATAGTCCAAGTGCTCGCTAGGGAACTTAGATAGTCCAAGTGCCCGATAGGTAACCTAGATAGTCCAAGTGCCCACTAGGTAACATACAAGTCCAAGTGCCCGCCAGGTAATCTATATAGTCCAAATGTCCACTAGGGCACCTACATAATCCAAGTGCACGCTAATTAACCTACATAGTCCAAGTGCCCGTTAGCTAACCTAGATAGTCCAAGGGCCAACTAGTTAACCTACATGGTTCAAGTGCCTGCTAGGTAACCTAGCTAATCCAAGTGCCCGCTAGTTAACCTATATAGTCCAAGTGCCCGCTAGTTAACCTAGATGGTCCAAGTGCCCGCTAGTTAACCTACATAGTCCAAGTGCCCTCTAGTTAACCTACATAGTCCACGTGCCCTCTAGTTAACCTACATAGTCCAAGTGCCTGTAAGCTAACCTAGATAGTCCAAGGGCCCGCTAGTTGACCTACATAGTCCAAGTGCCCGCTAGGTAACCTAGATAGTCCAAGTGCCGCTAGGTAACCTAGATAGTACTATTGCCCGTTAGGTAACCTAGATAGTCCAAGTGCCCACTAGGGGACGTACATAGTCCAAGTGCCCTCTTGGTAACCTAGATAGTCCAAGTGCCCGCTAGGATGTTTACATAGTCCAAGTGTCCCCTAGGTAACCTAGATAGTCTAAGTGCCCGCTAGTTAACCTACATAGTCCAAGGGCCTGCTAGTTAACCTACATAGTCCAAGTGCCCGATAGGGAACCAACATACTCCAAGTGCCTGCTAAGGGATGTACATAGTCCAAGTGTCCGCTAGGGAACCTACATAGTCCAAGGGCCCGCTAGTTAACGTACATAGTCCAAGAACCCGCTAGTTAACCTAGATTTTCTAAGTGCCCGCTAGTTAACCTACATAGTCCAAGGGCCCCCTAGCTAACCTAGATAGTCCAAGTGCCCGCTAGTTAACCAATATTTTCCAAGTTCCCGTTAGGTAACCTAGATAGTCCAAGTGCCCGCTAGGTAACCTACATAATCCAAGTGCCCGCTAGGTATCCTAGATAATCCAATTGCCCGTTAGCTAACCTAGAGAGTCCAAGTGCCCGCTAGGCAACCTACATAATCCAAGTGCCCGTTCATTAACATAGAAGTCCAAGTGCCCGTTAGCTAACCTAGATAGACCAAGTGCCCGCTAGGTAGCCTAGATAGTCCAAGTTCCTGTTAGCTAACCTAGATAGTCCAAGTGCCCGCAAGGTAACCTAGATAGTCCAAGTGTCCGCAAGGTAACCTACATATTCCAAGTGCCCGCAAGGTAACCTACATAGTCCAAGTGCCGGCTAGGTAACCTAGATATTCCAAGTTCCAGTTAACTAACCTAGATAGTCTAAGTCCCCGCTAGGTAACCTACATAGTCCAAGTGCCCATTCGTTAACCTAGATAGTCCAAGTGCCCGCTAGGTAACCTACATAGTCCAAGGGCCCGCTAGGTAACCTAGATAGTCCAAGTGCCCACTAGGTAACCTAGTTAGTCCATGTTCCTGTTAGCTAACCTAGATAGTCCAAGTGCCCGCTTGGTAACCTACATAGTACTAGTGCCCGCTAGATAACCAACATAGTCCAAGTGCCCGATTCGGAACCTACATAGTCCAAGTGCCCATTAGGTAACCTACATAATCCAAGTGCCCGCTAAGGAACTTACATAGTCCAAGTGCCCATTAGTTAACCTAGATAGTCCAAGTGCCTGCTAGTTAACCTAGATAGTCCAAGGACCCTCTAGGTAACGTTGATAGTTCAAGTGCACGCTTGCTAACCTAGATAATCCAAGTGCCCGCTAGTTAACCTAGATCGTCCAAGTGTGCGCTAGTTAACCTACATAGTCCAAGGGCCCGCTAGTTAATCTACATAGTGCAAGGGGCCGCTAGTTAACCTAGATCGTCCAAGTGTCCGCTAGTTAACCTACATAGTCCAAGTGCCCGCTAGTGAACTTACATAATCCAAGTGCCCGTTAGCTAACCTAGATAGACCAAGTGCCCGCTAGTTAACCTAGATTGTCCTAGTGCACCTTAGTTAACCTAGATAGTTCAAGTGCCCTCTAGGGGACGTACATAGTCCAAGTGCCCTCTTGGTAACCTAGATAGTCCAAGTGCCCGCTAGGATATGTACATAGTCCAAGTGTCCGCTAGGTAACCTAGATAGTCTAAGTGCCCTCTAGTTAACCTACATAGTCCAAGGGCCTGCTAGTTAACCTACATAGTCCAAGTGCCCGATAAGGAACCAACATAGTCCAAGTGCCCGCTAAGGGACGTACTTAGTACACGTGCCTGCTAGGGAACCTAGATAGTCCAAATGCCCGTTAGGGAACCTAGATAGTCCAAGTGCCCGCTAGGGAACATGCATCGTCCAAGTGCTCGCTAGTTAACCTAGATAGTCCAAGTGCCTGCTAGTTAACCTAGATAGTCCAAGTGCCCGCTAGTTAACCTATATTTTCCAAGTTCCCGTTAGGTAACCTAGATAGTCCAAGTGCCCGCTAGGTAACCTACATAGTCCAAGTGCCCGCTAGGTATCCTAGATAATCCAATTGCCCGTTAGCTAACCTAGATAGTCCAAGTGCCCGCTAGGCAACCTACATAGTCCAAGTGCCCGTTCGTTAACATAGAAGTCCAAGTGCCCGCTAGGTAACCTAGACTGTCCAAGTGCCCGCAAGGTTACCTGCATAGTCCAAGTGCCCGTTAGCTAACCTAGATAGTCCAAGTGCCCCTTAGGTAGCCTAGATAGTCCAAGTGACCTTTAGGAAACCTACATAGTCCTAGTGCCCGCTAGGTAACCTAGATAGTCCAAGTTCCTGTTAGCTAACCTAGATAGTCTAAGTGCCCGCTAGGTAACCTACATAGTCCAATGGCCCGCTCGTTAACCTAGTTCGTCCAAGTGTCCGCTAGTTAACCTAGATAGTCCAAAGCCCGCTAGGTAACCTAGTTAGTCCAAGTTCCTGTTAGCTAACCTAGATAGTCCAAGTGCCCGCTAGGTAACCTACATAGTCCTAGTGCCCGCTAGTTAACCAACATAGTCCAAGTGCCCGATTCGGAACCTACATAGTCCAAGTGCCCGTTAGGTAACCTACATAGTCCAAATTCCCGCTAGTAACCTACATAGTCCAAGTGCCTGATAGGGAACCTACATAATCCAAGTGCCCGCTAAGGAACTTACATAGTCCAAGTGCCCGTTAGTTAACCTAGATAGTCCAATTGCCCGCTAGTTAACCTAGATAGTCCAAGTACCCTCTAGGTAACGTAGATAGTTCAAGTGTACGCTAGGTAACCTGCATAGTCCAAGTGCCCGATTCGGAACCTACATAGTCCAAGTGCCCGTTAGGTAACCTACATAGTCTAAATGCCCGCTAGTAACCTACATAGTCCAAGTGCCTGATAGGGAACCTACATAATCCAAGAGCCCGCATAAAGGAACTTACATAGTCCAATTGCCCGCTAGTTAACCTAGATAGTCCAAGTGCCCGCTAGTTAACCTAGATAGTCCAAGTACCCTCTAGGTAACATAGATAGTTCAAGTGCACGCTAGGTAACCTGCATAGTCCAAGTGCCCGTTAGGTAACCTAGATAGTCCAAGTGCCCGCAAGGTAACCTACATAGTCCAACTGCCCGCTAGGTAACCTAGATACTCCAAGTGCCCGTTAGCTAAGCTAGATAGTCCAAGTGCCCGCTTGGTAACCTACATAGTCCAATGGCCCGCTCGTTAACCTAGTTCGTCCAAGTGTCCGCTAGTTAACCTACATAGTCCAAGTGCCCGCTAGGTAACCAAGACAGTCAAAGTGCCCGCTAGTAACCTTCATAGTCCAAGTGCAAGAAGGGAACCTACGTAATCCAATTGCCCGCTAGGGAACCTACATAGTCGAAATGCCCGTTAGGTTACCTAGATAGTCCAAATGCCCGCTAGGGTACCCACATAGTCCAATTGCCCGCTAGGGAACCTACATAGTCAAAGTGCCCGCTAGGGAACATGCATCGTCCAAGTGCCCGCTAGGTAACCTAGATAGTCCAAGTTCCTGTTAGCTAACCTACATAGTACAAGTGCCCGTTCGTTAACCTAGATTGTCCAAGTGCCCGCTAGGTAACCTACATAGTCCAAGTGCCCTTTTGCTAACCTAGATCGTCAAAGTGCCCGCTAGTTAACCTACATAGTCCAAGGGCCCGCTAGTTAACTTAGATAGTCCAAGTGCCCGCTGGGGAACCTTCATAGTCCGAGTGCCTGCTAGGGAACCTACATATTCCAAGTGCCCTTTAGGGAACCTATATAGTCCAAGTGCCCGCTAGGGAACCGAGATAGTCCAAGTGCCTGCTAGGTAACCTAGATAGTCCAAGTGCCCGCTAGGTAAACTACAAAGCCCAAGGGCGTGCTTGGTAATCTATATAGTCCAAATGCCCGCTAGGGCACCTGCATAGTCCTAGCGCCCGCTAGTTAACCTACATTTTCCAAGTGCCCGATAGGGAACCTACATAGTCCAAGTGCCCGCTAGGTAACCTACATAGTCCAAATGCCTGCTAGTAACCTACATAGTCCAAGTGCAAGAAGGGAACCTACATAATCCAAGTGCCTACTAGGGAACCTACATAATCCAAATGCCCGTTAGGTAACCTAGATAGTCCAAATGCCCGCTAGGGTACCCACATAGTCCAAGTGCCCGCTAGGGAACCTGCATCGTCCAAGTGCCCGCTAGTTAACCTAGATCGTCCAAGTGCCCGTTAGGTAACCTAGATAGTCCAAGTGCCCGCTAGGTTACCTACATAGTCCAAGTTCTCGCTAGGTAACCTAGATAGTCCTAATGCCCGTTACCTAACCTAGATCGTTCAAGGGCCCAGTAGTCAACCTACATAGTCCAAGTGCCCGTTCGTTAACCTAGAAGTCCATGTGCCCGTTAGGTAACCTAGACAGTCCAAGTGCCCGCTATGTTACCTGCATAGTCCAAATGCCCGTTAGGTAACCTAGATAGTCCAACTGCCCGCTAGGTAACCTACATAGTCCAAGTGACCGCTAGGAAACCTACATAGTCCAAGTGCCTGCTAGGTAACCTAGATAGTCCAAGTTCCTGTTAGCTAACCTAGATAGTCCAAGTGCCCGATAGGGAACCAACTTAGTCCAAGTGTCCGCTAAGGGACGTACATAGTACAAGTGCCCGCTAGGGAACCTACATAGTCCAAGTGCCCGTTAGGGAACCTAGATAGTTCAAGTGCCCGCTAGGGAACCTGCATCGTCCAAGTGTTCGCTAGTTAACCTAGATAGTCCAAGTGTCTGCTAGTTAACCTAGATAGTCCAAGTGCCCGCTAGGTAACCTACATAGTCCAAGTGCCCGCTAGGTAACTTAGATAATCCAATTGCCAGTTAGCTAACCTAGATAGTCCAAGTGCCTGCTAGGGAACCTACATATTCCAAGTGCCCTTTAGGGAACCTATATAGTCCAAGTGCCCGCTAGGGAACCGAGATAGTCCAAGTGCCTGCTAGGTAACCTAGATAGTCCAAGTGCCCGCTAGGTAAACTACAAAGCCCAAGGGCGTGCTTGGTAATCTATATAGTCCAAATGCCCGCTAGGGCACCTGCATAGTCCTAGCGCCCGCTAGTTAACCTACATTTTCCAAGTGCCCGATAGGGAACCTACATAGTCCAAGTGCCCGCTAGGTAACCTACATAGTCCAAATGCCTGCTAGTAACCTACATAGTCCAAGTGCAAGAAGGGAACCTACATAATCCAAGTGCCTACTAGGGAACCTACATAATCCAAATGCCCGTTAGGTAACCTAGATAGTCCAAATGCCCGCTAGGGTACCCACATAGTCCAAGTGCCCGCTAGGGAACCTGCATCGTCCAAGTGCCCGCTAGTTAACCTAGATCGTCCAAGTGCCCGTTAGGTAACCTAGATAGTCCAAGTGCCCGCTAGGTTACCTACATAGTCCAAGTTCTCGCTAGGTAACCTAGATAGTCCTAATGCCCGTTACCTAACCTAGATCGTTCAAGGGCCCAGTAGTCAACCTACATAGTCCAAGTGCCCGTTCGTTAACCTAGAAGTCCATGTGCCCGTTAGGTAACCTAGACAGTCCAAGTGCCCGCTATGTTACCTGCATAGTCCAAATGCCCGTTAGGTAACCTAGATAGTCCAACTGCCCGCTAGGTAACCTACATAGTCCAAGTGACCGCTAGGAAACCTACATAGTCCAAGTGCCTGCTAGGTAACCTAGATAGTCCAAGTTCCTGTTAGCTAACCTAGATAGTCCAAGTGCCCGATAGGGAACCAACTTAGTCCAAGTGTCCGCTAAGGGACGTACATAGTACAAGTGCCCGCTAGGGAACCTACATAGTCCAAGTGCCCGTTAGGGAACCTAGATAGTTCAAGTGCCCGCTAGGGAACCTGCATCGTCCAAGTGTTCGCTAGTTAACCTAGATAGTCCAAGTGTCTGCTAGTTAACCTAGATAGTCCAAGTGCCCGCTAGGTAACCTACATAGTCCAAGTGCCCGCTAGGTAACTTAGATAATCCAATTGCCAGTTAGCTAACCTAGATAGTCCAAGTGCCCGCTAAGCAACCTACATAGTCCAAATGCCCATTCGTTAACATAGAAGTCCAAGTGCCCGCTAGGTAACCTAGACTGTACAACTGCCCGCAAGTTTACCTGCATAGTCCAAGTGCCCGTTAGGTAACCTACATAGTTCAAGTGCCCGCTAAGTAACCTACATAGTCCAAGTGCCCTCTAGGTAACTTAGATAATCCAATTGCCAGTTAGCTTACCTAGATAGTCCAAGTGCCCGCTAAGCAACATACGTAGTCCAAATGCCCGTTCGTTGACATAGAAGTCCAAGTGCCCGCTAGGTAACCTAGACTGTACAACTGCCCGCAAGTTTACCTGCATAGTCCAAGTGCCCGTTAGGTAACCTACATAGTCCAAGTGCCCGCAAGGTATCCTACATAGTCCAACTGCCCGCTAGGTAACCTAGATACTCCAAGTGCCCGTTAGCTAACCTAGATAGTCCTAGTGCCCGCTAGGTAACCTACATAGTCCAAGTGCCCGCTAGGTAACCTACATAGTCCAACTGCCCGCTAGGTAACCTACATAGCCCAAGGGCCCACTCGTTAACCTAGGTCGTCCAAGTGTCCCCTAGTTAACCTACATAGTCCAAGTGCCCGCTAGGTAACCAACATAGTCAAAGTGCCCGCTCGTTAACCTTGTTCGTCCAAGTGTCCGCTAGTTAACCTACATAGTCCAAGTGCCCGCTAGGTAACCAAGATAGTCCAAGTGCCCGCTAGGTAACCTACATAGTCCTAGTGCCCGAAGTTAACCAACATAGTCCAAGTGCCCCATACGGAACCTACATTGTCCAAGTGCCCGTTAGATAACCTACATAGTCCAAATGCCCGCTAGTAACCAACATAGTCCAAGTGCCTGATAGGGAACCTACATAATCCAAGTGCCCGCTAGGGAACTTACATAGTCCAAGTGCCCGCTAGTTAACCTAGATAGTCCAAGTACCCACTAGGTAACGTAGATAGTTCAAGTGCACGCTAGGTAACCTAGATAGTCCAAGTGCCCGCTAGGGCACCTACATAGTCCAAGTACCCGCTAATTAACCTTCATAGTCCAAGTGCCCGTTAGCTAACATAGATAGCCTAAGGGCCCACTAGTTAAACTACATAGTTCAAGTGCCCGCTAGGTAACCCACATAGTCTAATTGCCCGATAGGGAACCTACATAGTCCATGTGCCCGCTAGTTAACATAGATAGTCCAAGTGCCCGCTAGGAAACGTACATAGTCCATGTGCCCGCTAGGTAACCTAGATAGTCCAAGTGCCCGCTAGTTAACCTACATAGTTCAAGTGCCCGCTAGGTAACCTACATAGTCCAAGTGCCTGCTAGGTAACCTACATAGTCCAAATGCCCGCTAGTAACCTACATAATCCAAGTGCAAGAAGGGAACCTACATAATCCAAGTGCCCGCTAGGGAACCTACATAGTCGATGCCCGTTAGGTAACCTAGATAGTCCAAATGCCCGCTAGGGTACCCAATAGTCAAATTGCCCGCTAGGGAACCTAGATAATCCAAGCGCCCGCTAGTTAACCTACATTGTCCAAGTCCCTGATAGGGAACCTACATAGTCCAAGTATCCGCAAGGTAACCTACATAGTCCTAATGCCCGCTAGTAACGTACATAGTCCAAGTGCCCGTTAGGTAACCTAGATAGTCCAAATGCCCGCTAGGGAACCCACATTGTCCAAGTGCCCGTTAGAGAACTTACATAGTCAAAGGGCCTGCTAGGGAACCTACATAGTCCAAGAGCCCGCTAGGGAACCTTCATAGTCCGAGTGCCTGCTAGGGAACCTACATAGTCTAAGTGCCCTTTAGGGAACCTATATAGTCCAAGTGCCCGCTAGGGAACCTAGATAGTCCAAGTGCCCGCTAGGTAACCTACAAAGTCCAAGTGCCCGCTAGATAACATAGTTAGTCCAAGTGCCCGCTAGGTAACCTAGATAGTCCAAGTGCCCGTTCGTTAACCTAGATAGTCCAAGTGCCCTCTAGGTAACCTCGACAGTCTAAGTGCCTTCTAGGTAACCTACATAGTCCAAGTGCCCGTTTGATAACCTAGATCGTCACAGTGCCCGCTAGTTAACTTACATAGTCAAAGGGCCCGCTAGTTAACCTAGATAGTCCAAATGCCCTCTAGTTAACCTACATTGTCCAAGTACCTGATTGGGAACCTACATAGTCCAAGTATCCGCTAGGTAACCTACATAGTCCAAATGCCCGCTAGTAACGTACATAGACCAAGTGCCCGTTAGGTAACCTAGATAGTCCAAATGCCCGCTAGGGAACCCACATAGTCCAAATGCCGGTTAGAGAACTTACATAGTCAAAGGGCCTGCTAGGCAACCTACATAGCCCAAGTGCCCGCTGGGGAACCTTCATAATCTGAGTGCCTGCTAGGGAACCTACATAGTCCAAGTGCCCTTTAGGGAACCTATATAGTCCAAGTGCCCGCTAGGGAACCTAGATAGTCCAAGTGCCCGCTAGGTAACCTAGATAGTCCAAGTGCCCGCTAGGAAAACTACAAAGCCCAAGTGCGTGCTTGGTAATCTATATAGTCCAAATGCCCGCTAGGGCACCTACATAGTCCTAGAGCCCGCTAGTTAACCTATATTGTCCAAGTGCCCGATAGGGAACCTACATAATCCAAGGGCCCGCTAGGTAACCTACATAGACCAAATGCCCACTTGTTACCTACATAGTCCAAGTGCAAGAAGGGAACCTACATAATCCAAGTGCCCACTAGGGAACCTACATAGTCCAAATGCCCGTTAGGTAACCTAGATAGTCAAAAATGCCCGCTAGGGTACCCACATATTCCAAGTGCCCGCTAGGGAACCTGGATCATCCAAGTGCCCGCTAGTTAACCTAGATAGTCCAAGTGCCCGCTATTTAACCTAGATCGTCCAAGTGCCCGTTAGGTAACCTAGATAGTTCAAGTGCTCGTTCGTTAACCTAGATAGTCCAAGTTCTCGCTAGGTAACCTAGATAGTCCTAGTGCCAGTTACCTAACCTAGATCGTCCAAGGGTCCAGTAGGCAACCTACATAGTCCAAGTGCCCGTTCGTTAACCTAGAAGTCCATGTGACCGTTAGGTAACCTAGACAGTCCAAGTGCCCGCTATGTTACCTGCATAGTCCAAATGCCCCTTATTTAACCTAGATAGTCCAATTGCCCGCTAGGTAACCTACATAGTCTAAGTGCCCGCTAGGTAACCTAGATAGTCCAAGTGCCCGTTAGCTAACCTAGATAGTTCAAGTGCCCGCTAGGTGACCTACATAGTCCAAGTGACCGCAAGGAAACCTACATAGTCCAAGTGCCCGCTAGGTAACCTGGATAGTCCAAGTTCCTGTTAGCTAACCTAGATAGTCCAAGTGCCCGCTAGGTAACCTAGATAGTCAAAGTGCCCGTTAGGTAACCTAGATAGTCTAAGTGCTGCTAGGTAACCTATATAGTCCAAGTTCCCGCTAGGTAACCTAGATAGTCCAAGTGCCCACTAGTTAACCTAGATTGTCCAAGTGCCCGTTAGGTCACCTAGATAGTCCAAGTGCCCGCTAATTTACCTACATAGTCCAAGTTCCTGCTAGGTAACCTAGATAGTCCTAGTGCCCGTTACCTAACCTAGATCGTCCAAGTGCCCAGTAGGCAACCTACATAGTCCAGGTGCCCGTTCGTTAACCTTGAAGTCCATGTGCCCGTTAGGTAACCTAGACTGTCCAAATGCCTGCTATGTTACCTGCATAGTCCAAATGCCCATTAGGTAACCTAGATAGTCCAACTGCCCGCTAGGTAACCTACATAGTCTAAGTACCCGCTAGGTAACCTAGATAGTCCAAGTTCCTGTTAGCTAACCTAGATAGTCCCAGTGCCCGCTAGGTAACCTACATAGTCCAAGGGCCCGCTCGTTAACCTAGTTCGTTCAAGTGTACACTACTAAACCTACATAGTCCAAGTGCCCGCTAGGTAACCAAGTTATTCAAAGTGCCCGCTAGTTAACCTAGATCGTCCAAGTGCCCGCTAGGTAACCTAGACAGGCCAAGTGCCTGCTAGGTAACCTACATAGTCCAAGTGCCCGTTTGCTAACCTAGATCGTCAAAGTGCCCGCCAAAAGCCCAGGCTAACTCTCCATGTAGGAGGCCAGCCAGTTCTTTGTAGACACAGGGGCCACATTCTCAGGTTCAGAAAAGAATACGGGAAAATTTTCAAAAAGAAAGATGTGAATTACTGTGAGCCTATGATTCCTTCCACAGATAACTCACACCAGAAGGTTTGCATGAATGGTAGGTGGGCTTCCCAAGACAACAGATAACAAATACAAATCTGCCCTTTGTCTCAGTTAGCCACCTTATTATGATTGCACTGGCTCCTGGCTAAGCTGCTGAGCCTGTGAAGCAATTATAGCAGGAGAAGTCTAGGTGGCCCGTGGCCATCAACGGAAGGAACAAATCTCCACAGTGGGCTTCCTGTTTCAATATGGAGCCACGTATGTCACATGCTGGAAACCATATCTATCCTCAGCGCATAATTGACACGCCAGGTCTAGAATGCAGTGCGCAGGTACACACTATTTATGAAAAATGTCTCTGCTTAACCCCTCTCGATAACTTGCTGACATGGGAGTTTGGATAATCCAGTAGATTTACTTTCCAGATGAGAAAACTCACTGAAAAACACACAGGAGTTGACCCAGAGACACACAACTGGTTAACAACAAAGTCATATTCACAACCAGCGTCTGGACCAAGAGCACGGTGCCCCACAGAACTTGGCCCATCGAGCAGTCAATATCTCCTGACTCTCAAAACATCTGAGCTGACACCCAGCCCACCCCCACATCCTTGCAGCCCACAAAGATTGTATTTCACAGGATGGCACCGGATCTGCAGCTCGTGGAGAGGGACATATCTGATCAGACAACACAGGGCAGAACAAGGGGTAGGAGGGGAGAATGGAGCACATCCTGGCCCAATACACCTTGAGGATGATGTTCCCAATCACAGAAGCCAGTCCACAGAGAAGACCACATGGGCAGCCCCACGATGAGAAACGTCCCTCAAAGACCCATAGCCTTAGAGGGGACAACACTGGAGACACAGTGTGAGAACTGCTCCCTAACTGATCCTGCCACCTCGAGGCATGTCACTAAGAAATGCAGCGGAAGAGAAAGGAAATGGAGCATCAAAGTCCCCGGGGAATGCCAAAGGTGGACTTTGTGGTCAGGGTTCGGTGCCCCAACAAACTGGACTGGAAAACACTCCTGAAATTCACCACACAGTCCTTGTAATTTTCTTTCTTGGTTAGCGTTGTTTTCTTTTAGTGACATTGGATTTTGGTTGGGTTTTGTTTTCATTTTTGTTTTTGTTTTTTTTTTTTGCTGCTTAGGTTTGCTCAGTCTCGTTTTGTGCATGTTATTACCTTTACAGGTCTGTCTAATTAAGAGAGGCTGGATGAACAATCTGGAGGAGTAAACATGTGACCGGCCCTTTCCATTGGTCATGGGAGTGACCACGGTAGGGGGAAAGGAAGTGGTGTCAAGAAACCCAGAGACAAGGGAACAACAAGTGATGGAAATCGGTGTTGAGGGGGATGTAGGAAGCCTGGTAGGGCATGATCAAGAGTAATGTAACCAAGAGGAATTACTTAAACCCAAAGGAAGACAGGCATGGCAGTGGGCACAAGAGGAAAATCAAAGGGTATAGAAGAGTGAGCTGGGAAGCAAGGGCCAGTTATAAACGTCTAAATAAAGGCATGTACATATATTTACAAAGGGGCATGGGGAAATAGATCTATGTCCATATGTTTATAGATTTAGTATTAAGGTAGCAGATGGACATAGGGCCTCCGCTCAAGTACTCCCTCATTGCAAGAACACTGCTCTATTAAATTGGCATTCTACGATGCCCACCTTCCCTACACGATCACTGACCACAAAGCGGCTGCATAAGCTAATGTGGTGAAGAAAGCCGATGGTGTCCAGCTACCAAAAGATATAGCGTGTGGGGTCTTAAAGGCTTGAAAGTAAAGAAGCAGCCATCTGGCTCAGAAGCAACAGAGCCCCCATGGAGGAAGCATACCAGCCTGTGTGATCACAAAGTTTCAAAGGGTTAAGGCAACAGGCATCATGAGAACATAAAATCTTATCATGGAGAATGAGTGGGCACTGCCGGGTATAGACCCAAAACCTATTTGCAGTGCACTGGACATCCCCTTAAAGAAGGAGCTCAGAGAGGAGATTAAACAATACAGGGTATGAGACAGCAAAGATGAAACACAACTTTCCTCTAGTTCTTAATGCTTCCTCTTGCCCCACTATCATGATCCCAGTTCTTCCATACTATCTGGCCAAACTGGAGAAGGTATTCCAGTACAGACAGGAATTTCAAACACGGGGAATCCAGGGTGGATGGGCCCTTTAGGACCAGTGTTATGAGTGGAGATACTGGGAAGGTGGAGGAAGGGCAGGATGGAAAGTGGGAACCGATTACAAGGATCTTCATTGACCTCAAAAGGAAGGTGGGTGAAGATATGACAAAAGAATTAATACATTCCCAAGGATTGATGAGGGATAGGTGGCGGGCATTGAGGAGGGAAAAAATGCGGAGCTGAGCCCAGGGGCTTGGGTGAAGAGTAGATATTTTGAGAATAATGAGGGAAATTAATGTACAGATGTGATTCAAACAGCTGATGTATATATGGATTGTGGTTAGTGTTGTAAGAGCCCCTAATAAAAAGATCATAAAAGAAACAAAAATAATCTGGCCAGAGGGTTCAAGCAAGCATGATCTCAGGCTGGATTAGACCAGTCAAAACAGCTACTGGAGTCTCCTCACCCTGTGTCTATTCCTGAGTCAGGCATGAAGCTTAGGGCACACAGCCCCAGCAGCTGGCCAGTGAGGGAGCTGGGTCTCTGAGCCATTCCACAGGGGGAATGGTACTCTGTCCTGCAGGGCCCACCCTCCTTTATAAGAGTGCTGTCTGGGGCACGGCATTCATGGAGTCCAGACCATGGGAGCTCTACTACTCATGGGGGATTGGCAGGAAGCCTCTGCTCATGCGCACACACCACCAACTAGCTGGAGGATCTCCGTGAACAAAGCCTGAGGCAGACAACAAGCCCACTAACTGATGCTGTAAGAGATACAATCAGCATCCAGAAACCTGCAACTGGGAGTAAGAGGCAGCATAACTTGGTCCCAGCCCCTCCCACTCTAATCTACAAGGAGTGACATTGCAAATCAGAGGGTTTTCATAAAGCACTTCCAGGACTGTGGAATGAGCAGCCTCATTTGTGGACATGGATACTCTGTGATCCAGACGTACTACCTCCTCCCTTACAGTCAGCTGAGACAAAAACCCTTGCAAGCAGAAAGCCATGCATCTGAACAGTATCCACCAGCCACTCATGTGCAGCCCCGCTGCCTCCAAAGAGCCTTCCTGAGTGAGAGAGAATAATGCAGAAGCCTGTTCTGTCACTCAAGTGAGTTTTATGAGCGTTAGGGAGGCGTGTTGGGTAAGTCTGGCCGATCCCAGTGGCTGAACTGAATTTACATGGCCTAGGTTGGTCAATCCAGGTACAGGACCCACCCAGGTGTACCTCCCCTTCATGGCCAGAAACCTGGACCTCTGAGCATGCAGAGGGTGCCTCTCCTAACTGGGCTCTTATCTTGGCCCAATGGGCATGCATAACGGATGCCCCAGTCCCTAGCATAGCTACCTAACATTTGCCCCCCTGAAGAGATCTGGACCCAAATCTTTGGGGTACTGGGCGACGACATCTCTAGCTACTTCCTGCTGGAAAAAGGGGCGAGGTGGGGCTTTGGGTCCATACCCTTCCTACACTGCTGGGAGGGGTTGTCGATTGAGGGCAACTTTATCCAGGATGGATAAGGTTGAGGTGGTCCAGGAGATGGTAGTCGTGGACCTGGCACACTTGGTTCGGAAGCTTCAGTCACCGATAACTTCTGGGAAAAACAAACGGTCTAAAAGGTGAACACTTTGACTGTGACAAGGCTAAGCTTGTGTGATGGCAGTGGCCTTGAAATTAGGTGAGTGTCACAGGAAACAAAAAAAATCTTAGGAATACCAGACATGTGTGTTTGTGCATTGGAAGTACAGGAAGAGGGATAAAAGCATTCACACTTTCCCCTAGGAGGGCACAGGTTTGGGCACTACTAGGTGCAGTGAATCACTGATTCATTTATGATGCTAAGGTCTTGGACCCGCTGATAAAACCCATCATTCTTTTTAACCCTATAACGCTTCAATTTTAATTTTGGGAAAAATTATTTTCTTTTAGTTGTGGACTTTCATATATATATATATATATATATATATATATATATATATATATATATATATATATATATATATATATATATATATACATTTTTTAAAATGTTATGAAAACAGCCTGCTCCGCGTTATAGAGTTAAATGTAAATAATGGGCTAGTACAGGAGAAGTCAAAAGTGATCAAAATAGAGTAACTGCCTAAGTATTTTGAATTTTCTTGGGTTCAATTGGAGTAAAGGCTTGTAAATTACCCGGGGTCCAAATTCCCATTCTACAATGGGTAGAATGTTCAGGGATGTTTCAGGGCTGGGAGATTAGTAACCCCTAAGTCCAGGATACCTTAGGGCAGGGGTCCTAAAACTGTTTACCTAGGGGGCCAGTTCACTGTCCCTCAGGCAATTGCAGGGACATACTATAGTTTAAAAAAAAAATTACGAACAGATTCATTTGCACAATGCACATCTTGATTTGAAGTTCAAAAAAAAAAAATAAACGGGGCACATTCACCCGGCATAAAGAATCAATGTCCTTGGCTGTCTCCTTGGGGCCCACAGGCGGTAGTTTGAGAACACCTGCTCTCCGCGTTCACCAAGAGGATGTGGTTTCAACGCAAAAGCTTGGAGACTCTACAATTTGTTTAAAAGTGATGGGGCAGAAGGAGTCCCTGATTGAGTCACGCAAGACTAGTTCTCCCATCCCCTATTACTAAGAGTCATAATTATGGTTAAGGGGAACCAGGACATCCCGATCTGATCCCTTTAATTCAAATGTGGGCTGACATTGCCACTAGAGAATCCTGCAAATATAAAAGACTTACCCCCTCCCTCAAAGAAGGGTCCTTGTTTCCAAGTTTTCAGGAAACATGGCAGGACCGGAAAAACAAACGGTCCAAGTTCCCAAAACCACATGTGTGGAGGCCATCCCTCCCCGTACCTTCCCCCTCCCTCTATCCCTCCCCTTCCCTTCCGCTCCTCTCCCCTCCCGATCTCTCTCCCCTAATCGGCTTTATCCAATTTTGCAGGAGAACTCTGGGAATCGGAGAGCTGGCTTCAGACCCTTTAGTTCCACCCCCGCCCTATAAGGTTTCTAGGGGCCAGAAATAGAAAACTTCTAACAGGCCCTTATTGAGTCACTCCCTCCCACACCGGCCCCCCAACCTCACCCCCACCCTCAACCAGCAGACCCCACACACACTAGTACTGGTATTTCTTCCATACTCATTAGCCCACCTGGAATGATTGCCAGCAACTTCTCCAGGTGCTGTTCACAACGGAGGAAGGGTAGCCCTTCCAGACAGAGGCCCAGAAAGCAGTCAGTGAACCTGATGGTCAGCGAGCGGGCACTCCCCACTTGAGAGAAACTCTTTTGGCCACTACACGAACAATGTGGGGTCTCAAATCCTAGCAAGGCCCAGTGGGCTTTACCAGGTATCAACTGTTGCTCTTACATGACCCTCTGCGGAAGAGCTAGGAAACCTATGAATTTATCTAAGGTCAGTGAGAATTTTCAGGCTCTTATAAAAGAATGTTCGCCTGCCTTTCTAGAGTGGATGATGGAAGCCTATGGGCTTTATACCCCTAATGGCCCTGAGGCGCCGAGAACAGGAGGGCAATAATTATTGCCTTTATTACTCAGTGAATCTGGCTCAGACATGAAAAAGAAGTGGGAAGGGTTTGAAGGGAAATATCTTATTGATTTTGTACAAGTGGCTCATTGAGTGTATAACAATAGAGATGACCCTAGCACGACGAGACAAAGATACTAGCTAAAATACTAGTATTTGCCATGAGAGACCCCGAGACTCAGGAAAAGGAGAGCATGGCCCACTCAAGGAGAGACTAACCTGTGGGCACCGCCAAGCCATGGGGAAGGATCAATGTGCCTACTGCAGGAAAGAACGACACTGGAAAAATCAGTGCCTTGAAAACCCCAGGAGAGGTGCACGACCCTCCACTAGAGTGGACAGGCCTCATCTGCACCTAGAAAAACCCAAGTAAGAGACAATAATGCTTGAAGAAGCACAATGAAAGGGTCAGGGCTCTGTTTCCCTTCGCCGCCAAAAGCCCAGGCTAACTCTCCATATAGGAGGCCCGCCAGTAAATTTCTTGGTGGACACAGGGGCCACCTTCTCAGGTACAGAAAGGAATATGGGCACATTGTCAAAAAGAAAGATGTGAATTACTGTGAGTCTATGAATCCTTCCACAGATAACTCACACCAGAAGGTTTGCATGGAGGGTAGGTGGGCTTCCCAAGACAACAAGATAACAAATATCTATCTGCCCTTTCTCCCAGTTAGCCACTTGGTTATGATGGCACTGGCTCCTGGCTCAGCTGCTGAGCCAGTGAAGCAGTTATAGAGGAGAAGACTAGGTGGCCTGTGGCCATTAACGGAAGGACCAAATCTCCACAGTGGGCTTCCTGTTTCAATATGGAGCCACGTCTGTCACCTGCTGGACACCATCTCTATCCTGAGCGCATAATTGCCACCCCAGGTCTAGAATGCAGCACGCAGGTACACACTATATGAAACAGTGTCTGATTAACCCCTCTCGATAACTTGCTGACATGGGAGTCTGGATAATCCAGTACATTTACTTTCCAGATGAGAAAACTCACTGAAAAACACACAGGAGTTGACCCAGAGACACACAACTGGTTAACAACCAAGTCATATTCACAACCAGCGTCTGGACCAAGAACCCGGTGCCCCACAGAACTGTGCCCATCGATCAGTCAATATCTCCTGGACTCTCAAAAGATCTGAGCTGATACCCACCCCCCACATCCTTGCAGCCCACAAAGATTGTATTTCACAGAATGGCGCCGGATCTGCAGCTCGCGGAGAGGGACATATCTGATCAGAGAACACAGGGCAGAACAAGGGGGAGGAGGGGAGAATGGAGCACATCCTGGCCCAATATACCTTGAGGATGATGGTCCCAATCAGAGAAGCCAGTGCACAGAGAAGACCACACGGGCAGCCCCACGATGAGAAACGTCCCTCAAAGACCCATAGCCCTAGAGGGGACAACCTTGGAGACACAGTGTGGGACGGCGCCCGAACTGATCCTGCCACATCGAGGCATGACACTAAGAGAGTGCAGCGGAAGAGAAAGAAAACGGAGCATCAAAGTCCCCAGGGAATGTCAAAGGTGGACTTTGTGGTCAGGGCTCGGTGCCCCAACAGACTGGACTGGAAAACATTCCTAAATTTCACCACACAGTCCTTGTACTTTTCTTTCTTGGTTAGTGTTGTTTTCTTTTAGTGACATTGGATTTTGGTTGGGTTTGTTTTCATTTTTGTTTGTTTTTTTTCTTTTTGCTGCTTGGTTTTGCTCAGTCTTGTTTTGTGCATGTTATTACCTTTACAGGTCTGTCTAATTAAGAGAGGCTGGATGAACAATCTGGAGGAGTAAACATGTGACCGGTCCTTTCCATTGGGCATGGGAGTGAGGACAGTGGGGGGAAAGGAAGTGGTGTCAAGAAACCCAGAGACAAGGGAACAACAAGTGATGGAAATCGGTGGTGAGGGGGATGTAGGAGGACTGGTAGGGCGTGATCAAGGGTAATGTAACCAAGAGGAATTACTGAAACCCAAAGGAAGACTGAGCATGGCAGTGGGCACAAGAGGAAAATCAAAGGGTATAGGAGAGTGAGCTGGGAAGCAAGGGCCTGTTATAGACGTCTAAATAAAGGCATGTATATATAATTACAAAGGGGCATGGGGAAATAGATCTATGTCCATATGTTTATAGATTTAGTATTAAGGTAGCAGATGGACATAGGGCCTCCGCTCAAGGACTCCCTCATTGCAAAAACACTCTTCTATTAAATTGGCATTCTACGATGCTCACCTTCCATACACGATCACTGACCGCAAAGGGGCTGCATAAGCAGATGTGGTGAAGAAAGCCGATGGTGTCCAGCTACCAAAAGATATAGGGTGTGGGGTCTTAAAGGCTTGAAGGTAAAGAGGCAGCCATCTAGCTCCGAAGCAACAGAGCCCACATGGAGGAAGCATACCAGCCTGTGTGATCACAAAGTTTCAAAGGGATAAGGCAACAGGCATGATAAGAACAAAAAAATCTTATCATGGAGAATGAGAGGGGACTGCCGGGTATAGACCCAAAACCTATTTGCAGTGCACTGGACATCCCCTTACAGAAGGATCTCAGAGAGGAGATGAAAGAATACAGGGTATGAGACAGCAAAGATGAAACACAACTTTCCTCTAGTTCTTAATGCTTCCTCTTGCCCCACTATCATGCTCCCAGTTCTACCATACTAATCTGGCCAAACTAGAGAAGGTATTCTAGTAGCGATAGGAATTTCAAACACGGGGAATCCAGGGTGGATGGGCCATTTAGGACCAGTGTTTTGAGTGGAGATACTGGGAAGGTGGAGGAAGGGCAGGATGGAAAGTGGGAACCGATTACAAGGATCTTCATTGACCTCAAAAGAAAGGTGGGTGAAGATATGACAAAAGAATTAGTACATTTCAAAAGATTGATTAGTGATGGGTGGCGGGCATTGAGTGGGGTGGGGGAAATGAGGAGCTGAAACCAGGGGATTGGGTGGAGAGTGGATATTTTGATAATAAGGAGGGCAATTAATGTACAGATGGGCTTCAAACAGCTGATGTATATATGGATTGTGGTTAGTGTTGTAGGAGCCCCTAATAAAAAGATCATAAAAGAAACAAAAATAATCTGGGCAAAGGGCTCATGCAAGGATGATCTCAGGCTTGATTAGACCAGTCAAAACAGCTACTGGAGTCTCCTCACCCTGTGTCTATTCCTGAGTCAGGCATGAAGCTTAGAGCCCACAGCCCCAGCAGCTGGCCATTGAGGGAGATGGGTCTCTGAGGCCATTCCACAGGGGGAATGGTCCTCTGTATTGCAGGGCCCACCCTCCTTTGTAAGCGTGCTGTCTGGGGCACGGCTTTCATGGAGTCCACACCATGGGAGCTCTACTACTCATGGGGGATTGGCAGGAAGCCTCTGCTCATGCGCACACACCACCAACTAGCTGGAGGATTTCCGTGAACAAAGCCTGAGGCAGACAACAAGCCCACTAACTGATGCTGTAAGAGATACAATAAGCATCCAGAAACCTGTAACTGGGAGTAAGAGGCAGTATTCCTTGGTGCCAGCCACTCCCACTGTAATCTACAAGGAGTGACATTGCAAAGCAGAGGGCTTTCATAAAGCACTGCCAGGACTGTGGAATTAGCAGCCTCATTTGTGGACATGGATACTCTGTGATCCAGACGTACTACCTCCTCCCTTACAGTCAGCTGAGACAAAAACCCCTGCAAGCAGAAAGCCATGCATCTGAACAGTATCCACCAGCCACTCATGTGCAGCCCTGCTGCCTCCAAAGAGCCTTCCTGAGTTAGAGAGAAATCACACAGAAGTCTGGTCTGTCACTCAAGTGAGTTTTATGAGCGTTAGGGAGGCGTGGTGCGTAAGTCTGGCCGATCCCAGTGGCTGAATTGAATTTACATGGCCTAGGTTGGTCAATCCAGGTACAGGACCCACCCAGGTGTACCTCCCCTTCATGGCCAGAAACCTGGACCTCTGAGCATGCACAGGGTGCCTCTCCTAACTGGGCTCTTATCTTGGCCTTATGGGAATGCATAACGGATACCCCAGTCCCTAGCATAGCTACCTAACATTTGCCCCCCTGAAGAGATATGGACCCAAATCTTTGGGGTACTGGGCGACGACATCTCTAGCTACTTCCTGCTGGAAAAAGGGGCCCATTGGGGTTTTGGGTCCATACGCTTCTTACATTGCGGAGAGTGGTTGTCCATTGAAGGCAACTTTATCCAGGATGGATAAGGTTGAGGTGGTCCCGGAGATGGTAGTCGTGGACCTGGCACACTTGGTTCGGAAGCTTTAGTCACCGATAACATCTGGGAAAAACAAACGGTCTAAAAGGCAAACAGTTTGACTACGACAAGGCTAAGCTTGTGTGATGGCAATGGCCTTGAAATTAGGTGAGTGTCACAGGAAACAAAAAAAATCTTAGGATTACCAGACATATGTGTTTGTTCATTGGAAGTACAGGAAGAGGGATAAAAACATTCACACTTTCCCCTAGGAGGGCACAGGTTTGGGCACTACTAGGTGCAGTGGGATCACTGATTCATTCATGAGGTTAAAGTCTTGGACACGCTGATAAGACCCAACCTTCTTTTTAACCTTATAACTCTTCAATTTTAATTTTGGGAAAAAATTATTTTCTTTTTGTTGTGGATTTTTATACTTATAAATATATATTAATATATACATTTTTTAAATGTTAGGAAAACATCATGCCCCGCGTTATAGAGTTAAATGGAAATAATGGGCTAGTACAGGAGGAGTCAAAAGTGACCAAAATAGAGTAACTGCCTAAGTCATTTTGAATTTTCTTGGGAACAATTGGAGTAAAGGCTTGTAAATTACCCGGGGTCCAAATTCCCAGGGTCCCTCCTACAATGGGTAGAATGTTCAGGGATGTTTCAGGGCTGGGAAATTAGTAAACCCTAAGTCCAGGATACCTTAGGGCAGGGGTCCTGAAACTGTTTACCCAGGGGGCCAGTTCACTGTCCCTCAGGCCATTGGAGGGACAGAGTATAGTTTAAAAAAAACAAAATTTACGAACAAATTCATGTGCACAATGCTCATCTTGATTTGACGTTCAAAAAAAAATAATAAATGGGGCACATAAACCCGGCAGAAAGGATCAATGTCCTCGGCTGTCTGCATGTGGCCCACAGGTTGTAGTTTGAGGACCCCTGCTCTAGGCGTTCACCAAGAGAATGTGGTTTCAGCCCAAAAGCTTGGAGACTCTACAATTTGTTCAAAAGTGATTGGGCAGAAGGAGTCCCTGATTGACCCACGCAAGACTAGTTTTCCCATCCTCTATTACTAAGAGTTCATAGTTATGGTTAAGGGGAACCAGGACATCCCGATCTGTTCCCTTTAATTCAAGTGTGGGCTGACATTGCCACTAAGAAGCCTGCAAATATAAAAGACTTACTCCCGCCCTCAAAGAAAGGGTCCTTGTTTCCAAGGTTTCAGGAAACATGGCAGGACTGGAAAAACAAACGGTCCAATTTCCCAAAACCACATAGGTGGATGCCATCCCTCCCTCTCCCCCTCCCCCACCCCCTCCGCCACCACCTAGCTTCCCCTCCCCTCCCCCCCCGATCTCTCTCCCCTAATCGGCTCTATCCCATTTTGCAGGAGAACTCTGGGAATCGGAGAGCTGGCTTCAGACCCCTTGGTTCCACCCCCGCCCTATAAGGTTTCTAGGGGCCAGAAATAGAAAACTTCTAACAGGCCCTTATTGAGTCACTCCCTCCCCCACTGGCCCCCCAACCGCACCCCCACCCCCAACCAGCAGCCCCCCCCACACAGTAGTACTGGTATGTCTTCCATAATCATCAGCCCACCTGGAATGATTGCCAGCAACTTCTCCAGGTGCTGTTCACAACAGGAAGGATAGCCCTTCCAGACAGAGGCCCAGTAAGCAGTCAGTGAATCTCATGGTCAGCGAGCAAGCACTCCCCTCTTGAGAGAAACTCTTTTGGCCACTACACGAACTATGTGGGATCTCAATTCCTAGCAAGGCCCAGAGGGCTTTACCAGGTGTCAACTGTTGCTCTTACATGACCCAATGCGGAAGAGCTAGGAAACCTATGAATTTATCTAAGGTCAGTGAGAATTTTCAGGCTCTTATAAGAGAGTGTCTGCCTGCCTTTCTAGAGTGGATGATGGAAGCCTACGGGCTTTATACCCCTAACGGCCTGGAGGCCCTGAGAACAGGAGGGCAATAAGTATTGCCTTTGTGACTCAGTCAATCTGCCTCAGACATGAAAAAGAAGTGGGAAGGGTTTGAAGGGAAAAATCTTAGTGAGTTGGTACAAGTGGCTCATTGAGTGTATAACAACAGAGATGACCCTAGCACGACAGAGACAAAGAAACTAGCTAAAATACTAGGAATTGCCATGAGAGACCCCAGAGACTCAGGAAAAGGAGAGCATGGCCCACTCACGGAGAGACTAACCTGTTGGCACCGCCAAGCCATGGGGAAGGATCAATGTGCCTACTGCAGGAAAGAACGACACTGGAAAAATCAGTGCCTTGAAAACCCCAGGAGAGGTGCACGACCCTCCACTAGAGTGGACGGGCCTGATCTTCACCTAGAAAGACCCAAGCAAGAGACCATAATGCTTGAAGAAACTGAATGAAGGGGTCAGGGCTCTGTTTCACTTCGCCGCCAAAAGCCCAGGCTAACTCTCCATGTAGGAGGCCAGCCAGTAAATTTCTTTGTGGACAGAGGGGTCACCTTCTCAGGTTCAGAAAGGAATATGGGCACATTTTCAAAAAGAAAGATGTGAATTACTGTGAGCCTATGATTCCTTCCACAGTTAACTCACACCAGAAGGTTTGCATGGTGGTTAGGTGGGCTTCCCAAGACAACAAGATAACAAATATCTATCTGCCCTTTGTCCCAGTTAGCCACTTGGTTATGATGGCACTGGCTCCTGGCTCAGCTGCTGAGCCAGTGAAGCAGTTATAGCAGGAGAAGACTAGGTGGCCGGTGGCCATCAACGGAAGGACCAAATCTCCACAGTGGGATTCCTGTTTCAATATGGAGCCACGTATGTCACCTGCTGGACACCATCTCTATCCTGAGCGCATAATTGCCACCCCAGGTCTAGAATGCAGCGCGCAGGTACACACTATATGAAACAGTCTCTGATTAACCCCTCTCGATAACTTGCTGACATGGGAGTCTGGATAATCCAGTACATTTACTTTCCAGATGAGAAAACTCACTCAAAAACACACAGGAGTTTACCCAGAGACACACAACTGGTTAACAACAAAGTCATATTCACTACTGTCACGCGCTCAGTCTTGCCAGCAAGAAGGACGCACCACAACAGGATTCTACCACAGGCGTTTAATGCGGATTCGATTTGCAGATGCGGAAAAAAGACCCCAAAGCCCCAAACTACTGCTGCTTATATGCGCTCTATGGGGACGTGCTGTGAATTTATTGGTGCGTTCGCCAGAACCCTTATTAGCATACACCAGGGTGGAGTTATGACTACGTCATCTAAGCAGTGCGCATGCTCTAAGTGGTTGTTTACCACTTAACTGGGCCACTGCCCTGACTGCCCGGCGCCATCTTGTAATGGCGGCGAGAGCTGCGGCTTCCCACATCTCCTCCTTTCTTATTTATTTTAGGCCTAATCCATCGATCCACCCCGGAGCCTCCAGCAGCCCCAGGAGATGAAGATGGATAAAAGAACCCAAATCTGGTCACCCTGATGCGTGCAATGAGCAGAGCTCCGCATGGTGCAACGGCTGGCCATGATCCATTTTCTGTCACTCTTCCCAGTGCAATGGGGTCTTCCCCTTGGGGTGCGAGAGCTGACAACTTATGGGGGTTAGTTTTCTTTTAACAAAGGAAGCCAAAGATCATGGGAACCACCGCGCTCAATCGCTAAGAGCGCCTGCGCAATGATGACCTTGTCACGCCTTTGCTGTGCTTTCAGTTTGCAGAGCAACCATAGCAACAACACCCCTCCACAGCACATTATTGCAGCAAATGTAAACACCCCCACCCACTCCTTAAAGTAGGTAAATGCAGATGAAAGCCAAGAAGAAAAATTTTCAAGGGTAAGGGGTTCCACGCGTGTTCCATTCAATCGGACAACTTGATTCAGGAGGTCTTCTTGCAGCTGGTTCAACTCTTTGGTCCATTGTCCTGTGAGATACTGAGAAATATTATCACTCAATGCTCTAAAATTATCATATAACACTTGAGTGATGCAAAGCGCTGTGGTGGAAGAGACACAGCTTAATTGTACCATAGTGGTAAGCTGGTTGATTTGCTGCTGGAGCAAATCTGTTTTTTGATTTAATAATAAAATGCCAGAGGTCAGATGGGCATCCACACGCTGACATTGCAGTAACGCTTCAGCGGTTTGAGACACAATACTGTTCTTAATTCCCTGTGCTACCGGGGCCCATATCACCATTAGCGTCAATAGTAGCGCTGGATGGATCGCTGTCCTCTTCATTCTTTCTGCTCCCACGATCTTCATCCTCCTTCTTAATTAGTCTCACCAGTCTCTCTGGCACCCAGATGGGGTTTTCTTCTTCCTGTGGAAAAACACAAATTGCTCCCCTGGACCTGATTAATATGGGGTCTGGGCCATACCATTTGTTGTCTAGGACATTTTTCCACCGGGCCATTTCCTTTGGTGGCTTTGGCCATTGCCCGTGTCTGTCTGCAGCTGATTGGCCTTTCTCATCCAAATTTTAAAAATTTAGGGTGAAAAGGGTTAGAGATAAAGCCATTCTAGGGGTAGTGACTGTCACGGTCTCTATTCCCCCTTTTTGCTTTGATAAATATTGCTTTAGAGTGCGATGACATCGTTCCACAATTCCTTGCCCTTGGGGATTGTACGGCAAACCCGTGAAGTGCTTCACTTGCATTTGCAAGCAAAACTGTCGGAACTTGGTGGAAGTGTATGCAGGCCCATTATCTGTTTTTAACATGGTGGGCTTGCCCCATGCACTCCAGGCTTCTAAGCAGTGTTGAATTATTGGCTGGATTTTTCCCCCGTTAGGGGTGTTGCATGTACAATGCCAGAACTGGTGTCCACTGACACATGCACGTACTGCAAATTTCCAAAAGCAGATACGTGGGTAACGTCCATTTGCCAGATGTCGAGAGGACGGACGCCTCGAGGGTTTACCCCGACCGAGGGTTTGGAAATAAATTCTGCACACTTGGCGCACTGCAACACAATAGTGCGAGCCTCTGCGCGAGTAATTGGAAACTTAATGCGTAGGGTGGCAGCAGGCACATGATACAGCTCATGAAAGTCTTTAGCAAGTTTAGCTTGATCAGCCAAATCATTACCTTTTACCATGGGTCCCGGGAGCAAGCTATGAGCACGTATATGCTGAATATAAAATGGGTGTTTTCTTTGCAAAATACATTTTCTAATTTGAGACAAGATGTCTGCTACCTTGCTGGATTGCTTAATGTAGCCAGCAATTTCCAGCTTAGACACCACGTTGACTACGTAATGGGAGTCAGATATGATGTTAATTGGCTCCGTGAATTTCTTAAAAACTTCTAAGACCACCAAACATTCTACTAATTGGGGTGCATCAGCTAAAAATTGTAATGTAGTCACTTGATCGTTTATTACATAACATCCTTTGCCTGTTTTAGAGCCATCTGTATAAATGTCTAAAGCTTCCTTAATGGGGTTGTTAACAGTGACACGGGGAAAAATTACTGGATGAGCAGTCACAAATTGCAACAAGGAATGTTTAGGATAATGGTTGTCTATTAGTCCATTAAAACTGCATTTAAAAATTGCCCACTCATCCGTAGTGGCGCACAGTGTAGAAACTTGCTCACTAGTATATGGGACAATGACGCTGCTAGGCTCTCTTCCAAAATGCATAATAGCTGTCTTAACACCCCTTAGGGCCATTGTGGCTACCATAGAAGGGTAGTGTTCAATAGTTTTGGAAGGTGAGGAGTGGGCATGGATCCACAACAAAGGCCCAGTCTGCCACAAGACCGCAGTAGGAGCGCAGGCAGTTTTTAGAATGCACAGCTGAAAAGGAGATTTTATGTCTATTCTATCTAACTGCACTTCAGAAATGGCCTTTTCAACCTGTTCTAATACTTTCTGGGCTTGAGGAGTAATTTCTCGAGGAGAAGTAATATGGCTTTCTCCTTCCAAGATATTGAACAATGGCTTAAGGTCAGCAGTGGAAACCTTTAAATATGGGCGGAGCCAATTGATATCTCCTAGCAACTTTTGAAAATCATTTAATATCTTTAACTGATCCTTCCGTATAGTCAATTTTTGAGGCATTATGTGACATGGGCTTATTGTGGCTCCTAAAAACTGTCCAATTGAAGATTGTTGGACCTTATCTGGTGCTATGGCTAACTGATGGGATTCTAATTCCTTAACTACCTCGCTGTATCCCTGCTGCACATCTGGCTCCTCTTCTCCAGTTATTAATATGTCATCCATGTAATGGTAGATTTTTAACTGACCAAATTTTTCTCTGACGGGTGCTAGGGCGTGGTCCACAAACAACTGGCACATAGTAGGACTAGTGGCCATTATCTGTGGCAAAACTCGCCACTGAAAGTGCTTGTCAGGTTCTTCATGATTAATGGAGGGTAGGGTAAAGGCAAATCTTTCCTTATCTTTCTTATGCAAAGGGATGGAGAAAAAACAATCCTTAATGTCTATTATAATGACGGTCCAGCCTTTGGTAGGTATTGCAGATAGCAATGGGAGGCCTTTCTGCACAGGGCCTTGAGTGACATTTGGGCGTTGATGGCTCTTAAATCATGCAACAATCTCCACTTCCCTGATTTTTTCTTAATAACAAATATGGGTGTGTTCCAGGGGGACACGGATGGTTCTAAATGTCCTAGTTCTAGCTGTTCCTTAACTAGCCTTTGTGCCGCAATTAATTTTTCTACTGGGAGCGGCCACTGTGGTACCCAAACTGGCTCTGCTGAGAGCCACGGAATGGGTAGCGGCTCCGCAGTGGCCCCTAGGAAAAACCCAGACCTGTGCGATCTTTCTTCACTGCTACCTCTACTGGTTCAGGACGACCCTGTAGGTGTTTCCCAACTCCCTTTCCCGGTACATATCCCATTTTTTGCATAAGTACTTGACTTATAGGTGAGTAATCATTGGTTAGTACTAATCCTAGGTGTGTCAACATGTCCCTTCCCCACAAATTTACAGGTAAGGGGAGGACATATGGTTGGAACTGGCCTGATTGTCCTTCCTCAGCTTTCCAGTGCAACCGTCTGGTGCTTATCATAGGCATGGATGCATACCCGAGTCCTTGTAGAGACTGTGAAGATTATGTTACCGGCCAACAGGAAGGCCACCATTTGGTGGATATAATGCTTTTGTCTGCCCCTGTGTCTAATATACCTTCAAAGGTTTTCCCTTCAATGTCCAATGTCAAAGTTGGGCGTTGATCCAACTGCACTGAGAAAAAGGCCCCAGCTTCTCCTGATGATCCAAAGCTCATTTTTTCTCTACTAACTTTAGTACTTGGGAACAGTGCATACTTGCTAGGCAACACCAAGAGCTGCGCGATACGGTCTCCAGGTGAGATGGCATATATTCCCCGTGGGGAGGAGCACATTGCCTTCACTTGTCCTGTAAAATCCTGATCAATGACTCCTGGGTGCACAATTAAGCCTTTTAAGGTGGTGGAGGACCTACCAAGCAGCAAGCCCACGGTGCCTTCTGGAAGGGGACCATAAAAATCCATAGGGATGGGCTGGCATCCCTGCTATGGCGATAGTACTGCTCTGGTGGTGGCACTGAGGTCCACCCCTGCGGATCCTGCAGTGGCCCTTTTGGGAGTGGCCTCCCCAGTGGGCGGAGGCCATCCTCCTGGATTGCCCCATACATCTGCGGGCCCTGGGGACGAGGGCCCCGCTTCCCGTTTTTTGGCTCCTGGTCATTTTGCTCTAGGGGGCGCCCCTTGCTATCTTTCACAGATCTGCATTCGTTGGCCCAATGTCTACCCTTACCACACCGAGGGCAAACTCCCGGGGTCCTTTTGGTCCCTATCCCAGTTTGACTCGCGGTGCCAGTAGGGCAATGTTTTTTAATGTGTCCTTCCTTACCACACTGAAAGCATTTTAGGGGGCCTCTTTTTTGGGCCTCCAATACTGCAGCAGCCAATCCTGCATTTGTCAAAGGACCACCAACTTCCCTGCAAGCCTTCATCCATGCCTGCAGTCCTTTGGACTTCCAGGGCGTTAGAACTGTTCTACATTCTTTAGTACACTGCTCAAAAACTAACTGCTCAATGAGAGGCATGGCTGTGTCCTGGTCTCCAAAGATTTTTCCTGCCGCTTCCAACATACAGGCGACAAAATCTGAGAAAGGCTCAGTAGGTCCCTGTATAATTTTAGTTAAGTTACCTCTAACCTCTCCTTTATTAGGCAAGGTCCTCCATGCCTTGCTCGCGACAGTATTTATTTGTTGATATACCTGTATTGGGAAGGCTGTTTGATTGTTAACCCATCTTCCCTGACCTGTCAGCATTTCAAAATTCCATGCGGGTTGCCCCGCTGTGGCATTTTCCCTAGCCTGAGCCATTAATAGGTCCTGCCACAAGGATTTCCACTCCAAATACTGTCCTGTTGTCAAGACTGCTTTTGTAACAAAAGTCCAATCAGCAGGTGTCATAGCATTGCCTGTAAGTCTCTCAATCAGGGACTGAGTATAATTTGCATTGACACCATAAGATCTTACTGCTTCAGCTAAGTCCTTCACTTGCTTATGCTCTAAAGGCGTATGATAACGAGCATTATTCTGGTCCTCAAATACTGGGTACATTTGTTGTATTGCTATGCTGGTACCGGGTGGGCAAAAGGAGTATCCACACCCTTTCTGCCTGTTCTCGCTATAAGGGGGTGGCACGGACGGGCTCACAGCGGTTACTTGAAAAGCATTATACCGTCCCTCCTTGTAGCGAGCGGCTGCCTCCTCTAACTGTTCCTCTTTTTCCTCTGATAACTCAAGAAGCTCTAGTTCTCGCCACGGGTACAATGGCTCCGAATGGCGGGCATGGCTCTTCTTCTGTTGATCAACTTCCTCTTTTAACTGCGCAGCCTCCTCATTTTTAACAGCTTTGTACTGCTTCCTATGAGCTCCTTGTTCTTCCTCCCGCTCTGTTTCTGACATGCCCTCTGAACATCTTCTAAAGCCTGCTGCCCTGGGCGTAATGGCTGCTCACACTCTTTGTCCTCAATGCATACTTTCACTAGCTTCCAAATGGGTCTAATCCCCGGCTTCAGCCGTCCGGCTTCAGCAGCTCGGTCTATGTCTCACCCTAGCTTATTCCAGCTCGCAGATGTTAGCGAGCCTGTGGAAACAAACCATGGTCCTATCTCATCTATGTTTTTTACAAATTTACACAGTCTGTTCTGAAATTTTTAATGCTCTCTTACTCAATAGGGCATCGAGAGCCGTAACCATAGTCTTTATTGCCGCGTTCCCCATGTTGCCTTCTTATGTATACAAGGACTTAACACACGGGCGTGCACGGATTTATCTACACCCGTTTTATGCGCGATAAAGAAAAAGCGGCTGGCTGCTCGCCGTTAAAACCGAAAGCGGAAGTATTCACACGCCGACACTCAAGCACCAGCAAGCGGCTTAACAATCATTCAGGCTCATGTCTCTCAGAACTTACCGTTTCTTGCCACGTCTTGCGGTTCTGAATCCTCCCTGATGACAGGAGGTCTCCGCTCCTGCCGGAGGTGGTCGTTCCCATGTTTCAGCACCACTTGTCGCGCGCTCAGTCTCGCCAGCAAGAAGGATGTGCGACAACAGGATTCATCCACAGGCATTTAATGCGGGTTCGATTTGCAGATGCGGAAAAAAACCCCGAAGCCCCAAACCACTGCTGCTTATATGCGCTCTATGGGGACGTGATGTGCATTGATTAGTGTGTTCACCAGAAACCTTATTAGCATACTCCAGGGTGGAGTTATGACTAGGTCATCTAAACAGTGCGCATGCTCTAAGTGGTTGTTTACCACATAATTGGGCCACCGCCCTGACTGACCGGCGCAATCTTGTAATGGCTGTGAAAGCTGCGGCTTTCCACATAAAACCAGCGTCTGGACCAAGAGCACGGTGCCCCACAGAACTGTGCCCATTGAACAGTCAATATTTCCTGGACTCTCAAAAGATCTGAGCTGACACCAACCCTCCCATATCCTTGCAGCCCCCAAAGATTGTATTTCGCAGGATGGCACCGGATCTGCAGCTCGTGGAGAGGGACATATCAGATCAGAGAACCCAGGGCAGAACAAGGAGGAGGAGGGGAGAATGGAGCACATCCTGGCCCAATACACCTTGAGGATGATGTTCCCAATCAGAGAAGCCAGTCCACAGAGAAGACCACACAGGCAGCCCCACGATGAGAAACGTCCCTCAAAGACCCATAGCCCTAGAGGGGACAACACTGGACACACAGTGTGGGAACTGCGCCCGAACTGATCCTGCCACATCGAGGCATGACACTAAGAGAGTGCAGCGGAAGAGAAAGAAAACGGAGCATCAAAGTCCCGGGGAATGCTAAAGGTGGACTTTGTGGTCAGGGCTCGGTGCCCCAAAAGACTAGACTGGAAAACACTCCTAAAGTTCACCACACAGTCCTTTTTCTTTTCTTTCTTGGTTAGTGTTGTTTTCGTCTAGTGTCATTGGATTTTGGTTGGGTTTTGTTTTCATTTTTGTTTGTTTTTTTTCTTTTTGTTGCTTGGTTTTGCTCAGTCTTGTTTTGTGCATGTTATTAGCTTTACAGGTGTGTCTAATTAAGAGAGGCTGGATGAACAATCTGGAGGAGTAAACATGTGACCGGCCCTTTCCATAGGGCAAGGGAGTGAGCACGGTGGGGGGAAAGGAAGTAGTGTCATGAAACCCAGAGACAAGGGAACAACAAGTGATGGAAATCGGTGGTGAGGGGGGATGTAGGAGGCCTGGTAGGGCGTGATCAAGGGTAATGTAACCAAGAGGAATTACTGAAACCCAAAGGAAGACTGAGCATAGCAGTGGGCACAAGAGGAAAATCAAAGGGTATAGAAGAGTGAGCTGGGAAGCAAGGGCGAGTTATACACGTCCACATAAAGGCATGTACATATATTTACAAAGGGGCATGGGGAAATAGATCTATGTCCATATGTTTATAGATTTAGTATTAAGGTAGCAGATGGACATAGGGCCTCCGCTCAAGGACTCCCTCATTGCGAGAACACTGTTTTATTAAATTGGCATTCTACGATGCTCACCTTCCCTACACGATCACTGACCACAGAGTGGCTGCATAAGCAAATGTGGTGAAGAAAGCCGATAGTGTCCAGCTACCAAATGATATAGCGTGTGGGGTCTTAAAGGCTTGAAGGTAAAGAAGCAGCCATCTGGCTCAGAAGCAACAGAGCCCACATGGAGGAAGGATACCAGCCTGTGTGATCACAAATTTGCAAAGGGATAAGGCAACAGGCATCATGAGAACAAAAAAATCTTATCATGGAGAATGAGAGGGGACTGCCGGGTATAGACCCAAAACCTATTTGCAGTGCACTGGACATCCCCTTACAGAAGGAGCTCAGAGAGGAGATTAAACAATACAGGGTATGAGACAGCAAAGATGAAACACAACTTTCCTCTAGTTCTTAATGCTTCCTCTTGCCCCACTATCATGATTCCAGTTCTACCATACTAATCTGGCCAAACTAGAGAAGGTATTCTAGTACCGATAGGAATTTCAAACACGGGGAATCCAGGGTGGATGGGCCCTTTAGGACCAGTGTTATGAGAGGAGATACTGGGAGGGTGGAGGAAGGGCAGGATGGAAAGTGGGAACCGATTACAAGGATCTTCATTGACCTCAAAAGAAAGGTGGGTGAAGATATGACAAATGAATTAGTACATTTCCAAGGATTGATGAGGGATGGGTGGCGGGCATTGAGGGGGGGGGGAAATGAGGAGCTTAGGCCAGGGGCTTGGGTGGAGAGTGGAGATTTTGAGAATAATGAGGGCAATTAATGTACAGATGTGTTTCAAAAAGCTGATGTATATATGGATTGTGGTTAGTGTTGTAGGAGCCCCTAATGAAAAGATCATAAAAGAAACAAAAATAATCTTGGCAGAGGGCTCATGCAAGGATGATCTCAGGCTGGATTACACCAGTCAAAACAACTACTGGAGTCGCCTCACCCTGTGTCTATTCCTGAGTCAGGCATGAAGCTTAGGGCCCACAGCCCCAGCAGCTAGCCAGTGAGGGAGGTGGATCACTGAGGCCATTCCACAGGGGGAATGGTCCTCTGTCCTGCAGGGCCCACCCTCCTATGTAAGCGTGCTGTCTGGGGTACGGCTTACATGGAGTCCACTCCATGGGAGCTCTACTGCTCATGGGGGATTGGCAGGAAGCCTCTGCTCATGCCACACACCAACAACAAGCTGGAGGATCTCCGTGAACAAAGCCTGAGGCAGACAGCAAGCCCACTAACTGGTTCTGTAAGAGATACAATCAGCATCCAGAAACCTGCAACTGGGAGTAAGAGGCAGCATAACTTGGTCCCAGCCCCTCCCACTCTAATCTACAAGGAGTGATATTGCAAAGCAGAGGGTTTTCAGAAAGCACTGCCAGGACTGTGGAATGAGCAGCCTCATTTGTGGACATGGATACTCTGTGATCCAGACGTACTACCTCCTCCCTTCCAGTCAGCTGAGACAAAAACCCTTGCAAGCAGAAAGCCATGCATCTGAACAGTACCCACCAGCCACTCATGTGCAGCCCTGCTGCCTACAAAGAGCCTTTCTGAGTGAGAGAGAAATCATGCAGAAGCCTGTTCTGTCACTCAAGTGAGTATTATGAGCGTTAGGGAGGCATGGTGGGCAAGTCTGGCCGACCCCAATGGCTGAATTGAATTTACATGGCCTAGGTTGGTCAATCCAGGTACAGGACCTACCCAGGTGTACCTCCCCTTCATGGCCAGAAACCTGGACCTCTGAGCATGCACAGGGTGGCTCTCCTAACTGGGCCCTTATCTTGGCCCTATGGGCATGCATAATGGATGCCCCAGTCCCTAGGATAGCTACCTAACATTTGCCCCCCTGAAGAGATATGGACCCAAATCTTTGGGGTACTGGGCGAAGACATCTCTAGCTACTTCCTGCTGGCAAAAGGGGCGAGGTGGGGCTTTGGGTCCATACCCTTCCTACACTGCTGGGAGGGGTTGTCCATTGAGGGCAACTTTATCCAGGATGGATAAGGTTGAGGTGGTCCAGGAGATGGTAGTCGTGGACCTGGCACACTTGGTTCAGAAGCTTTAGTCACCCGATAACTTCTGGGAAAAACAAACGGTCTAAAAGTGAACAGTTTGACTACGACAAGGCTAAGCTTGTGAGTTGACAGTGGCCTTGAAATTAGGTGAGTGTCAAAAGGAAACAAAAAAAATCTTAGGAATACCAGACATGTGTGTTTGTTCATTGGAAGTACAGGAAGAGGGATAAAAGCATTCACACTTTCCCCTAGGAGGGCACAGGTTTGGGCACTACTAGGTGCAGTGGGATCACAGATTCATTTATGATGCTAAGGTCTTGGACCCGCTGATAAGACCCATCCTTCTTTTTAACCCTATAACGCTTCAATTTTAATTTTGGGAAAAAATTATTTTCTTTTTGTTGTGGACTTTCATAGTTATAAATATATATATATATATATATATGAATATATACATTTTTTAAATGTTATGAAAACATCATGCTCTGTGTTATAGAGTTAAACAGAAATAATGGGGAAGTACAGGAGGAGTCAAAAGTGACCAAAATAGAGTAACTGCCTAAGTCATTTTGAATTTTCTTGGGTTCAATTGGAGTAAAGGCTTGTAAATTACCCGGTGTCCAAATTCCCATGGTGCCTCCTACAACGGGTAGAATGTTCAGGGATGTTTCAGGGCTGGGAGATTAGTAACCCCTAAGTCCAGGATACTTTAGGGCAGGGGTCCTGAAACTGTTTACCCAGGTGGCCAGTTCACTGTACCTCAGGCCATTGGAGGGACAGAGTATAGTTTAAAAAAAAAAACAAAAATTACGAACAAATTCATGTACACACTGCAGATCTTGCTTTGAAGTTCAAAAAAAAAAATAAATGGGGCACATACACCCAGTAGCAAGGATCAATGTCCTCGGCTGTCTGCATGTGGCCCACAGGTTGTAGTTGATGACCCCTGCTCTATGCGTTCACCAAGAAGATGTGGTTTCAACCCAAAAGCTTGGAGACTATACAATTTGTTTAAAAGTGATGGGGTAAAAGGAGTCCCTGATTGACCCACGCAAGACTAGTTTTCCCATGCCCTATTACTAAGAGTTCATAGTTATGGTTAAGGGGAACCAGGACATCCTGATGTGATCCCTTTAATTCAAGTGTGGGCTGACATTGCCACTAAGAAGCCTGCAAATATAAAAGACTTACTCCCTCTCTCAAAGAAATGGTCCTTGTTTCCAAAGTTTCAGGAAACATGGCAGGACCCGAAAAACAAACGGTCCAAGTTCCCAAACCACAAAGGTGGAGGCCATTCCTCCCCGTAACCCTCCCCCAATCCCTCCCCCTCCCCTTCACTTGCCCTCCCCTTCCCCTCCTGATCTCTCTTCTCTAATCGGCTTTATCCCATTTTGCAGGAGAACTCTGGGAGACAGAGAGCTGGCTTCAGACCCCTTGGTTCCACCCCCGCCCTATAAGGTTTTTAAGGGCCAGAAATAGAAAACTTCTAACAGGAACTTATTGAGTCACTCCCTCCCCCACCGGCCCCCCAACCTCACCCCCAACCCGAACCAGCAGCCCCCCACATACACTAGTACTTGTATGCCTTCCATACTCATCAGCCCACCTGGAATGACTGCCAGCAACTTCTCCACGTGCTGTCCACAACAGAGGAATGGTAGCCCTTCCAGGCAGAGGCCCAGGAAGCAGTGAGTGAACCTGATGGTAAGCGAGAGGGCACTCCCCACTTGACAGAATCTGTTTTGGCCACTACACGAACAATGTGGGATCTCAATTCCTAGCAAGGCCCAGAGGGCTTTACCAGGTATCACCAGTTGCTCTTACATGACCCTCTGCGGAAGAGCTAGGAAACCTATGAATTTATCTAAGGTCAGTCAGAATTTTCAGACTCTTATAAGAGAATGTCCGCCTATGTTTCTAGAGTGGCTGATGGAAGCCTACAGGCTTTATACCCCTAACGGCCTGGAGGTCCCGAGAACAGGAGGGCAATAAGTATTGCCTTTATTACTCAGTCAGTCTGCCTCAGACATGACAAAGAAGTGGGAAGGGTTTGAAGGGAAAAATCTTAGCGATTTGGTACAAGTGGCTCATTGAGTGTATAACAACAGAGATGACCCTAACACGACAGAGACAAAGAAACTAGCTAAAATACTAGTAATTGCCATGAGAGACCTTAGAGACTCAGCAAAAGGAGAGCATGGCCCACTCACGGAGAGACTAACCAGTGGGCACCGCCAAGCCATGGGGAAGGATCAATGTGCCTACTGCAGGAAAGAAGGACACTGGAAAAATCAGTGCCTTGAAAACCCCAGGAGAGGTGCACGACCCTCCACTAGAGTGGACAGGCCTCAACTGCACCTAGAAAGACCCAAGCAAGAGAAAATAATGCTTGAAGAAGCTGAATGAAGGGGTCAGGGCTCTGTTTCACTTCGCCGCCAAAAGCCCAGGCAAACTGTCCATGTAGGAGGCCAGCCAGTAAATTCCTTGGTGGACACAGGCGCCAACTTCTCAGGTTCAGAAAGGAATACGGGCACATTTTCAAAAAGAAAGATGTGAATTACTGTGAGCCTATGATTCCTTCCACAGATAACTCACACCAGAAGGTATGCATGGAGGGTAGGTTGGTTTCCAAAGACGACAAGATAACAAATGTCGATCTGCCCTTTACCCAGTTAGCCACCTGGTTATGATGGCACAGGCTCCTGGCTCAGCTGCTGAGCCAGTGAAGCAGTAATAGCAGGAGAAGACTAGGTGGCCGGTGGACATCAACGGAAGGACCAAATCTCCACAGTGGGCTTCCTGTTTCAATATGGAGCCACGTATGTCACCTGCTGGACTCCATCTTTATCCTGAGCTCATAATTACCACCCCAGGTCTAGAATGCAGCGCAGGTACACACTATATGAAACAGTGTCTGATTAACCCCTCTCGATAACTTGCTGATATGGGAGTCTGGATAATCCAGTACATTTACTTTCCAGATGAGAAAACTCACTCAAAAACACACAGGAGTTGACCCAGAGACACACAACTGGTTAACAACAAAGTCATATTCACAACCAGCATCTGGACCAAGAGCACGGTGCCCCACAGAACTGTGCCCATCGAGCAGTCAATAGCTCCTGGACTCTCAAAAGATCTGAGCTGACACCCACCCACACCCACATCCTTGCAGCCCCCGAAGATTGTATTTCACAGGATGGCACCGGATCTGCAGCTCGCGGAGAGGGACATATCTGATCAGAGAACACAGGGCAGAACAAGGGGGAGGAGGGGAGAATGGAGTACATCCTGGCCCAATACACCTTGAGGATTATGTTCCCAATCAGAGAAGCCAGTCCACAGAGAAGATCACATGGGCAGCCCCACGATGAGAAACGTCCCTCAAAGACCTACAGCCCTAGAGGGGACAACACTGGACACACAGTGTGGGAACTGCGCCCGAACTGATCCTGCCACATCGAGGCATGACACTAAGAGAGTGCAGCGGAAGAGAAAGGAAACGGAGCATCAAAGTCCCCGGGGAATGCCAAAGGTGGACTTTGTGGTCAGGGCTCGGTGCCCCAACAGACTGGACTGGAAAACACTCCTAAAGTTCACCACACAGTCCTTGTACTTTTCTTTCTTGGTTAGTGTTGTTTTCTTCTAGTGTCATTGGATTTTGGTTGGGTTTTGTTTTCATTTTTCTTTGTTTTTTTTTTCTTTTTGCTGCTTGGTTTTGATCAGTCTTGTTTTGTGCATGTTATTACCTTCACAGATCTGTCTAATTAAGAGAGGCTGGATGAAGAATCTGGAGGAGTAAACATGTGACCGGACCTTTCCATTGGGCATGGGAGTGAGCACGGTGGGGGGAAAGGAAGTAGTGTCAAGAAACCCAGAGACAAGGGAACAACAAGTGATGGAAATCGGTGGTGAAGGGGATGTAGGAGGCCTGGTAGGGCGTGATCAAGGGTAATGAAACCAAGAGGAATTACTGAAACACAAAGGAAGACTGAGCATGACAGTGGGCACAAGAGGAAAATCAAAGGGTATAGAAGAGTGAGCTGGGAAGCAAGGGCCAGTTATAGACGTCTAAATAAAAGTATGTACATATATTTACAAAGGGGCATGGGGAAATAGATCTATGTCCATATGTTTATAGATTTAGTATTAAGGTAGCAGAAGGACATAGGCCTCCGCTCATGGACTCCCTCATTGCAAGAACACTCTTCAATTAAATTGGCATTCTATGATGCTCACCTTCCCTACACGATCACTGAACACAAAGCGGCTTAATAAGCAAATGTGGTGAAGAAAGCCGATGGTGTCCAGCTACCTAAAAATATAGCGTGTGTGGTCTTAAAGGCTTGAAGGTAAAGAAGCAGCCATCTGGCTCAGAAGCAACAAAGCCCACATGGAGGAAGCATACCAGCCTGTATGATCACAAAGTTTCAAAAGGATAAGGCAACAGGCATCATGAGAATAAAAAAAACCTTATCATGGAGAATGAGAGGGGAATGCCGGGTATTGACCCAAAACTTATTTGCAGTGCACTCACATCCACTTACAGAAGGATCTCACAAAGGAGATTAAAGAATACAGGGTATGAGACAGCAAAGATGAAACACAACTTTCTTCTAGTTCTTAATGCTTCCTCTTGCCCCACTATCATGATCCCAGTTCTACCATACAAATCTGGCCAAACTAGGGAAGGTATTCTAGAACAGATAGGAGTTTCAAACATGGGGAATCCAGGGTGGAAGGGCGCTTTAGGACCAGTGTTATGAGTGGAGATAGTGGGAGGGTGGAGGAAGGGCAGGATGGAAAGTGGGAACTGATTACAAGGATCTTCACTGACCTCAAAAGAAAGGTGGGTGAAGATATGACAAAAGAATTAGTACAATTCCAAGGATTGATGAGGGATGGGTGGCGGGCATTGAGGGGGGAAAAATGAGGAGCTGAGGCCAGGGGCTTGGGTGGAGAGTGGATATTTTGAGAATAATGAGGGCAATTAATGTACAGATGTGCTTCAAACAACTGATGTATATATTGATTGTGGTTAGTGTTGTAGGAACCCTTCATAAAAGGATCATAAAAGAAACAAAAATAATCTGGGCAGAGGGCTCATGCAATGATGATCTCAGGCTGGATTAGACCAGTCAAAACAACTACTGGAGTCGCCTCACCCTGTGTCTATTCCTGAGTCAGGCATGAAGCTTAGGGCCCACAGCCCCAGCAGCTGGCCAGTGAGGGAGGTGGGTCTCTGAGGCCATTCCACAGGGGGAATGGTCCTCTGTCCTGCAGGGCCCACCCTCCTTTGTAAGTGTGCTGTCTGGGGCACGGCTTTCATAGAGTCCACACCATGGGAAGACTACGACTCATGGGGGATTTAAAGGAAGCCTCTGCTCAGGCGCACACACCACCAACTAGCTGGAGGATCTCCGTGAACAAAGCCTGAGGCAGACAACAAGCCCACTAACTGATGCTGTAAGAGATACAATCAGCATCCAGAAACCTGCAAGTCGGAGTAAGAGGCAGCATACTTTGGTCCCTGTCCCTCCCACTCTAATCTACAAGGAGTGACATTGCAAAGCAGAGGGTATTCATAAAGCACTGCCAGGACTGTGGAATGAGCAGCCTCATTTGTGGACATGGATACTCTGTGATCCAGACGTACTACCTCCTCCCTTCCAGTCAGCTGAGACAAAAACCCTTGCAAGCAGAAAGCCATGCATTTGAACAGTATCCACCAGCCACTCATGTGCAGCCCTGCTGCCTCCAAAGAGCCTTCCTGAGTGAGAGAGAAATCACACAGAAGCCTGGTCTGTCACTCAAGTGAGTTTTATGAGCGTTAGGGAGGCGTTGTGGGCAAGTCCAGCCGACCCCAGTGGCTGAATTGAATTTACATGGCCTAGGTTGGTCACTCCAGGAACAGGACCCACCCAGGTGTACCTCCCCTTCATGGCCAGAAGCCTGGACCTCTGAGCATGCACAGGGTGCCTCTCCTAACTGGGCTCTTATCTTGGCCCTATGGGCATGCATAACGGATGCCCCAGTCCCTAGGATAGCTACCTAACATTTGCCCCCCTGAAGACATATGGACCCAAATCTTTGGGGTACTGGGAGACGACATCACTAGCTACTTCCTGCTGGCAAATGGGGCGAAGTGGGGCTTTGGGTTCATACCCTTCCTACACTGCTGGGAGGGGTTGTTCATTGAGGGCAACTTTATCCCGGATGGATAAGGTTGAGGTGGTGCAGGAGATGGTGGTCGTGGACATGGAACACATGGTTCAGAAGCTTTAGTCACACGATAACTTCTGGGAAAAACAAATGGACTAAAAGTGAACAGTTTGACTTCGACAAGGCTATGCTTGTGAGGTGGCAGTGGCCTTGAAATTAGGTGAGTGTCACAGGAAACAAAAAAAATCTTAGGATTACCAGACATGTGTGTTTGTTCATTGGAAATACAGGAAGAGGGATAAAAGCATTCACACTTTCCCCTAGGAGGGCACAGGTTTGGCCACTACTAGGTGCAGTGGGATCACTGATTCATTTATGATGCTAAGGTCTTGGACCCGCTGATAAGACCCATCATTATTTTTAAAACTATAACACTTCAATTTTAATTTTGGGAAAAAATTATTTTTTTTGTTGTGGACTTTCATAGTTATAAATATATATATTAATATATACATTTTTTAATGTTATGAAAACATCATGCTCCGCATTATAGAGTTAAATGGAAATAATGGGCTAGTACAAGAGGAGTCAAAAGTGACCAAAATAGAGTAACTGCCTAAGTCATTTTGAATTTTCTTGGGATCAATTGGAGTAAAAGCTTGTAAATTACCCGGGGTCCAAATTCACATGGTGCCTCCTACAACAGGTAGAATGTTCAGGGATGTTTCAGGGCTGGGAGATTAGTAACCCCTAAGTCCAGGATACCTTAGGGCAGGGGTCCTGAAACTGTTTACTCAGGGGGCCAGTTTACTGTACCTCAGGCTATTGGAGGAGCAGACTATAGTTAAAAAAAACAACAAAAATTATGAAAAAATTCATGTGCACCATGCACTTCTTGATTTGAAGTTCAAAATTAAATAAATGGGGCACGTACACCCGGCAGAAAGGATCATTGTCCTCGGCTGTCTGCATGTGGCCCATAGGCTGTAGTTTGAGGACCCATGCTCTAGGCGGTCACCAAGAGGATGTGGTTTCAACCCAATAGCTTAGAAACACTACAAGTTGTTTAAAAGTAATGGGGCAGAAGGAGTCCCTGATTGACCCACGCAAGACGAGTTTTCCCATGCCGTATTACTAAGAGTTCATAGTTATGGTTAAGGGGAACCAGGACATCCCGATCTGATCCCTTTAACTCAAGTGTGGGCTGACATTGCCACGAAGAAGCCTGCAAATATAAAAGACTTACTCCCTCCCTCAAAGAAAGGGTCCTTGTTTCCAAGGTTTCAGGAAACATGTCAGGATCGGAAATACAAACGGTCCAAGTTCCCAAAGCCACATAGGTGGAGGCCATCCCTCCCCCACCCCCTCCCGCACCACCTCCCTCTCCCCCACCTTCCCCTCCCATCCCCTCCCGATTTCTCTCCCCTAATCGGCTTTATCCCAGTTTGCAGGAAAACTCTGGGATTGGGAGAGCTGGCTTCAGACCCTTTGGTTCCAACCCCGCCCTATAAGTTTTCTATGGTCCAGAAATAGAAAACTTCTAACAGGCCCTTATTGAGTCACTCCCTCCCCCACCGCCCCCCCCAACCTCACCCCCACCCCCAACCAGCTGCCTCCCACACAAACTAGTACTGGTATGTCTTCCATACTCATCAGTCCACCTGGAATGATTGCCAGCAACTTCTCCAGGTGCTGATCACCACGGAGGAAGGGTAGCCCTTCCAGACAGAGGCCCAGTAAGCAGTCAGTGAACCTGGTGGTCAGCGAGCGGGCACTCCCCACTTGAGAGAAACTCTTTTGGCCACTACACGATCAATGTGGGATCTCAATTCCTAGCAAGGCCCAGAGGGCTTTACCAGGTATCACCCGTTGCTCTTACACGACCCTCTGCGGAAGAACTAGGAAACCTATGACTGTATCTAAGGTCAGTGAGAGTTTTCAGGCTCTTATAAGAGAATGTCCGCCTGCCTTTCTAGAGTAGCTGATGTAAGACTAAGGGCTTTATACCCCTAACGGCTCCGAGAACCGGAGGGCAAAAAGTATTGCCTTTATTACTCAGTCAGTCTGCCTCAGACATGAAAAAGAAGTTGGAAGGGTTTAAACGGAAAAATCTTAGTGATTTGGTTCAAGTGGCTCATTGAGTGTATAACAACAGAGATGACCCTAGCACGACAGAGACAAAGAAACTAGCTAAAATACTAGTAATTGCCATGAGAGACCCCAGAGACTCAGGAAAAGGAGAGCATGGCCCACTCATGGAGAGACTAACCTGTGGGCACCGCCAAGCCATGGGGAAGGATCAATGTGCGTACTGCAGGAAAGAAGGACACTGGAAAAATCAGTGCCTTGAAAACCCCAGGAAAGGTGCACGACCCTCCACTAGAGTGGACGGGTCTCATCTGCACCTAGAAAGACCCAAGCAAGAGACAATAATGCTTGAAGAAGCTGAATGAGGGGGTCAGAGCTCTTTTTCCCTTCGCCACCATGAGCCCAGGCTAATTCTCCATGTAGGAGGCCAGCCAGTAAATTTCTTGGTGGACAGAGGGGCCACCTTCTTAGGTTCAGAAAGGAATACGGGCACATTTTCAAAGAAAAAAGATGTGAATTACTGTGAGCCTATGATTCCTTTCACAGATAACTCAAACCAGAAAGTTTGCATGGATGTTAGGTGGGCTTCACAAGACAACAAGATAACAAATATCTATCTGCCCTTTGTCCCAGTTAGCCACCTGGTTATGATGGCACTGGCTCCTGGCTCAGCTGCTGAGCCAGTGAAGCAGTTATAGCAGGAGAAGACTAGGTGGCCGGTGGCCATCAACGGAAGGAACAAATCTCCACAGTGGGCTTCCTGTTTCAATATGGAGCCACGTATGTCACCTGCGGGACACCATCTCTTTCCTGAGCTCATAATTGCCACCCCAGGTCTAGAATGCAGCGCGCAGGTACACACTATATGAAACAGTCTCTGATTAACCCCTCTCGATGACTTGCTGACATGGGAATCTGGATAATCCAGTACATTTACTTTCCAGATGAGAAAACTCACTCAAAAACACACAGGATTTGGGCCAGAGACACACAATTGGTTAACAACATAATCATATTCACAACCAGCGTCTGGACCAAGAGCCCGGTGCCTCAAAGATCTGTGCCCATCGAGCAGTCAATATCTCCTGGACTCTCAAAAGATCTGAGCTGACACCCACCCCCCCCACCTCCTTGCAGCCCCCAAAGATTGTATTTCATAGGATGGCACCGGATCTGCAGCTCGCGGAGAGGGACATATCTGATCAGAGAACACAGGGCAGAACAAGGGGGAGGAGGGGAGAATGGAGCACATCCTGGCCCAATACACCTTGAGGATGATGTTCCCAATCAGAGAAGCCAGTCCACAGAGAAGACCACATGGGCAGCCCCACAATGAGAAACGTCCCTCAAAGACCCATAGCCCTAGAGGGGACAACACTGGACACACAATGTGGGAACTGCGCCCGAACTGATCCTGCCACATCGAGGCATGACACTAAGAGAGTGCAGCAGAAGAGAAAGAAAACGGAGCATCAAAGTCCCCGGGGAATGCCAAAGGTGGACTTTGTGGTCAGGGCTCGGTGCCCCAACAGACAGGACTGGAAAACACTCCTAAAGTTCACCACACAGTCCTTTTTCTTTTCTTTCTTGGTTAGTGTTGTTTTCCTTTAGTGTCATTGGATTTTGGTTGGGATTTGTTTCCATTTTTCTTTGTTTTTTTTTTCTTTTTGCTGCTTGCTTTTGCTCCGTCTTGTTTTGTGCATGTTATTACCTTTACAGGTCTGTCTAATTAAGAGAGGCTGGATGAAGAATCTGGAGGAGTAAACATGTGACTGGCCCTTTCAATTGGGCATGGGAGTGAGCACGGTGGGAGGAAAGGAAATGGTGTCAAGAAACCCAGAGACAAGGGAACAACAAGTGATGTAAATCGGTGGTGAGGGGGATGTAGGAGGCCTGGAAGGGCATGATCAAGGGTAATGTAACCAAGAGTAATTATTGAAACCCAAAGGAAGACTGAGCATGGCAGTGGGCACAAGAGGAAAACAAAAGTGTTTAGAAGAGTGAGTAGGGCAGCAAGTCCCCTTATAGACGTCTAAATAAAGGCATGTACATATACTTACAAAGGGGCATCAGGAAATAGATCTATGTCCATATGTTTATAGATTTAGTATTAAGGTAGCAGATGGACATAGGGCCTCCGCTCAAGGACTCCCTTATTGCAAGAACACTGTTCTATTAAATTGGCATTCTACGATGCTCACCTTCCCTACACGATCACTGACCACAAAGCGGCTTAATAAGCAGATGTGGTGAAGAAAGCCGATGGTGTCCAGCTACCAAAAGATATAGCGTGTGGGGTCTTAAAGGCTTGAAGGTAAAGAAGCAGCCATCTGGCTCAGAGCAACAGAGCCCACATGGATGAAGCATACCAGCCTGTGTGATCACAAATTTTCAAAGGGATAAGGCAACAGGCATCATGAGAACAAAAAAATCTTATCATGGAGAATGAGAGGGCACTGCCGGGTATAGACCCAAAACCTATTTGCAGCGCACTGGATATCCCCTTACAGAAGGATCTCAGAGAGGAGATTAAAGAATACAGGGTATGAGACAGCAAAGATGAAACACAACGTTCCTCCAGTTCTTAATGCTTCCTCTTGCCCCACTATCATGATCCCAGTTCTACCATACTAATCTGGCCAAACTAGAGAAGGTATTCTAGTACCGATAGGAATTTCAAACACGGAGAATACAGGGTGGATGGGCTCTTTAGGACCAGTGTTATTAGTGGAGATACTGGGAGGGTGGAGGAAGGGCAGGATGGAAAGTAGGAACCGATTACAAGGATCTTCATTGACCTCAAAAGAAAGGTGGGTGAAGATATGACAAAAGAATTAGTCCATTTCCAAGGATTGATGAGGGATGGATGGCGGGCATTGAGGGGGAAAAAATGAGGAACTGAGGCCAGGGGCTTGGGTGGAGAGTGGAGATATTGAGAATAATGAGGGCAATTAATGTACAGATGTGCTTCAAACAGCTGATGTATATATGGATTGTGGTTAGTGTTGTAGGAGCCACTAATGAAAAGATCATAAAAAAAAAATCTGTGCAGAGGGCTCATGCAAGGATGATCTCAGGCTGGATTAGACCAGTCAAAACATCTACTGGAGTCGCCTCACCCTGTGTCTATTCCTGAGTCAGGCATGAAGCTTAGGGCACACAGCCCCAGCAGCTGGCCAGTCAGGGAGGTTTGCCTCTGAGGCTTTCCACAGGGGGAATGGTCGTCTGTCCTGCAGGGCCCACCCTCCTTTGTAAGCGTGATGTCTGGGGCACGGCTTTCATGGAGTCCACACCATGGGAGCTCTACTACTCATGGGGTATTGGCAGGAAGCCTCTGCCCATGTGCACACACCACCAACTAGCTGGAGGATCTCCGTGAACAAAGCCTGAGGCAGACAACAAGCCCACTAACTGATGCTGTAAGAGATACAATCAGCATCCAGAAACCTGCAACTGGGAGTAAGAGGCAGCATACTTTGGTCCCAGCTCCTCCCACTCTAACCTACAAGGAGTGACATTGCAAAGCAGAGGGTTTTCATAAAGCACTTCCAGGACTGTGGAATGAGCAGCCTCGCTTGTGGACATGGATACTCTCTGATCCAGACGTACTACCTCCTCCCTTCCAGCCAGCTGAGACAAAAACCCTTGAAAGCAGAAAGCCATGCATCTGAACAGTATCCATGAGCCACTCATGTGCAGACCTGCTGACTCCAAAGAGCCTTCCTGAGTGAGAGAGAAATCACGCAGAAGCCTGGTCTGTCACTCAAGTGAGTTTTATGAGCGTTAGGGAGGCGTGGTGGGCATGTCTGGTCAACCCCAGTGGCTGAATTGAATTTACATGTCCTAGGTTAGTCACTCCAGGTACAGGACCCACCCAGGTGTACCTCCCCTTCATGGCCAAAAACCTGGACCTCTGAGCATGCACAGAGTGCCTCTCCTAACTGGGCTCTAATCTTGGCCCTATGGCCATGCATAACGGATGCCCCAGTCCCTAGGATAGCTACCTCAATTTGCCCACCTGAAGAGGTATGGACCCAAAACATTGGGGTAGTGGGCGACGACATCTCTAGCTACTTCCTGCTGGCATAAGGGGCGAAGTGGGGCTTTGGGTCCATACCCTTCCTACACTGCTGGGAGGGGTTGTCCATTGAGGGCAACTTTATCCAGGATGGATAAGGTTGAGGTGGTCCAGGAGATGGTAGTCGTGGACCTGGCACACTTGGTTCGGAAGTTTTAGTCACCCGATAACTTCTGGGAAAAACAAACTGTCAAAAAGGTGAACAGTTTGACTACGACAAGGCTAAGCTTGTGAGGTGGCAGTAGCTTGAAATTAGGTGAGTGTCACAGGAAACAAAAAAAATCTTAGGATTACCAGGCATGTGTGTTTGTTCATTGGAAGTACAGGAAGAGGGATAAAAGCATTCACACTTTCCCCTAGGAGGGCACAAGTTTGGCCACTACTAGGTGCAGTGGGATCACTGATTCATTTATGATGCTAAGGTCTTGGACCCGCTGATAAGACCCATCATTATTTTTAACCCTATAACACTTCAATTTTAATTTTGGGAAAAATTATTTTATTTTTGTTGTGGACTTTCATAGTTACAAATATATATATGAATATATACATTTTTTAATGTTATGAAAACATCATGCTCCGCATTATAGAGTTAAATGGAAATAATGGGCTAGTACAGGAGGAGTCAAAAGTGACCATAATAGAGTAACTGCCTAAGTCATTTTGAATTTTCTTGGGATCAATTGGAGTAAAGGCTTGTAAATTACCCGGGGTCCAAATTCACATGGTGCCTCCTACAACAGGTAGAATGTTCAGGGATGTTTCAGGGCTGGGAGATTAGTAACCCCTAAGTCCAGGATACCTTAGGGCAGGGGTCCTGAAACTGTTTAACCAGGGCGCCAGTTTACTGTACCTCAGGCTATTGGAGGGGCAGACTATAGTTAAAAAAAAACAACAAAAATTATGAAAAAATTCATGTGCACCATGCACATCTTGATTTGAAGTTCAAAAAAAAAAAAATGGGGCACATACACCCAGCAAAAAGGCTCAATGTCCTCGGCTGTCTGCATGTGGCCCATAGGCTGTAGTTTGAGGACCCATGCTCTAGGCGGTCACCAAGAGGATGTGGTTTTAACCCAATAGCTTGGAGACACTACAATTTGTTTAAAAGTAATGGGGCAGAAGGAGTCGCTGATTGACCCACGCAAGACTAGTTTTCCCATCCCCTATTACTAAGAGTTCATAGTTATGGTTAAGGGGAACCAGGACATCCCGATCTGATCCCTTTAATTCAAGTGTGGGCTGACATTGCCACGAAGAAGCCTGCAAATATAAGACTTACTCCCTCCCTCAAAGAAAGGGTCCTTGTTTCCAAGGTTTCACGAAACATGGCAGGACCGGAAAAACAAACGGTCCAAGTTCCCAAAACCACATAGGTGGAGGCCATCCCTCCCCAACCCCCTCCCCCACCACCTCCCTCTCCCCCATCTTCCCCTACCCTCCCCTCCCGATCTCTCTCCCCTAATCGGCTTTATCCCATTTTGCAGAACTCTGGGAGTGGGAGAGCTGGCTTCAGACCCTTTGGTTCCAATCCCGCCCTATAAGTTTTCTAGGGTCCAGAAATAGAAAACTTCTAACAGGCCCTTATTGAGTCACTCCCTCCCCCACCGCCCCCACCAACCTCACCCCCACCCCCAACCAGCAGCCCCCTACACACAATAGTACTGGTATGTCTTCCATACTCATCAGCCCACCTGTATAATTGCCAGCAACTTCTCCAGGTGCTGTTCACCACGGAGGAAGGGTAGCCCTTCCAGACAGAGGCCCAGTAAGCAGTCAGTGAACCTGGTGGTCAGCGAGCGGGCACTCCCCACTTGAGAGAAACTCTTTTGGCCACTACACGATCAATGTGGGATCTCAATTCCTAGCAAGGCCCAGAGGGCTTTACCAGGTATCACCCTTTGCTCTTACACGACCCTCTGCGGAAGAACTAGGAAACCTATGACTGTATCTAAGGTCAGTGAGAATTTTCAGGCTCTTATAAGAGTATGTCCGCCTGCCTTTCTAGAGTAGCTGATGTAAGACTAAGGGCTTTATACCCCTAACGGCTCCGAGAACCGGAGGGCAATAAGTATTGCCTTTATTACTCAGTCAGTCTGCCTCAGACATGAAAAAGAAGTTGGAAGGGTTTAAACGGAAAAATCTTAGTGATTTGGTTCAAGTGGCTCATTGAGTGTATAACAACAGAGATGACCCTAGCACGACAGAGACAAAGAAACTAGCTAAAATACTAGTAATTGCCATGAGAGACCCCAAAGACTCAGGAAAAGGAGAGCATGGCCCACTCATGGAGAGACTAACCTGTGGGCACCGCCAAGCCATGGGGAAGGATCAATGTGCGTACTGCAGGAAAGAAGGACACTGGAAAAATCAGTGCCTTGAAAACCCCAGGAAAGGTGCACGACCCTCCACTAGAGTGGACGGGTCTCATCTGCACCTAGAAAGACCCAAGCAAGAGACAATAATGCTTGAAGAAGCTCAATGAAGGGGTCAGGGCTCTGTTTCCCTTCGCCGCCAAAAGCCCAGGCTAACTCTCCAAGTAGGAGGCCAGGCAGTAAATTTCTTGGTGGACACAGGGGCCACCTTGTCAGGTTCAGAAAGGAATATGGGCACATTTTCAAGAAGAAAGATGTGAATTACTGTGAGCCTATGATTCCTTCCACAGATAACTCAAACCAGAAAGTTTGCATGGATGTTAGGTGGGCTTCACAAGACAACAAGATAACAAATATCTATCTGCCCTTTGTCCCAGTTAGCCACCTGGTTATGATGGCACTGGCTCCTGGCTCAGCTGCTGAGCCAGTGAAGCAGTTATAGCAGGAGAAGACTAGGTGGCCGGTGGCCATCAACGGAAGGACCAAATCTCCACAGTGGGCTTCCTGTTTCAATATGGAGCCACGTATGTCACCTGCGGGACACCATCTCTTTCCTGAGCTCATAATTGCCACCCAAGGTCTAGAATGCAGCGCGCAGGTACACACTATATGAAACAGTCTCTGATTAACCCCTCTCGATGACTTGCTGACATGGGAGTCTGGATAATCCAGTACATTTACTTTCCAGATGAGAAAACTCACTCAAAAACACACAGGATTTGGCCCAGAGACACACAATTGGTTAACAACAAAATCATATTCACAACCAGCGTCTGGACCAAGAGCCCGGTGCCTCAAAGAACTGTGCCCATCGAGCAGTCAATATCTCCTGTACTCTCAAAAGATCTGAGCTGACACCCACCCCCCCCACCTCCTTTCAGGCCCCAAAGATTGTATTTCATAGGATGGCACCGGATCTGCAGCTCGCGGAGAGGGACATATCTGATCAGAGAACACAGGGCAGAACAAGGGGGAGGAGGGGAGAATGGAGCACATCCTGGCCCAATACACCTTGAGGATGATGTTCCCAATCAGAGAAGCCAGTCCACAGAGAAGACCACATGGGCAGCCCCACGATGAGAAACGTCCCTCAAAGACCCATAGCCCTAGAGGGGACAACACTGGAGACACAGTGTGGGAACTGCGCCCGAACTGATCCTGCCACATCGAGGCATGACACTAAGAGAGTGCAGCAGAAGAGAAAGAAAACGGAGCATCAAAGTCTCCGGGGAATGCCAAAGGTGGACTTTGTGGTCAGGGCTCGGTGCCCCAACAGACAGGACTGGAAAACACTCCTAGGGTTCACCACACAGTCCTTGTTCTTTTCTTTCTTGGTTAGTGTTGTTTTCCTTTAGTGTCATTGGATTTTGGTTGGGTTTTGTTTCCATTTTTCTTTGTTTTTTTTTCTTTTTGCTGCTTGCTTTTGCTCAGTCTTGTTTTGTGCATGTTATTACCTTTACAGGTCTGTCTAATTAAGAGAGGCTGGATGAACAATCTGGAGGAGTAAACATGTGACTGGCCCTTTCCATTGGGCATGGGAGTGAGCACGGTGGGAGGAAAAGAAATGGTGTCAAGAAACCCAGAGACAAGGGAACAACAAGTGATGGAAATCGGTGGTGAGGGGGATGTAGGAGGCCTGGAAGGGCATGATCAAGGGTAATGTAACCAAGAGTAATTATTGAAACCCAAAGGAAGACTGAGCATGGCAGTGGGCACAAGAGGAAAACAAAAGTGTATAGAAGAGTGAGTAGGGCAGCAAGTCCCCTTATAGACCTCTAAATAAAGGCAGGTACATATACTTACAAAGGGGCATGGGGAATAGATCTATGTCCATATGTTTATAGATTTAGTATTAAGGTAGCAGATGGACATAGGGCCTCCGCTCAAGGACTCCCTTATTGCAAGAACACTGTTCTATTAAATTGGCATTCTACGATGCTCACCTTCCCTACACGATCACTGACCACAAAGCGGCTTAATAAGCACATGTGGTGAAGAAAGCCATTGGTGTCCAGCTACCAAAAGATATAGCGTGTGGGGTCTTAAAGGCTTGAAGGTAAAGAAGCAGCCATCTGGCTCAGAAGCAACAGAGCCCACATGGAGGAAGCATACCAGCCTGTGTGATCACAAAGTTTCAAAGGGATAAGGCAACAGGCATCATGAGAACAAAAAAATCTTATCATGGAGAATGAGAGGGCACTGCCGGGTATAGACCCAAAACCTATTTGCAGCGCACTGGATATCCCCTTACAGAAGGATCTCAGAGAGGAGATTAAAGAATACAGGGTATGAGACAGCAAAGATGAAACACAACTTTCCTCCAGTTCTTAATGCTTCCTCTTGCCCCACTATCATGATCCCAGTTCTACCACACTAATCTGGCCAAACTAGAGAAGGTATTCTAGTACCGATAGGAATTTCAAACACGGAGAATCCAGGGTGGATGGGCTCTTTAGGACCAGTGTTATGGGTGGAGATACTGGGAGGGTGGAGGAAGGGCAGGATGGAAAGTGGGAACCGATTACAAGGATCTTCATTGACCTCAAAAGAAAGGTGGGTTAAGATATGACAAAAGAATTAGTCCATTTCCAAGGATTGATGAGGGATGGATGGCGGGCATTGAGGGGGAAAAAATGAGGAGCTGAGGCCAGGGGCTAGGGTGGAGAGTGGAGATATTGAGAATAATGAGGGCAATTAATGTACAGATGTGCTTCAAACAGCTGATGTATATATGGATTGTGGTTAGTGTTGTAGGAGCCACTAATGAAAAGATCATAAAAAAAAAATCTGTGCAGAGGGCTCATGCAAGGATGATCTCAGGCTGGATTAGACCAGTCAAAACATCTACTGGAGTCGCCTCACCCTGTGTCTATTCCTGAGTCAGGCATGAAGCTTAGGGCACACAGCCCCAGCAGCTGGCCAGTCAGGGTGGTTTGCCTCTGAGGCTTTCCACAGGGGGAATGGTCGTCTGTCCTGCAGGGCCCACCCTCCTTTGTAAGCGTGATGTCTGGGGCACGGCTTTCATGGAGTCCACACCATGGGAGCTCTACTACTCATGGGGGATTGGCAGGAAGCCTCTGCCCATGTGCACACACCACCAAGTAGCTGGAGGATCTCCGTGAACAAAGCCTGAGGCAGACAACAAGCCCTCTAACTGATGCTGTAAGAGATACAATCAGCATCCAGAAACCTGCAACTGGGAGTAAGAGGCAGCATACCTTGGTGCCAGCCCCTCCCACTCTAATCTACAAGGAGTGACATTGCAAAGCAGAGGGTTTTCATAAAGCACTTCCAGGACTGTGGAATGAGCAGCCTCGCTTGTGGACATGGATACTCTCTGATCCAGACGTACTACCTCCTCCCTTCCAGCCAGCTGAGACAAAAACCCTTGAAAGCAGAAAGCCATGCATCTGAACAGTATCCACGAGCCACTCATGTGCAGACCTGCTGACTCCAAAGAGCCTTCCTGAGTGAGAGAGAAATCACGCAGAAGCCTGGTCTGTCACTCAAGTGAGATTTATGAGCGTTAGGGAGGCGTGGTGGGCATGTCTGGCCGACCCCAGTGGCTGAATTGAATTTACATGTCCTAGGTTAGTCACTCCAGGTACAGGACCCACCCAGGTGTACCTCCCCTTCATGGCCAAAAACCTGGACCTCTGAGCATGCACAGGGTGCCTCTCCTAACTGGGCTGTAATCTTGGCCCTATGGCCATGCATAACGGATGCCCCAGTCCCTAGGATAGCTACCTAACATTTGCCCACCTGAAGAGGTATGGACCCAAAACATTGGGGTAGTGGGCGACGACATCTCTAGTTACTTCCTGCTGGCAAAAGGGACGAGGTGGGGCTTTGGGTCCATACCCTTCCTACACTGCTGGGAGGGGTTGTCCATTGAGGGCAACTTTATCCAGGATGGATAAGGTTGAGGTGGTCCAGGAGATGGTAGTCGTGGACCTGGCACACTTGGTTCGGAAGTTTTAGTCACCCGATAACTTCTGGGAAAAACAAACTGTCAAAAAGGTGAACAGTTTGACTACGACAAGGCTAAGCTTGTGAGGTGGCAGTAGCTTGAAATTAGGTGAGTGTCACAGGAAACAAAAAAAATCTTAGGATTACCAGGCATGTGTATTTGTTCATTGGAAGTACAGGAAGAGGGATAAAAGCATTCACACTTTCCCCTAGGAGGGCACAGGTTTGGGCACTACTAGGTGCAGTGGGATCACTGATTCATTTATGATGCTAAGGTCTTGGACCCGCTGATAAGACCCATCATTATTTTTAACCCTATAACACTTCAATTTTAATTTTGGGAAAAATTATTTTATTTTTGTTGTGGACTTTCATAGTTACAAATATATATATGAATATATACATTTTTTAATGTTATGAAAACATCATGCTCCGCATTATAGAGTTAAATGGAAATAATGGGCTAGTACAGGAGGAGTCAAAAGTGACCATAATAGAGTAACTGCCTAAGTCATTTTGAATTTTCTTGGGATCAATTGGAGTAAAGGCTTGTAAATTACCCGGGGTCCAAATTCACATGGTGCCTCCTACAACAGGTAGAATGTTCAGGGATGTTTCAGGGCTGGGAGATTAGTAACCCCTAAGTCCAGGATACCTTAGGGCAGGGGTCCTGAAACTGTTTAACCAGGGCGCCAGTTTACTGTACCTCAGGCTATTGGAGGGGCAGACTATAGTTAAAAAAAACAACAAAAATTATGAAAAAATTCATGTGCACCATGCACATCTTGATTTTAAGTTCAAAAAAAAAAAAATAAATGGGGCACATACACCCAGCAAAAAGGCTCAATGTCCTCGGCTGTCTGCATGTGGCCCATAGGCTGTAGTTTGAGGACCCATGCTCTAGGCGGTCACCAAGAGGATGTGGTTTTAACCCAATAGCTTGGAGACACTACAATTTGTTTAAAAGTAATGGGGCAGAAGGAGTCGCTGATTGACCCACGCAAGACTAGTTTTCCCATCCCCTATTACTAAGAGTTCATAGTTATGGTTAAGGGGAACCAGGACATCCCGATCTGATCCCTTTAATTCAAGTGTGGGCTGACATTGCCACGAAGAAGCCTGCAAATATAAGACTTACTCCCTCCCTCAAAGAAAGGGTCCTTGTTTCCAAGGTTTCACGAAACATGGCAGGACCGGAAAAACAAACGGTCCAAGTTCCCAAAACCACATAGGTGGAGGCCATCCCTCCCCAACCCCCTCCCCCACCACCTCCCTCTCCCCCATCTCCCCCTACCCTCCCCTCCCGATCTCTCTCCCCTAATCGGCTTTATCCCATTTTGCAGAACTCTGGGAGTGGGAGAGCTGGCTTCAGACCCTTTGGTTCCAATCCCGCCCTATAAGTTTTCTAGGGTCCAGAAATAGAAAACTTCTAACAGGCCCTTATTGAGTCACTCCCTCCCCCACCGCCCCCACCAACCTCACCCCCACCCCCAACCAGCAGCCCCCTACACACACTAGTACTGGTATGTCTTCCATACTCATCAGCCCACCTGTATAATTGCCAGCAACTTCTCCAGGTGCTGTTCACCACGGAGGAAGGGTAGCCCTTCCAGACAGAGGCCCAGTAAGCAGTCAGTGAACCTGGTGGTCAGCGAGTGGGCACTCCCCACTTGAGAGAAACTCTTTTGGCCACTACACGATCAATGTGGGATCTCAATTCCTAGCAAGGCCCAGAGGGCTTTACCAGGTATCACCCGGTGCTCTTACATGACCCTCTGCGGAAGAACTAGGAAACCTATGACTGTATCTAAGGTCAGTGAGAATTTTCAGGCTCTTATAAGAGAATGTCCGCCTGCCTTTCTAGAGTAGCTGATGTAAGCCTACGGGCTTTATACCCCTAACGGCCCCGAGAACCGGCGGGCAATAAGTATTGCCTTTATTACTTAGTCAGTCTGTCTCAGACATGAAAAAGAAGTTGGAAGGGTTTGAACGGAAAAATCTTAGTGATTTGGTACAAGTGGCTCATTGAGTGTATAACAACAGAGATGACCCTAGCACGACAGAGACAAAGAAACTAGCTAATATACTAGTAATTGCCATGAGAGACCACGGAGACTCAGGAAAAGGAGAGCATGGCCCACTCATGGAGAGACTAACCTGTGGGCACCGCCAAGCCATGGGGAAGGATCAATGTGCCTACTGCAGGAAAGAAGGACACTGGAAAAATCAGTGCCTTGAAAACCCCAGGAAAGGTGCACGACCCTCCAGTAGCGTGGACGGGTCTCATCTGCACCTAGAAAGACCCAAGCAAGAGACAATAATGCTTGAAGAAGCTGAATGAAGGGGTCAGAGCTCTTTTTCTCTTCGCCACCTTAACTCTCCATGTAGGAGGCCAGCCAGTAAATTCCTTGGTGGACAGAGGGGCCACCTTCTTAGGTTCAGAAAGGAATATGGGCACATTTTCAAAGAAAAAAAATGTGAATTACTGTGAGCCTATGATTCCTTCCACAGGTAACTCACACCAGAAAGTTTGCATGGATGTTAGGTGGGCTTCACAAGACAACAAAATAACAAATATTTATCTGCCCTTTGTCCCAGTTAGCCACGTGGTTATGATGGCACTGGCTCCTGGCTCAGCTGCTGAGCCAGTGAAGCAGTTATAGCAGGAGAAGACTAGGTGGCCGGTGGTCATCAACGGAAGGACCAAATCTCCACAGTGGGCTTCCTGTTTCAATATGGAGCCACGTATGTTACCTGCTGGACACCATCTCTATCCTGAGCTCATAATTGCCACCCCAGGTCTAGAATGCAGCGCGCAGGTACACACTATATGAAACAGTCTCTGATTAACCCCTCTCAATAACTTGCTGACACTGGAGTCTGGATAATCCAGTACATTTACTTTCCAGATGAGAAAACTCACTCAAAAACACACAGGATTTGGGCCAGAGACACACAACTTGTTAACAACAAAGTCATATTCACAACCAGCGTCTGGACCAAGAGCCCGGTGCCCCACAGAACTGTGCCCATCGAGCAGTTAATATCTCCTGGACTCTCAAAAGATCTGAGCTGACACCCACCCCACCCCCACCTCCTTGCAGCCCCCAAAGATTGTATTTCACAGGATGGCACCTGATCTGCAGCTTGCAGATAAGGACATATCTGATCAGAGAACACAGGGCAGAAAAAGGTGGAGGAGGGAAGAATGGAGTACACCCTGGCCCAATACACCTTGAGGATGATGTTCCCAATCAGAGAAGCCAACCACAGAGAAGACCACATGGGCAGCCCCACGATGAGAAACGTCCCTCAAAGACCCATAGCCCTAGAGGGGACAACACTGGAGACACAGTGTGGGAACTGCGCCCGAACTGATCCTGCCACATCGAGGCATGACACTAAGAGAGTGCAGCAGAAGAGAAAGAAAACGGAGCATCAAAGTCCCCGGGGAATGCCAAAGGTGGACTTTGTGGTCAGGGCTCGGTGCCCCAAAAGACAGGACTGGAAAACACTCCTAGGGTTCACCACACAGTCCTTGTTCTTTTCTTTCTTGGTTAGTGTTGTTTTCCTTTAGTGTCATTGGATTTTGGTTGGGTTTTGTTTTCATTTTTCTTTGTTTTTTTTTTCTTTTTGCTGCTTGCTTTTGCTCAGTTTTGTTTTGTGCATGTTATTACCTTTACAGGTCTGTCTAATTAAGAGAGGCTGGATGAAGAATCTGGAGGAGTAAACATGTGACCGGCCCTTTCCATTGGGCATGGGAGTGAGGACGGTGGGGGGAAAGGAAGTGGTGTCAAGAAACCCAGAGAAAAGGGAACAACAAGTGATGGAAATCGGTAGTGAGGGGGATGTAGGAGGCCTGGAAGGACATGATCAAGGGCAATGTAACCAAGAGTAATCACTGAAACCCAAAAGAAGACTGAGCATGGCAGTGGGCACAAGAGGAAACAAAAGGGTATAGAAGAGTGAGCTGGGCAGCAAGGGCCAGTTATAGACGTCTAAATAAAGTCATGTACATATACTTACAAAGGGGCATCGGGAAATAGATCTATGTCCATATGTTTATAGATTTAGTATTAAGGTAGCAGAAGGACATAGGCCTCCGCTCATGGACTCCCTTATTGCAAGAACACTCTTCTATTAAATTGGCATTCTACGATGCTCACCTTCTCTACACGATCACTGACCACAAAGCGGCTGCATAAGCAAATGTGGTGAAGAAAGCCGATGGAGTCCAGCTACCAAAAGATATAGCGTGTGGGGTCTTAAAGGCTTGAAGTAAAAGAAGCAGCCATCTGGCTCAGAAGCAACAGAGCCCACATGGAGGAAGCATACCAGCCTGTGTGATCACAAAGTTTCAAAGGGATAAGGCAACAGGCATCATGAGAACAAAAAAATCTTATCATGGGGAATGAGAGGGGACTGCCGGGTATAGACCCAAAACCTATTTGCAGTGCACTGGACATCCTCTTACAGAAGGATCTCAGAGAGGAGATGAAAGAATACAGGGTATGAGACAGCAAAGATGAAACACAACTTTCCTCTAGTTCTTAATGCTTCCTCTTGCCCCACTATCATGATCCCAGTCCTACCATACTAATCTGGCCAAACTAGAGAAGGTATTCTAGTACCGATAGGAATTTCAAACACGGGGAATCCAGGGTGGATGGGCTCTTTAGGACCAGTGTTATGGGTGGAGATACTGGGAGGGTGGAGGAAGGGCTGGATGGAAAGTGGGAGCCGATTACAAGGATCATCATTGACCTCAAAAGAAAGGTGGGTGAAGATATGACAAAAGAATTAGTCCATTTCCAAGGATTGATGAGGGATGGGTGGCGGGCATTGAGGGGGAAAAAATGAGGAGCTGAGGCCAGGGGCTTGGGTGGAGAGTGGAGATTTTGAGAATAATGAGGGCAATTAATGTACAGATGTGCTTCAAACAGCTGATGTATATATGGATTGTGGTTAGTGTTGTAGGAGCCACTAATGAAAACATCATAAAAAAAAATCTGTGCAGAGGGCTCATGCAAGGATGACCTCAGGCTGGATTAGACCAGTCAAAACAACTACTGGAGTCGACTCACCCTGTGTCTATTCCTGAGTCAGGCATGAAGCTTAGGGCCCACAGCCCCAGCAGCTGGCCAGTCAGGGAGGTTTGTCTCTGAGGCTTTCCACAGGGGGAATGGTCGTCTGTCCTGCACGGCCCACCCTCCTTTGTAAGCGTGATGTCTGTGGCACGGCTTTCATGGAGTCCACACCATGGGAGCTCTACTACTCGTGGAGGATTGGCAGGAAGCCTCTGCTCATGCGCACACAACACCAACCAGCTGGAGGATCTCCGTGAACAAAGCCTGAGGCAGACAGCAAGTCCACTAATTGATGCTGTAAGAGATACAATCAGCATCCAGAAACCTGCAACTGGGAATAAGAGGCAGCATACCTTGGTGCCAGCCCCTCCCACTCTAATCTACAAGGAATGACATTGCAAAGCAGAGGGTTTTCATGAAGCACTTCCAGGACTGTGGAATGAGCAGCCTCATTTGTGGACATGGATACTCTGTGATCCAGACGTACTACCTCCACCCTTCCAGTCAGGTGAGACAAAAACCCTTGCAAGCAGAAAGCCATGCATCTGAACAGTATCCACCAGCCACTCATGTGCAGCACAGCTGCCTCCAAAGAGCCTTCCTGAGTGAAAGAGAAATCATGCAGAAGCCTGGTCTGCACTCAAGTGAGTTTTATGAGCATTAGGGAGGCGTGGTGGGCATATCTGGCTGACCCCAGTGGCTGAATTGAATTTACATGGCCTAGGTTGGTCACTCCAGGTAAAGGACCCACGCAGGTGTACCTCCCCTTCATGGCCAGAAACCTGGACCTCTGAGCATGCACAGGGTGCCTCTCCTAACTGGGCTCTTATCTTGGTCCTATGGGCATGCATTACGGATGCCCCAGTCCCTAGGATAGCTACCTAACATTTGCCCCCCTCAAGAGATATGGACCCAAATCTTTGGGGTAGTGGGCGACTACATCTCTAGCTACTTCCTGCTGGAAAAAGGGGCGATTGGGGCTTTGGGTCCATACCCTTCCTACACTGCTGGGAGGGGTTGTCCATTGAGGGCAACTTTATCCAGGATGGATAAGGTTGTGGTGGTCCAGGAGATGGTAGTCGTGGACCTGGCGCACTTGGTTCAGAAGTTTTAGTCACCCGATAACTTTTGGGAAAAACAAACTGTCAAAAAGGTGAACAGTTTGACTACGACAAGGCTAAGCTTGTGAGGTGGCAGTAGCTTGAAATTAGGTGAGTGTCACAGGAAACAAAAAAAATCTTAGGATTACCAGGCATGTGTGTTTGTTCATTGGAAGTACAGGAAGAGGGATAAAAGCATTCACACTTTCCCCTTAGAGGGCACAGGTTTGGGCACTACTAGGTGCAGTGGGATCACTGATTCATTTATGATGCTAAGGTCTTGGACCCGCTGATAAGACCCATCATTATTTTTAACCCTATAACACTTCAATTTTAATTTTGGGAAAAATTATTTTATTTTTGTTGTGGACTTTCATAGTTACAAATATATATATGAATATATACATTTTTTAATGTTATGAATACATCATGCTCCACATTATAGAATTAAATGGAAATAATGGGCTAGTAAAGGAGGAGTCAAAAGTGACCATAATAGAGTAACAGCCTAAGTCATTTTGAATTTTCTTGGGATCAATTGGAGTAAAGGCTTGTAAATTACCCGGGGTCCAAATTCACATGGTGCCTCCTACAACAGGTAGAATGTTCAGGGATGTTTCAGGGCTGGGAGATTAGTAACCCCTAAGTCCAGGATACCTTAGGGCAGGGGTCCTGAAACTGTTTAACCAGGGCGCCAGTTTACTGTACCTCAGGCTATTGGAGGGGCAGACTATAGTTAAAAAAAACAACAAAAATTATGAAAAAATTCATGTGCGCCATGCACATCTTGATTTGAAGTCCAAAAAAAAAAAATAATAAATGGGGCACATATACCCGGCAAAAAGGCTCAATGTCCTCGGCTGTCTGCATGTGGCCCATAGGCTGTAGTTTGAGGACCCATGCTCTAGGCGGTCACCAAGAGGATGTGGTTTTAACCCAATAGCTTGGAGACACTACAATTTGTTTAAAAGTAATGGGGCAGAAGGAGTCGCTGATTGACCCACGCAAGACTAGTTTTCCCATCCCCTATTACTAAGAGTTCATAGTTATGGTTAAGGGGAACCAGGACATCCCGATCTGATCCCTTTAATTCAAGTGTGGGCTGACATTGCCACGAAGAAGCCTGCAAATATAAGACTTACTCCCTCCCTCAAAGAAAGGGTCCTTGTTTCCAAGGTTTCACGAAACATGGCAGGACCGGAAAAACAAACGGTCCAAGTTCCCAAAACCACATAGGTGGAGGCCATCCCTCCCCAACCCCCTCCCCCACCACCTCCCTCTCCCCCATCTTCCCCTACCCTCCCCTCCCGATCTCTCTCCCCTAATCGGCTTTATCCCATTTTGCAGAACTCTGGGAGTGGGAGAGCTGGCTTCAGACCCTTTGGTTCCAATCCCGCCCTATAAGTTTTCTAGGGTCCAGAAATAGAAAACTTCTAACAGGCCCTTATTGAGTCACTCCCTCCCCCACCGCCCCCACCAACCTCACCCCCACCCCCAACCAGCAGCCCCCTACACACACTAGTACTGGTATGTCTTCCATACTCATCAGCCCACCTGTATAATTGCCAGCAACTTCTCCAGGTGCTGTTCACCACGGAGGAAGGGTAGCCCTTCCAGACAGAGGCCCAGTAAGCAGTCAGTGAACCTGATGGTCAGCGAGTGGGCACTCCCCACTTGAGAGAAACTCTTTTGGCCACTACACGATCAATGTGGGATCTCAATTCCTAGCAAGGCCCAGAGGGCTTTACCAGGTATCACCCGTTGCTCTTACATGACCCTCTGCGGAAGAACTAGGAAACCTATGACTGTATCTAAGGTCAGTGAGAATTTTCAGGCTCTTATAAGAGAATTTCCACCTGCCTTTCTAGAGTAGCTGATGTAAGCCTACGGGCTTTATACCCCTAACGGCCCCGAGAACCGGAGGGCAATAAGTATTGCCTTTATTACTCAGTCAGTCTGTCTCAGACATGAAAAAGAAGTTGGAAGGGTTTGAACGGAAAAATCTTAGTGATTTGGTACAAGTGGCTCATTGATTGTATAACAACAGAGATAACCCTAGCACGACAGAGACAAAGAAACTAGCTAAAATACTAGTAATTGCCATGAGAGAGCCCAGAGACTCAGGAAAAGGAGAGCATGGCCCACTCACGGAGAGACTAACCTGTGGGCACCGCCAAGCCATGGGGAAGGATCAATGTGCCTACTGCAGGAAAGAAGGACACTGGAAAAATCAGTGTCTTGAAACCCCAGGAGAGGTGCACGACCCTCCACTAGAGTGGAGGGGCCTCATCTGCACCTAGAAAAATCAAGCAAGAGACAATCATGCTTGAAGAAGCTGAATGAAGGGGTCAGAGCTCTTTTTCCCTTCGCCACCATAAGCCCAGGCTAACTCTCCATGTAGGAGGCCAGCCAGTAAATTTCTTGGTGGACAGAGGGGCCACCTTCTTAGGTTCAGAAAGGAATACGGGCACATTTTCAAAGAAAAAAAAATGTGAATTACTGTGAGCTTATGATTCCTTCCACAGGTAACTCACACCAGAAAGTTTGCATGGATGTTAGGTGGGCTTCACAAGACAACAAAATAACAAATATTTATCTGCCCTTTGTCCCAGTTAGCCACGTGGTTATGATGGCACTGGCTCCTGGCTCAGCTGCTGAGCCAGTGAAGCAGTTATAGCAGGAGAAGACTAGGTGGCCGGTGGCCATCAACAGAAGGACCAAATCTCCACAGTGGGCTTCCTGTTTCAATATGGAGCCACGTATGTTACCTGCTGGACACCATCTCTATCCTGAGCTCATAATTGCCACCCCAGGTCTAGAATGCAGCACGCAGGTACACACTATATGAAACAGTCTCTGATTAACCCCTCTCAATCACTTGCTGACACTGGAGTCTGGATAATCCAGTACATTTACTTTCCAGATGAGAAAACTCACTCAAAAACACACAGGAGTTGGCCCAGAGACACACAACTTGTTAACAACAAAGTCATATTCACAACCAGCGTCTGGACCAAGAGCCCGGTGCCCCACAGAACTGTGCCAATCGAGCAGTTAATATCTCCTGGACTCTCAAAAGATCTGAGCTGACACCCACCCCACCCCCACCTCCTTGCAGCCCCCAAAGATTGTATTTCACAGGATGGCACCTGATCTGCAGCTTGCAGATAAGGACATATCTGATCAGAGAACACAGGGCCGAACAAGGGGGAGGAGGGAAGAATGGAGTACACCCTGGCCCAATACACCTTGAGGATGATGTTCCCAATCAGAGAAGCCAACCACAGAGAAGACCACATGGGCAGCCCCACGATGAGAAACGTCCCTCAAAGACCCATAGCCCTAGAGGGGACAACACTGGAGACACAGTGTGGGAACTGCGCCCGAACTGATCCTGCCACATCGAGGCATGACACTAAGAGAGTGCAGCAGAAGAGAAAGAAAACGGAGCATCAATGTCCCCGGGGAATGCCAAAGGTGGACTTTGTGGTCAGGGCTCGGTGCCCCAAAAGACAGGACTGGAAAACACTCCTAGGGTTCACCACACAGTCCTTGTTCTTTTCTTTCTTGGTTAGTGTTGTTTTCCTTTAGTGTCATTGGATTTTGGTTGGGTTTTGTTTTCATTTTTCTTTGTTTTTTTTTTCTTTTTGCTGCTTGGTTTAGCTCAGTCTTGTTTTGTGCATGTTATTACCTTTACAGGTCTGTCTAATTAAGAGAGGCTGGATGAAGAATCTGGAGGAGTAAACATGTGACCGGCCCTTTCCTTTGGGCATGGGAGTGAGGACGGTGGGGGGAAAGGAAGTGGTGTCAAGAAACCCAGAGACAAGGGAACAAGTGATGGAAATCGGTAGTGAGGGGGATGTAGGAGGCCTGGAAGGGCATGATCAAGGGAAATGTAACCAAGAGTAATCACTGAAACCCAAAAGAAGACTGAGCATGGCAGTGGGCACAAGAGGAAACAAAAGGGTATAGAAGAGTGAGCTGGGCAGCAAGGGCCAGTTATAGACGTCTAAATAAAGGCATGTACATATACTTACAAAGGGGCATCGGGAAATAGATCTATGTCCATATGTTCATAGATTTAGTATTAAGGTAGCAGAAGGACATAGGCCTCCGCTCATGGACTCCCTTATTGCAAGAACACTCTTCTATTAAATTGGCATTCTACGATGCTCACCTTCCCTACACGATCACTGACCACAAAGCGGCTTAATAAGCAAATGTGGTGAAGAAAGCCGATGGAGTCCAGCTACCAAAAGATATAGCGTGTGGGGTCTTAAAGGCTTGAAGTAAAAGAAGCAGCCATCTGGCTCAGAAGCAACAGAGCCCACATGGAGGAAGCATACCAGCCTGTGTGATCACAAAGTTTCAAAGGGATAAGGCAACAGGCATCATGAGAACAAAAAAATCTTATCATGGAGAATGAGAGGGGACTGCCGGGTATAGACCCAAAACCTATTTGCAGTGCACTGGACATCCCCTTACAGAAGGATCTCAGAGAGGAGATGAAAGAATACAGGGTATGAGACAGCAAAGATGAAACACAACTTTCCTCTAGTTCTTAATGCTTCCTCTTGCCCAACTATCATGATCCCAGTCCTACCATACTAATCTGGCCAAAATAGAGAAGGTATTCTAGTACCGATAGGAATTTCAAACACGGGGAATCCAGGGTGGATGGGCTCTTTAGGACCAGTGTTATGGGTGGAGATACTGGGAGGGTGGAGGAAGGGCTGGATGGAAAGTGGGAGCCGATTACAAGGATCATCATTGACCTCAAAAGAAAGGTGGGTGAAGATATGACAAAAGAATTAGTCCATTTCCAAGGATTGATGAGGGATGGGTGGCGGGCATTGAGGGGGAAAAAATGAGGAGCTGAGGCCAGGGGCTTGGGTGGAGAGTGGAGATTTTGAGAATAATGAGGGCAATTAATGTACAGATGTGCTTCAAACAGCTGATGTATATATGGATTGTGGTTAGTGTTCTAGGAGCCACTAATAAAAAGATCATAAAAGAAACAAAAATAATCTGGGCAGAGGGCTCATGCAATGGTCTCAGGCTGGATTAGATCAGTCAAAACATCTAGTGGAGTCACCTCACTCTGTGTCTATTCCTGAGTCAGGCATGAAACTTAGGGCCCACTGTCCCAGCAGCTGGCCAGTTAGGGTTGGGGTCTCTGAGGCCATTCCATAGGGGGAATGGTCTTCTGTCCTGCAGGGCCCACCCTCCTTTGTAAGTGTGCTGTCTGGGGCACGGCTTTCATGGAGTCCACCACATGGGAGCTCTACTACTCATGGGGGATTGGCAGGAAGCCTCTGCTCATGCGCACACACCACCAACTAGCTGGAGGATCTCCGTGAACAAAGCCTGAGGCAGACAACAAGCCCACTAACTGATGCTGTAAGAGATACAATCAGCATCCAGAAACCTGCAACTGGGAGTAAGAGGCAGCATACCTTGGTGCCAGCCCCTCCCACTCTAATCTACAAGGAGTGACATTGCAAAGCAGAGGGTTTTCATAAAGCACTGCCAGGACTGTGGAATTAGCAGTCTAATTTGTGAACATGGATACTCTGTGATCCAGAGGTACTACGTCCCCCCTTCCACTCAGGTGAGACAAAAAACCTTGCAAGCAGAAAGCCATGCATCTGAACAGTATCCACCAGCCACTCAAGGGCAGCCCTGTTGCCTCCAAAGAGCCTTCCTGAGTGAGAGAGAAATCACGCCGAAGCCTGGTCTGTCACTCAAGTGAGTTTTATGAGCGTTAGGGAGGCGTGGTGGGCAAGTCTGGCCGACCCCAGTGGCTGAATTGAATTTACATGGCCTAGGTTGGTCAATCCAGTTACTGGGCCCACCCAGGTAGACCTCCCCTTTGGCCAGAAACCTGGACCTCTGAGCATGCACAGGGTGCCTCTCCTAACTGGGCTCTTATCTTGGCCCTATGGGCATGCATAACGGATGCCCCAGTCCCTAGCATAGCTACCTAACATTTGCCCCCGTGAAGAGATATGGACCCAAATCTTTGGGGTACTGTGCGACGACATCTCTAGCTACTTCCTTCTGGCAAAAGGGGCGTGAGGGGCTTTGGGTCCATACCCTTCCTACACTGCTTTGAGGGGTTGTCCATTGAGGGCAACTTTATCCAGGATGGATAAGGTTGAGGTGGTCCAGGAGATGGTAGTCGTGGACCTGGCACACTTGGTTCAGAACCTTTAATCACCCGATAACTTCTGAGAAAAACAAACTGTCTAAAAGGTGAACAGTTTGACTGCGACAAGGCTAAGCTTGTGACGTGGCAGTGGCCTTGAAATTAGGTGAGTGTCACAGGAAACAAAAATAATCTTAGGATTACCAGACATGTGTGTTTGTTCATTGGAAGTACAGGAAGAGGGATAAAAGCATTCATACTTTCACCTAGGAGGGCACAGGTTTGGGCACTACTTGGTGCAGTGGGATCGCTGATTCATTTATGATGCTAAGATCTTGGACCCGGTGATAAGACCCATCCTTCTTTTTAACCCTATAACACTTCAATTTTAAATTTGGGAAAAAATTATTTTCTTTTTGTTGTGGATTTCATAGTTATTAATTTATATATATTTATATGTACATTTTTAAAAATTTATGGAAACATCATGCTCCGCGTTAGAGTTAAATGGAAATAATGGGCTAGTACAGGAGGAGTCAAAAGTGACGAAAATAGAGTAACTGCCTAAGTCATTTTGAATTTTCTTGGGTTGAATTGGAGTAAAGTCTTGTAAATTGCCCAGGGTCCAAATTCTCATGGTGCCTCCTACAATGGGTAGAATGTTCAGGGATGTTTCAGGGCTGGGAGATTAGTAACCCCTAAGTCCAGGATACCTTAGGGCAGGGGTCCTGAAACTGTTTACCCAGGGAGCCAGTTCACTGTCCCTCAGGCCATTGGAGGGACAGACTATAGTTTAAAAACAAAAATTATGAACAAATTCATATACACAATGCACATCTTGATTTGAAGCTCAAAAAAAAAAATAAATGGGGCACATACACCTGGCAGACAGGATCTATGTCCTCGGCTGTCTGCATGTGGCCAACAGGCTGTAGTTTGAGGACCCCTGCTCTAGGCGTTCACCAAGAGGATGTGGTTTCAACCCAAAAGCTTGGAGACTCTACAATTTGTTTAAAAGTGATGGGGCAGAAGGAGTCCCTGATTGACCCATGCAAGACTAGTTTTCCCATCCCCTATTACTAAGAGTTCATAGTTTTGGTTAAGGGGAACCAGGACATCCCGATCTGATTCCTTTAATTCAAGTGTGGGCTGACATTGCCACGAAGAAGCCTGCAAATATAAAAGACTTACTCCCTCCCTCAAAGAAAGGGTCCTCGTTTCCAAGGTTTCAGGAAACATCGCAGGACCGGAAAAACAAACGGTCCAAGTTCCCAAAAGCACATAGTTGGAGACCATCCCTCCCCGTCCCCCTCTCCCACCCTGTCCCCCTCTCCCCTCCCTTCACCTCCCCTCCTGATCTCTCTCCCCTAATCGGCTTTATCCCATTTTGCGGGAGAACTCTGGGAGTGGGAGAGCTGGCTTCAGACCCTTTGTTTCCACCCCCGCCCTATAAGGTTCCTAGGGGCCAGAAATAGAAAACTTCTAACAGGCCCTTATTGAGTCACTCCCTCCCCAGCCGGCTCCCCAACTCCATCCCCGCCCCCAACCAGCAGCCCCCCCCACACACAAGTACTGGTATGTCTTCCATACTCATCAGCCCACCTGGAATGTTTGCCAGCAACTTCTCCAGGTGCTGTTCACAACGGAGGAAGGGTAGCCCTTCCAGACAGAGGCCCAGTAAGCAGTCAGTGAAACTGATGGTCAGCGAGCGGGCACTCCCCACTTGAGAGAAACTCTTTTGGCCACTACACGAACAATGTGGGATCTCAATTCCTAGCAAGGCCCAGAGGGCTTTACCAGGTATCACCCGTTGCTCTTACATGACCCTCTGCGGAAGAGCTAGGAAACCTATGAATTTATCTAAGGTCAGTGAGAATTTTCAGGCTCTTATAAGAGAATGTCCGCCTTCCTTTCTAGAGTGGCTGATGGAAGCCTACGGGCTTTATACCCCTAACGGACAGGAGGCCCCGAGTACAGGAGGGAAATAAGTATTGCCTTTGTGACTCAGTCAATCTGCCTCAGACATGAAAATGAAGTGGGAAGGGTTTGAAGGGAAAAATCTTAGTGAATTGGTACAAGTGGCTCATTGAGTGTATAACAACAGAGATGACCCTAGCACGACAGAGACAAAGAAACTAGCTAATATACTAGTAATTGCCATGAGAGACCCCAGAGACTCATGAAAAGGAGAGCATGGCCCAATCACGGAGAGACTAACCTGAGGGCACCACCAAGCCATGGGGAAGGACCAATGTGCCTACTGCAGGAAAGAAGGACACTGGAAAAATCAGTGTCTTGAAAACCCCAGGAGAGGTTCAAGATCTTCCACAAGAGTGGACGGGCCTGATCTGCACCTAGAAAGACCCAAGCAAGAGACAATAATGCTTGAAGAAGCTCAATGAAGGGGTCAGGGCTCTGTTTCACTTCGCTGCCAAAAGCCCAGGCAAACTCTCCAAGTAGGAGGCCAGCCAGTAAATTTCTTGGTGGACACAGGGGCCACCTTCTCAGGTTCAGAAAGGAATTGGGGCATGTTTTCAAAAAGAAAGATGTGAATTACTGTGAGCCTACGATTCCTTCCACAGATAACTCACACCAGAAGGTTTGCATGGAGGTTAGGTGGGCTTCCCAAGACAACAAGATAACAAATATCTATCTGCCCTTTGTCCTAGTTAGCCACCTGGTTATGATGGCACTGGCTCCAGTCTCAGCTGCTGACCCAGTGAAGCAGTTATAGCAGGAGAAGACTAGGTGGCCCGTGGCCATCAACCTAAGGACCTAATCTCCGCAGTGGTCTTCCTGTTTCAATATGGAGCCATGTCTGTCACCTGCTGGACATCATTTCTCTCCCGAGCTCATAATTGCCGCCCCAGGTATAGAATGCAGCTCGCAGGTACACAGTATATGAAACAGTCTCTGATTAACCGCTCTCGATAACTTGCTGATATGGGAGTCTAGAAAATCCAGTATATTTACTTTCCAGATGAGAAAACTCACTCAAAAACACACAGGAGTTGACCCAGAGACACACAACTGGTTAACAACAAAGTCATATTCACAACCAGCGTCTGGACCAAGAGCACGGTGCCCCGCAGAACTGTGCCCATCGAGCAGTCAATATCTCCTGGACTCTCAAAAGATCTGAGCTGATACCCACCCACCCCCACATCCTTGCAGCCCCCAAAGATTATCTTTCACAGGATGGCACCAGATCTGAAGCTCGCGGAGAGAGATATATCTGATCAGAGAACACAGGGCAGAACAAGGGGGAGGAGGGGAGAATGGAGCACATCCTGGCCCAATACACCTTGAGGATGATGTTCCCATTCAGAGAAGCCAGTCCACAGAGAATACCACATGGGAAGCCCCACGATGAGAAACGTCCCTCAAAGACCCATAGCCCTAGAGGGGACAACACTGGAGACACAGTGTGGGAACTGCTCCCGAACGGATTCTGCCACATCGAGGTATGACACTAAGAGAGTGCAGCGGAAGAGAAAGAAAACGGAGCATCAAAGTCTTTGGGGAATGCCAAAGGTGGACTTGTGGTCAGGGCTTCGGGCCCCAACAGACTGGACTGGAAAACACTCCTAAAGTTCACCACACAGTCCTTGTACTTTCCTTTCGTGAATAGTGTTGTTTTCTTTTAATGTCATTGGATTTTGTTTGGGTTTTGTTTTCATTTTTGTTTGTTTTTTTTCTTTTTGCTGCTTGGTTTCGCTCAGTCTTTTTTTTGTGCACGTTATTACCTTTACAGGTTTGTCTAATTAAGAGAGGCTGGATGAAAAATCTGGAGGAGTAAACATGTGACCGGCCCTTTCCATTGGGTGTGGGAGTGAGCAGGGTGGGGGGAAAGGAAGTGGTGTAAAGAAACCCAGAGACAAGGGAACAACAAGCGATGGAAATCGGTGGTGAGGGGGATGTAGGAGGCCTGGTAGGGTATGATCAAGGGTAATGTAACCGAGAGAAAATGCTGAAACCCAAAGGAAGACTGAGCATAGCAGTGGGCACAAGAGGAAAATCAAAGGGTATGGAAGAGTGAGTTGGGAAGCAAGGGCCACTTATTGACGTCTAAATAAAGACATGTACATATATTTACAAAGGGGCATGGGGAAATAGATCTATGTCCATATGTTTATAGATTTAGTTTTAAGGTAGCAAATGGACATTGGTCCTCCGCTCAAGGACTCCCTCATTGCAACAACACTGTTTTATAAAATTGGCATTCTACGATGCTCACCTTCCCTACACGATCACTGACCACAAAGCGGCTGCATAAGCAAATGTGGTGAAGAAAGCCGATGGTGTCCAGCTACCAAAAGATATAGCGTGTGGGGTCTTAAAGGCTTGAAGGTAAAGAAACAACCATCTAGCTCAGAAGCAACAGAGACAACATGGAGGAAGCATACCAGCCTGTGTGATCACAAAGGTTCAAAGGGATAAGGCAAGAGGCATCATGAGAACAAAAAAAATCTTATCATGGAGAATGAGAATGGACTGCCGGGTATACACCCAAAACCTAATTGAAGTGCACCTGATATCCCCTACAGAAGGATCTCAGAGAGGAGATTAAAGAATACAGGGTATGAGACAGCATAGATGAAACACAACTTTCCTCTAGTCCTTAATGCTTCCTCTTGCCCCACTATCATGAACCCAATTCTACCATAATAATCTGGCCAAACTAGGGAAGTATTCTAGTACCGATAGGAATTTCAAACACGGGGAATCCAGGGTGGATGGGCCCTTTAGGACCAGTGTTATGAGTGGAGATACTGGGAAGGTGGAGGAAGGGCAGGATGGAAAGTGGGAACAGATTACAAGGATCTTCACTGACCTCAAAAGAAAGGTGGGTGAAGATATGACAAAAGAATTAGTCCATTTCCAAGGATTGATGAGGGATGGGTGGCGGGCATTGAGGGGGGAAAAAATGAGGAGCTGAGCCCAGGGGCTTGGGTGAAGAGTAGATATTTTGAGAATAATGAGGGCAATTAATGTACAGATGTGCTTCAAACAGCTGATGTATATATGGATTGTGTTTAGTGTTGTAAGAGCCCCTAATAAAAAGATCATAAAAGAAACAAAAATAATCTGGAGAGAGGGCTCATGCAAGGATGATCTCAGGCTGCATTAGACCAGTCAAAACAGCTACTGGAGTCACCTCACCCTGTGTCTATTCCTGAGTCAGGCATGATGCTTAGGGCCCACAGCCCCAGTAGCTGGCCAGTCAGGGAGGAGGGTCTCTGAGGCCATTCCACAGGGGGAATGGTCCTCTGTATCCTGCAGGGCCCACCCTCCTTTGTAAGCGTGCTGTCTGGGACACGGCTTTCATGGACTCCACACCATGGGAGCTCTACTACTCATGGGGGATTGGCAGGAAGCCTCTGCTCATGCACACACACCACCAACTAGCTGGAGGATCTCTGTGAACAAAGCCTGAGGCAGACAATAAGCCCATTAATTGATGCTGTAAGAGATACAATCAGCATCTAGAAACCTGCAAGTGGGAGTAAGAGGCAGCATACCTTGGTCCCAGCCCCTCCCACTCTAATCTACAAGGACTGACATTGCAAAGCAGAGGGTTTTCATAAAGCACTTCCAGGACTGTGGAATGAGCAGCCTCCTTTGTGGACATGGATACTCTGTGATCCAGACGTACTACCTCCTCCCTTCCAGTCAACTGAGACAAAAACCCTTGCAAGCAGAAAGCCAAGCATCTGAACAGTATACACCAGCCACTTATGTGCAGCCTTACTGCCTCCAAAGAACCTTCCTGAGTGAGAGAGAAATCACGCAGAAGCCTGGTCTGTCACTCAAGTGAGTTTTATTAGCGCTCGGGGGTCGTGGTGGGTGAGTCTGGCTGACCCGAGTGGCTGAATTGATTTTACATGGCCTAAGTAGGTCAATCCAGGTATAGGACCCATGCAGGTGTACCTCCCCTTCATGGCCAGAAACCTGCACCTGTGAGCATGCACAGGGTGCCTCTCCTAACTGGGCTCTTATCTTGGCCCTATGGGCATGCATAACGGATGCCCCAGTCCCTAGCATAGCTACCTAACATTTGCCCCCATGAAGAGATATGGAACCAAATCTTTGGGGTACTGGGCGACGACATCTCTAGCTACTTCCTGCTGGAAAAAGGGGCGTGGTGGGGCTTTGGGTCCATACCCTTCCTACACTGCTGGGAGGGGTTGTCCATTGAGGGCAACTTTATCCAGGATGGATAAGGTTGAGGTGGTCCAGGAGATGGTAGTCGTGGACCTGGTACACTTGGTTCAGAAGGTTTAGTCACCCGATAACTTCTGGGAAAAAAAACTGTCTAAAAGGTGAACAGTTTGACTACGACAAGGCTAAGCTTGTGACTTGGCACTGGCCTTGAAATTAGGTGAGTGTCACAGGAAACAAAAAAAATCTTAGGATTACCAGACATGTTTGTTTGTTCATTGGAAGTACAGGAAGAGGGATAAAAGCATTCACACTTTCCCCTAGGAGGGCACAGGTTTGGGCACTACTAGGTGCAGTGGGATCACAGATTCATTTATGATGCTAAGGTCTTGGACCCGCTGATAAGACCCATCCTTCTTTTTAACCCTATAACGCTTCAATTTTAATTTTGGGAAAAAATTATTTTCTTTTTGTTGTGGATTTTCATAGTTATAAAAATGTATGTATATATTTAATATATACATTTTTTTAAATGTTATGAAAACATCATGCTCCGAGTTATAGAGTTAAATGGAAATAATGGGCTAGTCCAGGAGGAGTCAAAAATGACCAAAATAGAGTAACTGCCTAAGTCATTTTGAATTTTCTTGGCTTCAATTGGAGTAAAGGCTTGTAAATTACCCGGGGTCCAAATTCCGATGGTGCCTCCTACAACGGGTAGAATGTTCAGGGATGTTTCAGGGCTAGGAAATTAGTAAACCCTAAGTCCAGGATACCTTAGGGCAGGGGTCCTGAAACTGTTTACCGAGGGGGCCAGTGCATTGTCCCACAGGCCTTTGGAGGGACAGACTATAGTTTAAAAAAAACAAAAGTTACGAATAAATTCATGTGCACACTGCACATATTGATTTGAAGTCCAAAAAAAATAAATAAATGGGGCACATACACCCGGCAGAAAGGATCAATGACCTCGGCTGTCTGCATGTGGCCCACAGGTTGTAGTTTGAGAACCCCTGCTCTAGGCGTCCACCAAGAGGATTTGGTTTCAACCCAAAAGCTTGGAGACTCTACAATTTGTTTAAAAGTGATGGGGCAAAAGGAGTCCCTGATTGACCCACGCAAGACTAATTTTCCCATCCCCTATTACCAAGAGTTCGTAGTTATGGTTATGGGGAACCAGGACATCCCGATCTGATCCCTTTAATTCAAGTGTGGGCTGACATTGCCACTAAGAAACCTACAAATATAAAAGACTTACTCCCTCCCTCAAAGAAAGGGTCCTTGTTTCCAAGGTTTCAGGAAACATGGCAGGACCGGAAAAACAAACGGTCCAAGGTCCCAAAAGCTCATAGGTGGAGGCCATTCCTCCCCGTACCCCTATCCCACCTCCTCCCCCTCCTCCCTCCCTTCACCTCCGCTCCCCCCCCCCCCGATCTCTCTCCCCTAATCGGCTTTATCCCATTTTGCAGGAGAACTCTGGTAGTGGGAGAGCTGGCTTCAGACCCTTTGGTTCCAACACCGCCCTATAAGGTTTTAGGGGCCAGAAATAGAAAACTTCTAACAGGCCCTTATTGAGTCACTCCCTCCTCAGCCGGCTCTGCAACCCCATCCCCGCCCCCTACCAGCAGCCCCCAACACACACTAGTACTGGTATGTCTTCCATACTCATCAGCCCACCTGGAATGTTTTCCAGCAACTTCTCCAGGTGCTGTTCACCACGGAGCAAGGGTAGCCCTTCCAGACAGAGGCCCAGTAAGCAGTCAGTGAACCTGATGGTCAGCGAGCGGGCACTCCCCACTTGAGAGAATCTCTTTTGGCCTCTACACGAACAATGTGGGATCTCAATTCCTAGCAAGGCCCAGAGCGCATTACCAGGTATCACCCGTGCTCTTACATGACCCTCTGCGGAAGAGCTAGGAAACCTATGAATTTATCTAAGGTCAGTAGAATTTTCAGGCTCTTATAAGAGAATGTCCGCCTGCCTTTCTAGAGTGGCTGATGGAAGCCTACGGGCTTTATACCCCTAACGGTCCGGAGGCCACGAGTACAGGAGGGCAATAAGTATTGCCTTTATGACTCAGTCAATATGCCTCAGACATGAAAAAACGTGGGAAGGGTTTGAAGGGAAAAGTCTTAGTGATTTAGTACACGTGGCTCATTGAGTGTATAACAACAGAGATGACCCTAGCATGACAGAGACAAAGAAATTAGCTAAAATACTAGTAATTGCCATGAGAGACCCCAGAGACTCAGGAAAAGGAGAGCATGGCCCACTCACGGAGAGACTAACCTGTGGGCAGCGCCAAGCCATGGGGAAGGACCAATGTGCCTACTGCAGGAAAGAAGGACACTGGAAAAATAAGTGCCTTGAAAACCCCAGGAGAGGTGCAAGACCTTCCACAAGAGTGGACGGGCCTCATCTGCACCTAGAAAGACCCAAGCAAGAGACAATAATGCTTGAAGAAGCTCAATGAAGGGGTCAGGGCTCTGTTTCCCTTCGCAGCCAAAAGCCCAAGCTAACTCTCCATGTAGGAGGCCAGCCAGTAAATTTCTTGGTGGACACAGGGGCCACCTTCTCAGCTTCAGAAAGGAATATGGGCACGTTTTCAAAAAGAAAGATGTGAATTACTGTGAGTCTATGATTTCTTCCACAGATAACTCCCACCAGAATGTTTGCATGGAAGGTAGGTGGGCTTCCGAAGACAACAAGATAACAAATATCTATCTGCACTTTTTCCCAGTTAGCCACCTGGTTATGATGGCACTGGTTCCTGGCTCAGCTGCTGAGCCAGTGAAGCAGTTATAGCAGGAGAAGTCTAGGTGGCCCGTGGCCATCAACAGAAGGACCAAATCTCCACAGTGGTCTTCCTTTATCAAAATGGAGCCACGTATGTCACCTGCTAGACACCATTTCTATTCCGAGCTCATAATTGCCGCCCCAGGTATAGAATGCAGCTCGCAGGTACACACTATATGAAACAGTCTCTGATTAACCCCTCTCGATAACTTGCTGACATGGGAGTCTGGATAATCCAGTACATTTACTTTTCAGATGAGAAAACTCACTCAAAAACACACAGGAGTTGACCCAGAGACACACAACTGGTTAACAACAAGGTCATATTCACAACCAGCGTCTGGACCAAGAGCCCGGTACCCCACAGAACTGTGCCCATTGAGCAGTCAATATCTCCTGGAATCTCAAAAGATCTGAGCTGATACCCACAATCCCCCCACATCCTTGCAGCCCCCAAAGATTCTCTTTCACAGGATGGCACCAGATCTGAAGCTCGCGGAGAGGGACATATCTGATCAGAGAACACAGGGCAGAACAAGGGGGAGGAGGGGAGAATGGAGCACATCCTGGCCCAATACACCTTGAGGATGATGTTCCCAATCAGAGAAGCCAGTCCACAGAGAAGACCACATGGGCAGCCCCACGATGAGAAACGTCCCTCAAAGACCCAAGCCCTAGAGGGGACAACACTGGACACACAGTGTGGGAACTGTGCCCGAACTGATCCTGCCACCTCGAGGCATGACACTAAGAGAGTGCAGCGGAAGGGAAAGAAAAAGGAGCATCAAAGTCCTTGGGGAATGCCAAAGGTGGACTTTGTGGTCAGGGTTCGGTGCCCCCACAGACTGGACTGGAAAACACTCCTAAAGTTCATCACACAGTACTTGTACTTTCCTTTCGTGGTTAGTGTTGTTTTCTTTTAGTGTCATAGGATTTTGGTTGGGTTTTGTTTTCATTTTTCTTTTTTGTCGCTTGGTTTTGATCAGTCTTATTTTGTGCATGTTATTACGTTTACAGGTCTGTCTAATTAAGAGAGGCTGGATGAACAATCTGGAGGAGCAAACATGTGACCGGCCCTTTCCATTGCGCATGGGAGTGAGCACGGTGGGGTAAAGGAAGTGGTATCAAGAAACCCAGAGACAAGGGAACAACAAGTGATGAAAATCGGTGGTGAGGGGGAAGTAGGAGGCCTGGTAGGGCGTGATCAAGGGTAATGTAACCAAGAGGAATTACTGAAACCCAAAGGAAGACTGAGCATGGCAGTGGGGACAAGAGGAAAATCAAAGGGTATAGAAGAGTGTGCTGGGAAGCAAGGGCCAGTTATAGAAGTCTAAATAAAGTCATGTACATATATTTACAAAGGGGAATGGCGAAATAGATCTATGTCCATATGTTAATAGATTTAGTATTAAGGTAGCAAATGCACATTGGGCCTCCGCTCAAGGACTCCCTCTTTGCGAGAACACTGTTTTATAAAATTGGCATTCTATGATGCTCACCTTCCCTACACGATCACTGACCACAAAGCGGCTGCATAAGCAAATGTGGTGAAGAAAGCCGATGGTGTCCAGCTACCAAAACATATAGCGTGTTGGGTCTTAATGGCTTGAAGGTAAAGGAGCAACCATGTAGCTCAGAAGCAACCGAGCCCACATGGAGGAAGCATACCAGCCTGTGTGATCACAAAGTTTCAAAGGGATAAGGCAACAGGCATCATGAGAACAAAAAAATCTTATCATAGAGCCTGAGAGGGGACAGCCGGGTATACACCCAAAAGCTATTTGCAGTGCACTGGACATCCCCATACAGAAGGATCTCACAAAGGAGATTAAAGAATACAGGGTATGAGACAGCAAAGACGAAACACAACTTTCCTCTAGTTCTTAATGCTTCCTCTTGCCCCACTATCATGAACCCAGTTCTACCATACTAATCTGGCCAAACTAGAGAAGGTATTCTAGTACCGATAGGAATTTCAAACACGGGTAATCCAGGGTGGATGGGCCCTTTAGGACCAGTGTTATGAGTGGAGATACTGGGAAGGTGGAGGAAGGGTAGGATTGAAAGTGGGAACCGATTACAAGGATCTTCATTGACCTCAAAAGAAAGGTGGGTGAAGATATAACAAAAGAATTAGTACATTTCCAAGGATTGATGAGGGATGGGTGGCGGACATTGAAGGGGGACAAATGAGGAAATGAGGCCAGGGGGTTGGGTGGAGAGTGGATATTTTGAGAATAATGAGGCAATTAGTGTACAGATGTGCTTCAAACAGCTGATGTATATATGGATTGTGGTTAGTGTTTAAGAGCCCCTAATAAAAAGATCATAAAAGAAACAAAAATAATCTGGGCAGAGGGCTCATGCAAGGATGATCTCAGGCTGGATTAGACCAGTCAAAACAGCTACTGGAGTCACCTCACCCTGTGTTTATTCCTGAGTAAGGCATGAAGCTTAGGGCCCACAGCCCCAGCAGCTGACCAGTGAGGGAGGTGGGTCTCTGAGGCCATTCCACAGGGGGAATGGTCCTCTGTATTGCAGGGCCCACCCTTCTTTGTAAGCATGCTGTCTGGGACACGGCTTACATGGAGTCCACACCATGGGAGCTCTACTACTCATGGGGGATTGGCAGGAAGCCTCTGCTTATGCCACACACCAACAACAAGCTGGAGGATCTCTGTGAACAAAGCCTGAGGCAGACAACAAGCCCACTAACTGATGCTGTAAGAGATACAATCAGCATCCAGAAACCTGCAACTGGGAGTAAGAGGCAGCATACCTGGGTCCAAGCCCCTCCTACTCTAATCTACAAGGAGTGACTTTGCAAACCAGAGGGTTTCATAAAGCACTGCCAGGACTGTGGAATGAGCAGCCTCATTTGTGGACATGGATACTCTGTGATCCAGACGTACTACCTCCTCCCTTCCAGTCAGCTGAGACAAAAACCCTTGCAAGCAGAAAGCCATGCATCTGAACAGTATCCACCAGCCACTCATGTGCAGCCCTGCTGCCTCCAAAGAGCCTTCTTGAGTGAGAGAGATATCACGCAGAAGCCTGGTCTGTCACTAAAGTTAGTTTTATGAGCGCTAGGGAGGCGTGGTGGGCAAGTCTAGCCGACCCCAGTGGCTGAATTGAATTTACATGGCCTAGGTTGGTCACTCCAGGTACAGGACCCACCCAGGTGTACCTCCCCTTCATGGCCAGAAACCTGCACATCTGAGCATGCACAGGGTGCTTTTCCTAACTGGGTTCTTATCTTGGCCCTATGGGCATGCATAACGGATGCCCCAGTTCCTAGGATAGCTACTTAACAGTTGCCCCCTTTAAGAGATATGGACCCAAATCTTTGGGGTACTGGGCGACGACATCTATAGCTGCTTCCTGCTGGCAAAATGGGCGAAGTGGGGCTTTGGGTCCACACCCTTCCTACACTGCTGGGAGGGCTTGTCCATTGAGGGCAACTTAATCCAGGATGGATAAAGTTGAGGTAGTCCAGGAGGTGGTAGTCATGGACCTGGCACACTTGGTTCAGAAGCTTTAGTCACCCGATAACTTCTGGGAAAAACAAACGGTCTAAAAGGTGAACAGTTTGACTTCGACAAGGGCAAGCTTGTGTGGTGGCAGTAGCCTTGAAATTAGATGAGTGTCACAGGAAAAAAAAATCTTAGGATTACCAGACATGTGTGTTTGTTCATTGGAAGTACAGGAAGAGGGATAAAAGCATTCACACTTTCCCCTAGGAGGGCACAGGTTTGGGCACTACTTGGTGCAGTGGGATCACTGATTCATTTATGATTCTAAGGTCTTGGACCTGCTGTTAAGACCCATCCTTCTTTTTAACCCTATAACGCTTCAATTTTAATTTTGGGAAAAAATTATTTTCTTTTTGTTGTGGACTTTCATTTTAATATATATATATTGATATATATATATATATATATATATATATATATATATATATATATATATATATATTGATATATACATTTTTAAAAATGTTATGAAAACATCATGCTCCGTGTTATAGAGTTAAATGAAAATAATGGACTAGTACAGGTGGAGTCAAAAGTGACCAAAAGAGAGTAACTACCCTAAGTCATTTTGAATTTTCTTGGGTTCAATTGGAGTAAAGGCTTGTAAATTACCCGGGGTCCAAATTTCCATGGTGCCTCCTACAACGGGTAGAATGTTCAGGAATGTTTCAGGGCTGGGAGATTAGTAACACCTAAGTCCAGGATACCTTAGGGCAGGGTCCTAAAACTGTTTACCCAGGGGGCTAGTTCACTGTCCCTCAGGCCATTGGAGGGACAGACTATAGTTTAAAAAAAAACAAAAATTACGAACAAATTCATGTGCACACTGCACATTTTGATTTGAAGTTCAAAAAAAAAATAAATGGGGCACATACACCCGTCAGAAAGGATCAATGACCTCGGCTGTCTGCATGTGGCCCACAGGCTGCACTTTGAGGACCCCTGCTCTAGGCATTCACCAAGACGATGTGGTTTCAGCCCCAAAGCTTGGAGACTCTATAATTTGTTTAAAAGTGATGGGGCAGAAGGAGTCCCTGATTGACCCACGCAAGACTAGCTTTCCCATCCCCAATTACTAAGAGTTCATAGTTATGGTTATGGGGAACCAGGACATCCCGATGTGATCCCTTTAATTCAAGTGTGGGCTGACATTGCCACTAAGAAGCCTGCAAATATAACGACTTACTCCCTCCCTCAAAGAAAGGGTCCTTGTTTCCAAGGTTTCAGGAAACATGGCAGGACCGGAAAAACAAACGATCCAAGTTCCCAAAACCACATAGGTGGAGGCCATCCCTCCCAGGCCCCCTCCCTCACCTCCTCCCTCTCCACCATCCCTTCCCCTCCCTCTCCCCCTCCCTTCCACTCCCCTCCCATCCGGACCTCTCCCCCTAATCGGCTTTATCCCATTTTGCAGGAGAACTCTGGGAGTGGGAGAGCTGGCTTCAGACCCTTTGGTTCCACCCCTGCCCTATAAGGTTTCTAGGGGCCAGAAATAGAAAACTTCTAACAGGCCCTTATTGAGTCACTCCCTCCCCCCCCCCGGCATCCCTACCTCACCCCCACCCCCAACCAGCAGCCCCCAACACACACTAGTACTGGTATGTCTTCCATACTCATCAGCCCACCTGGAATGATTGCCAGCAACTTCCCCAGGTGCTGTTCACAAAGGAGTAAGGTAGCCCTTCCAGACAGAGGCCCTGTAAGCAGTCAGTGAACCTGATGGTTAGCGAGCGGGCACTCCCCACTTGAGAGAAACTCTTTTGGCCACTACATGAACAATGTGGGATCTCAATTCCTAGCAAGGCCCAGGGGCTTTACCAGGTATCACCCGTTGCTCTTACACGACCCTCTGCGGAAGAGATAGGAAACCAATGAATTTATCTAAGGTCAGTGAGAATTTTCAGGCTCTTATAAGAGAATGTCAGCCTTCCTTTCTAGAGTGGCTGATGGAAGCCTACGGGCTTTATACCACTAACGGCCCGGAGGCCCCGAAAACAGGAGGGCAATAAGTATTGCCTTTATGACTCAGTCAGTCTGCCTCAGCCATGAAAAAGAAGTGGGAAGGGTTTGAAGGGAAAAATCTTAGTGATTTGGTACAAGTGGCTCATTCAGTGTATAACAACAGAGATGACCATAGCACGACAGAGACATAGAAACTAGCTAATATACTAGTAATTGCCATGAGAGACCCCAGAGACTCAGGAAAAGGAGATAATGGCCCACTCACAGAGAGACTAACCTGTGAGCACCGCCAAGCCATGCGGAAGGATCAATGTGCCTACTGCAGGAAAGAAGGACACTGGAAAAATCAGTGCCTTGAAAACCCCAGGAGAGGTGCACGACCGTCCACTAGAGTGGACGGGCCTCATCTGCACCTAGAAAGACCCAAGCAAGAGACAATAATGCTTGAAGAAGCTGAATGAAGGGGTCAGGGCTCTGTTTCACTTCGCCTCCAAAATCCCAGGCTAACTCTCCTTGTAGGAGGCCAGCTAGTAAATTTCTTGGTGGACACAGGGGCCACCTTTTCAGGTTCAGAAAGGAATTGGGGCATGTTTTCAAAAAGAAAGATGTGAATTACTGTGAGCCTATGATTCCTTCCACAGATAACTCACACCAGATGGTTTGCATGGAGGGTAGGTGAGCTTCCCAAGACAACAAATATCTATCTGCCTTTTGTCCCAGTTAGCCACCTGGTTATGATGGCACTGGCTCCTGGCTCAGCTGCTGAGCCAGTGAAGCAGTTATAACAGGAGAAGACTAAGTGGCCGGTGGCCATCAACGGAAGGACCAAATATCCACAGTGGGCTTCCTGTTTCAATATGGAGCCACGTATGTCAGCTGCGGGACACAATCTCTATCCTGAGCTCATAATTGCCACCCCAGGTCTAGAATGCAGCGCGCAGGTACACACTATATGAAACAGTCTCTGATTAACCCCTCTCGATAACTTGCTGACATGGGAGTCTGGATAATCCAGTACATTTACTGTCCAGATGAGAAAACTCACTCAAAAACAAACAGGAGTTGGCCCAGAGACACACAACTGGTTAACAACAAAGTCATATTCACAACCAGCGTCTGCACCAAGAGCCCGGTGCCCCACAGAACTGTGCCCATTGAGCAGTCAATATCTCCTGGACTCTCAAAAGATCTGAGCTGACACCCACCCCCCCCACCTCCTTGCTGCCCCCAAAGATTGTATTTCACAGGATGGCACCGGAACTGCAGCTTGCGGAGAGGAACTTATCTGATCAGAGAACACAGGGCAGAACAAGGGGGAGGAGGGGAGAATGGAGCACATCCTAGCCCAATACACCTTGAGGATGATGTTCCCAATCAGAGAAGCCAGTCCACAGAGAAGACCACACGGGCAGCCCCACGATGAGAAACATCCCTCAAAGACCCATAGCCTTAGAGGGGACAACACTGGAGACACAGTGTGGGAACTGCGCCCGAACTGATCCTGCCACATCGAGGCATGACACTAAGAGAGTGCAGCGGAAGAGAAAGAAAACGGAGCATCAAAGTCCCCGGGGAATGCCAAAGGTGGACTTTGTGGTCAGGGCTCGGTGCCCCAACACACTGGACTGGAAAACACTCCTATAGTTCACCACACAGTCCTTGTACTTTTCTTTCTTGGTTAGTGTTGTTTTCTTTTAGTGTCATTGGATTTTGGTTGGGTTTTGTTTTCATTTTTGTTTGTTTTTTTTTTCTTTTTGTTGCTTGGTTTTGCTCAGTTTTGTGTTGTGCATGTTATTACCTTCACAGGTCTGTTTACTTAAGAGAGGCTGGATGAAGAATCTGGAGGAGTAAACATGTGACCGGACTTTTCCATTGGGCATGGGAGTGAGGACGGTGGGGGTAAAGGAAGTAGTGTCAAGAAACCCAGAGACAAGGGAACAACAAGTGATGGAAATCGGTGGTGAGGGAGATTAGGAGGCCTGGAAGGGTGTGATCAAGGGTAATGTAACCAAGAGAAATTACTAAAACCCAAAGGAAGACTGAGCATGGCAGTGGGCACAAGAGGAAAATCAAAGGGTATCGAAGAGTGAGCTGGGAAGCAAGGGCCAGTTATAGACGTCTAAATAAAGGCATGTACATATATTTACAAAGGGGCATGGAGAAATAGATCTATGTCCATATGTTTATAGATTTAGTATTAAGGTAGCAGATGGACATAGGGCCTGCGCTCAAGGACTCCCTCATTGCGAGAACACTGTTTTATTAAATTGGAATTCTATGATGCTCACTTTCCCTACACGATCACTGACCACAGAGCGGCTGCATAAGCAAATGTGGTGAAGAAATCCGATAGTGTCCAGCTACCAAATGATATAGCGTGTGGGGTCTTAAAGGCTTCAAGGTAAAGAAGCAGCCATCTGGCTCAGAAGCAACAGAGCCCACATGGAGGAAGGATACCAGCCTGTGTGATCACAAAGTTTCAAAGGGATAAGGCAACAGGCATCATGGGAACAAAAAAATCTTATTATGGAGAATGAGAGAGGACTGCCGGGTATAGACTCAAAACCTATTTACAGTGCACTGGGCATCCCCTTACAGAAGGAGCTCAGAGAGGAGATTAAAGAATACAGGGTATGAGACAGCAAAGATGAAACACAACTTTCCTCTAGTTCTTAATGCTTCCTCTTGCCCCTCTGTCATGATCCCAGTTCTACCATACTAATCTGGCCAAAGTAGAGAAGGTATTCTAGTACCGATAGGAATTTCAAACACGGGTAATCCAGGGTGGATGGGCCCTTTAGGACCAGTGTTATGAGAGGAGATACTGGGAAGGTGGAGGAAGGGCAGGATGGAAAGGGGGAACCGATTACAAGGATCTTCATTGAACTCAAAAGAAAGGTGGGTGAAGATATGACAAAAGAATTAGTACATTTAAGGATTGAGGAGGGATGGGTGGCGGGTATTGAGGGGGGAAAAATGAGGAGCTGAGGCCAGGGGCTTGAGTGGAGAGTGGATATTTTGTGAATAAGGAGGGCAATTAATGTACAGATGTGCTTCAAACAGATGATGTATTTATGGATGTGGTTAGTGTTGTAGGAGCCCCTAATGAAAAGATCATAAAAGAAACAAAAATAATCTGGGCAGAGGGCTCATGCAAGGATGATCTCAGGCTGGATTAGACCAGTCAAAACAGCTACTGGAGTCGCCTCACCCTGTGTCTATTCCTGAGTCAGGCATGAAGCTTAGGGCCCACAGCCCCAGCAGCTGGCCAGTGAGAGAGGTGGGTCTCTGAGGCCATTCTACAGGGGGAATTGTCCTCTGTACTGCAGGGCCCACCTTCCTTTGTAAGAGTGCTCTCTGGGGCACGGCTTTCATGGAGTCCACACCATGGGAGCTCTACTACTCATGGGGGATTGGCAGGAAGCCTCCGCTCATGCGCACACACCACCAACTAGCTGGAGGATCTCCGTGAACAAAGCCTGAGGCAGACAACAAGCCCACTAACTGGTTTTGTAAGAGATACAATCAGCATCCAGAAACCTGCAACTGGGAGTAAGAGGCAGCATACCTTGGTCCCAGCCCATCCCACTCTAATCTACAAGGAGTGATATTGCAAAGCAGAGGGTTTTCATAAAGCACTGCCAGGACTGTGGAATGAGCAGCCTCATTTGTGGACATGGATACTCTGTGATCCAGACGTACTACCTCCTCCCTTCCAGTCAGCTGAGACAAAAACCCTTGCAAGCAGAAAGCCATGCATCTAAACAATACCCACCAGCCACTCATGTGCAGCCCTGCTGCCTCCAAACAGCCTTCCTGAGTGAGAGAGAAATCATGCAGAAGTCTGGTCTGTCACTCAAGTGAGTTTTATGAGCGTTAGGGAGGCGTGGTGGGCAAGTCTGGCCGACCCCAATGGCTGAATTGAATTTACATGGCCTAGGTTGGTCAATCCAGGTACAGGACCCACCCAGGTGTACCTCCCCTTCATGGCCAGAAACCTGGACCTCTGAGCATGCACAGGGTGCCTCTCCTAACTGGGCTCTTATCTTGGCCCTATGGGCATGCATAATGGATGCCCCAGTCCCTAGGATAGCTACCTAACATTTGCCCCCCTGAAGAGATATGGACCCAAATCTTTGGGGTACTGGGCGACGACATCTCTAGCTACTTCCTGCTGGGAGAAGGGGTGAGGTGGGGCTTTGGGTCCATACCCTTCCTACACTGCTGGGAGGGGTTGTCCATTGAGGGCAACTTTATCCAGGATGGATAAGGTTGAGGTGGTCCAGGAGATGGTAGTCGTGGACCTGGCACACTTGGTTCGGAAGCTTTAGTCACCCGATAACTTCTGGGAAAAACAAACGGTCTAAAAGGTAAACAGTTTGACTTCGACAAGGCTAAGCTTGTGAGTTGACAGTGGCCTTGAAATTAGGTGAGTGTCACAGCAAACAAAAAATATGTTAGGAATACCAGACATGTGTGTTTGTTCATTGGAAGTACAGGAAGAGGGATAAAAGCATTCACACTTTCCCCTAGGAGGGCACAGGTTTGGGCACTACTAGGTGCAGTCGGATCACTGATTCATTTATGATGCTAAGGTCTTGGACCCGCTGATAAGACCCATCCTTCTTTTTAAACCTATAACGCTTCAATTTTAATTTTGGGAAAAAATTTTCTTTTTGTTGTGGACTTTCATAGTTATAAATATATATATATATGAATATATACATTTTTTAATGTTATGAAAACAACATGCTTCGCATTATAGAGTTTAATGGAAATAATGGGCTAGTACAGGAGGAGTCAAAAGTGACCATAATAGAGTAACTGCCTAAGTCATTTTGAATTTTCTTGGGATCAATTGGAGTAAAGGCTTGTAAATTACCCGGGGTCCAAATTACCATGGTGCCTCCTCCAACGGGTAGAATGTTCAGGGATGTTTCAGGGCTGGGAGATTAATAACCCCTAAGTCCAGGATACCTTAGGGCAGGGGTCCTGAAACTGTTTACCCAGGGGGCCAGTTCACTATCCCTCAGGCCTTTTGAAGGAAAGACTATAGTTTAAAAAAACAAATATTACGAACAAATTCATGTGCACACTGCACATATTGATTTGAAGTTCAAAAAAAAAATAAATTGGGCACATACACCCGGCAGAAAGGATCAACGTCCTCGGCTGTCTGCATGTGGCCCACAGATTGTAGTTTGAGGACCCCTGCTCTCGGCATTCACCAAGAGGATGTGGTTTCAACCCAAAAGCTTGGAGACTCTACAATTTGTTTAAAAGTGATGGGGCAGAAGGAGTCCCTGATTGACCCACGCAAGACTAGTTTTCCCATCCCCTATTACTAAGAGTTCATAGTTATGGTTAAAGGGAACCAGGATATCCCGATATGATCCCGATACTTCAAGTGTGGGCTGACATTGCCACTAAGAAGCCTGCAAATATAAAATACTTACTCCCTCCCGCAAAGAAAGGGCCCTTGTTTCCAAGGTTTCAGGAAACATGGAAGGACCGGAAAAACAAACGGTCCAAGTTCCCAAAACCACATAAGTGGAGGCCATCTCTCCCCATCACCCTCCCCCTCCCCTACCCCTCCCCTCCCCTCCCCTCCCGTCCTCTCCCCTCCCCTCCCCCTCCCCTCCCCTCCCCTCCCCTCCCCTCCCCTCACGATCTCTCTCCCCTAATCGTCTTTATCCCATTTTGCAGGAGAACTCTGAGAGTGGGAGAGCTGGCTTCAAACCCTTTCTTTCAACCCCCGCCCTATAAGGTTTCTAGGGTCCAGAAATAGAAAACTTCTAACAGGCCCTTATTGAGTCACTCCCTCCCCCACCGGCCCCCCAAGCTCACCCCCACCCCTAACAAGCAGCCCCCCACACACACTAGTACTGGTATGACTTCCATACTCATCAGCCCACCTGGAATGCTTGCCAACAACTTCTCCAGGTGCTGTTCACAACGGAGGAGGGTAGCCCTTCCAGACAGAGGCCCAGTAAGCAGTCAGTGAACCTGATGGTCAGCGAGCGGGCACTCCCCACTTGAGAGAAACTCTTTTGGCCACTACACCAACAATGTGGGATCTCAATTCCTAGCAAGGCCCAGAGGGCTTTACCAGGTATCACCCATTGTTCTTACATGACCCTCTGCGGAAGAGCTTGGAAACCTATGAATTTATCTAAGGTCAGTGAGAATTTTCAGGCTAAGAGAATGTCCGCCTGCCTTTCTAGAGTGGCTGATGGAAGCCTACAGGCTTTATACCCCTAACAGCCCGGAGGCCCCGAGAACAGGAGGGCAATAAATATTGCCTTTATGACTCAGTCAGTCTGCCTCAGACATGAAAAAGAAGTGGGAAGTGTTTCAAGGGAAAAATCTTAGTGATTTGATACAAGTGGTTCATTGAGTATATAACAACCGAGATGACCCTAGCACGACAGAGACAAAGAAACTAGCTAAAATACTAGGAATTGCCATGAGAGACCCCAGAGACTCAGGAAAAGGAGAGCATGGCCCACTCACGGAGAGACTAACCTCTGGGCACCGCCAAGCCATGGGGAAGGATCAATGTGCCTACTGCAGGAAAGAAGGACACTGGAAAAATCAGTGCCTTGAAAACCCCAGGAGAGGTGCACGACCCTCCACTAGAGTGGACGGACCTCATCTGCAATGAGAAAGACCCAAGCAAGAGACAATAAGGCTTGAAGAAGCTGAATGAAGGGGTCAGGGCTCTGTTTCAGTTCGCCGCCAAAACCCAGGCTAACACTCCATGTAGGAGGCCAGCCAGTAAATTTTTTGGTGGACACAGAAAAGAATGCGGTTCAGAAAGGAATGCGGGCACATTTTCAAAAAGAAAGATGTGGATTACTGTGAGCCTATGATTCCTTCCACAGATAACTCACACCAGAAGGTTTGCATGCAGGTTAGGTGGGCTTCCCAAGACAACAAGATAACAAATATCTATCTGCCCTTTGTCCCAGTTAGCCACCTGGTTATGATGGCACTGGCTCCTGGCTCAGCTGCTGAGCCAGTGAAGCAGTTATAGCAGGAGAAGACTAGGTGGCCGGTGGCCATCAACGGAAGGACCAAATCTCCACAGTGGGCTTCCTGTTTCAATATCAAGCCACGTCTGTCACCTACTGGACACCATCTCTATTCTGAGCTCACAATTGCCACCCCAGGTCTCGAATGCAGCACGCAGATACACACTATATGAAACAGTCTCTGATTAACCCCTCTCAATAACTTGCTGACATGGGCTTCTGGATAATCCAGTACATTTACTTTCCAGATGAGAAAACTCCCTCAAAACACACAGGAGTTGACCCAGAGAAACACAACTGGTTAACAACAAAGTCATATTCACAACCAGCGTCTGGACCAAGAGCACGGTACCCCACAGAACTGTGCCCATTGAGAAGTCAATATCTCCTGGACTCTCAAAAGATCTGAGCTGATGCCCCCCCTCCCACCTCCTTGCAGCCCCCAAAGATTGTATTTCACAGGATGGCACTGGAGCTGCAGCTCGCGGAGAGGGACATATCTGATCAGAGAACACAGAGCAGAACAAGGGGGAGGAGGGGAGAATGGAGCACATCCTGGCCCACTACACCTTGAGGATGATGTTCCCAATCAGAGAAGCCAGTCCACAGAAAAGACCACATGGGCAGCCCCACGATGAGAAACGTCCCTCAAAGACCCATTGCCCTAGAGGGGACAACACTGGAGACAAAGTGTGGGAACTGCGCCCGAACTGATCTTGCTACATCGAGGCATGACACTAAGGGAGTGCAGCGGAAGAGCTAGAAAACGGAGCATCAAAGTTCCCGGGGAATGCCAAAGGTGGACTTTGTGGTCAGGGCTCGGTGCCCCAACAGACTGGACTGGAAAACACTCCTAAAGTTCACCACACATTCCTTGTACTAACTATGAGCTTTTCTTTCTTGGTTAGTTTTGTTTTCTTTTAGTGTCATTGGATTTTTGTTGTCTTGGTTTTTTTGGTTTGCTTGTCTTAGTTTTGTGCATGTTATTACCTTTTCTGGTCTGTCTAAATTAGATAGGCTGGATGTCCAATCTGGAGGACAAAACCCAGGACCAACACTTCTGGGGGGTGGGGCATGGGAAAGAGGGAGGTGGGCGTAAAGGAAGCGGTGTTAAGAAACCCAGAAACAAGAGAACAGGAAGTCATGCATATCCGTGGTGAGGTAGATGTAGGAGGCCTGGTAGGGCGGGATCAAGGGTAATGGAACCAAGAAGAATTACTGAAACCCAAAGGAAGACTGAGCATGGCAGTGTGCACAAGAGGAAAATGAAAGGGAAATAGAAGAGCAAGCGAGGAAGCAAGGGCCTGTTATAGAGGTCTTTAAAAAAGTATGTCCATATGTAAATATATTCATATATGAGCATGGGGAAATAGACCTACGTCCATATATTTATAGGTTTCGTATTAAGGTAGCAGATGGACTCTGGGCCTCCACTCAAGTACTCCCTCATTGCAAGAATACTTTGTTCTATTAAACTGGCATTCCATGGTGCTCACCTTCCCCACAGGTACACTGAAGACAAAGCTGATGGTGCCCAGCTGTCAAAAGATATAGCGTCTGAGGTCTTAAAAGCTTGAATGTAAACAAGCGGCCACCTAGCTCAGAAGCAACAAAGCCCACATGGAATAATCACACCAGCCTATGAGATCACGAGGTTTCGAAGGGATCAGGTGTCAGGCATCATCAGAACAAAAACATCTTATTGGGAATGAGAAGAGTGCTTGGTAGAGACCCAAAGCCCATTTCCAGACCACTGGACAATACCTTACAGAAGGGTCTCAGAGAGGAGATGAGCCAAGACAAGGTACGAGATAGCAACGATGAAACACAACTTTCCTCTCGTTGCTAAATGCTTTCTCTCCCCCCATTATCATGACCCCAATTCTACCTTACAAATCTGGCTAGACCAGAGAGTGTACACTGGTACAGATAGCAACTGGAAACACAGGGAATCCAGGGTGGATGAGTCCTTTAGGACCAGTATTATGAGTGAAGACACTGAGAGGGTAGAGGGAGGGCAGTTTGGAAATGGGGAACTGATTACAAGGATGTACATTTTACTTCAACAGAAAAGTGGGTGAAGGGGGATATCAGACAGTGCAAGATATGACAAAAATTAGTAAATTACCAAGGATTGATGAGCGAGGGGTAGCGCACATGGGGGGTGGGGATGGGAATGAGGAGCTGAGGCCATGGGCTTGGGTGGAGAGTGGATATTTTGAGAATGAGGGAAATGAATGTACAAATGTCCTTTACACAACTGATGTATGCATAGAATGTGTTTAGTGTTGTATGAGCCCCTAATAAAATGTTAAAAAAAAAGATCTGGGCAGAGGACTCATTCAAGGATTATCTCAGGCTGGATTAGACCCTTCTAAGTAGAAAGTCCTGCATCTGAACAGTATCCACCAGCCATTCATGTCCAGTTCTGCTGCCTCCAAAGAGCCTTCCTGGGTTTGTCAGATCTCTCTGGGGACAGACAGACCTTGGTCCTCTGCTCTGCGTGAGAAAGAATGCATGTAGAAGCCTGATTGTCATCCAAGTGGGTTTTATGAGCATTAGGGAGGCATGGTGGGCAACCCTGGTCAACCCCAGCAGCTGAATTTAATTTACTTGGCCTTGGTGGGTCAATCAAGTTGCAGCACTCACCCAGGTGTACCTCCTCTTCCTGGCCGGAAACCTGAACCTCTGAGCACGCACAGTGTGCCACTCCTTCTTGGGCTGCTACCTTGGCCCTCTGGGCATGCATAATGGACACCCCAGTCCCTAGGATAGCTACCTAACATTTGCCCCCTGAAGAGGTATGGACCCAAATCTTTGGGGTACTGGGCGACGACATCTCTAAGTACTTCCTGCTGCAAAAGGGGCAAATGGGGCTCAGAAGGGATTGTCCACTCAGGTCCCAGGATGGATAAAGTTGAGGTTGTTCAGGAAATCGTGGTCCTGCAGCTGGCACACTGGGTTTGGAGGCCTTGGTAACCTGAGAACTTCTGGAAAAACAAACAAAAAGACAAAAGGTTGAAGAGTTTAAGTGAGACAAGTCTAAGATTCGGAGGAGGTAGTTCCCTTCAAGTTAGGTGAGTGTCACAAGAAATAAATATACTTAGGATTATCAGGCATGTGTTTGTTCACTCTAAGTACAGGACCAGGGATTAAAGCATTCACAATTTCCCTAGGAGGGCACAGGGTTTGGGCACTACTAGGTGCAGTGGGATCACTGCTTCATTTATGATCCTAAGGTCTTACACCTGCTGATAAGACCCATCCTTTTTAACCCTATAATGGCTCAATTTTCAATTTGGGGGAAATGTTTTTGTTTTTATTCTTTATTTTCAAAGTTATCTACCTATTTATCTGTCTGTTTATCTATCTATCTATTAATATATACATTTCTTTATATGTTATGGAAATATGCTCAGCGTTATAGAGTTAAATGGTAATATTGGGGTACTACAGGGAGAGTCAACAGTAATCAAAAGTAGAGTAACTGCCTAAGTCATTTTTAATTTTCTTGGCTTCAATTTGAATAAAAGGCTGGTAAATTACCCAGGGACCAAATTTCCCTGGTGCCTCTACTATGGGTAGAATTATCAGGGGTGTGTCAGGGCTGCGAGAATAGTAACCCCTAAGTCCAGGATCCCTTAGGGCAGGGGTCCTCAAACTGTTTACCTAGGGGGCCAGTTCTGTCCCTCAGATCATTGGAGGGTCAGACTATAGTTTTTTAAAAACCTATGAACAAGTTCCTATGCACACTGCACGAGTCGGCTGCTAAGCAGGACAGGCAGAGGCAGCAAAAACACCCTGAGGGTGGAATAAATGTCGTCAGGCCACATGTGCCCCACGGGCCACAGTTTGAGGACGCCTGCCTTAGGGGTTCCTGTGTGCACTGGGGATGAAGGTCTCTACTGCTCCTCAAAAGGAGAAATGCTCTAACTTCTGGCATCTCCGCCCATTTCCCATCACTCTACAGAACTGTTCCAGGTGAATCAGGGATGGAAGGAAAAGTGTGCCATTCTCTGGCCACCATTCTCCTTTCTCAAATAAAGTTGCATAGTGTATCAGCTTTTGTTTGTCTAGCCTCTGTGTCAACTCTATTCCAATTGGACAGGATTCATGCAAGGGGGCAATTCCTGAGTATGAAGCTGCTAAGTCCCATCTGGAAAGCACAAAACAAGGCTATTTAGAGCTTGCTGCCTCAAGGTCAATAACCCCGCTTCAGAGCAGACCCCTGGTGTGCTATTAAACTGATGCCTCTGACAGGTGCCCCCACCATAGACAAAGGGTCAAAGAGCAGTCACTGTGGGCGACTTTAGGTCCAACCATTTTCTAGACAATAAGCTAGGAGGACCACTGCTTGGGATGGCCCCACAGCCTTCCAAGATGCCTGCTGGCAGGAGCAGACTCTCAAATCTCTGAAGGGAAGGGGCATCTGGCAGCTCAGGGAACCTTTAGGAAAATAGGAATTTCTGGCTGGAACATCATGGCAGCTGAGCTATATTAAGAGCTGTCCCCAAAAGTGCGTGAAGAAACACCACTGAAAGCCGAAAAGTAAGGGTTACCCAGGCTAGGCTTCCGAACGCCTTTGTCTTAAGACTGAGCAACGGAAAACCAGCCAGTAACAAGGAACAAACCTACACTGGTAGAACACTAACCCTAGAACACCTGAAGTTTTCAATGCAGGAAATAATATTTTTTTGTTTTTATTCTTTACTTTCATTGTTATCAATATATATGACAACCAAAGTATATTTTAAAAGTACAAATTTTCAAAAATATAACCAAATTGTCATATTTATAATATATAATTTTGGTGCCAGATACATTTTAATTAAATGTTACAAAAAAGTCCTGCTCAGTGTTATAGGGCTCAAGCAGCTTGTTTTAAAAACCAGGAGAAAGGCAAAGGGAACGGAGGGTAAAAGGGAAACATTTGGCTGCCGGGACAAGGCAGGGCTATCTCCCAGGCCTAAATCAACCAGCTCCCGAGGCAGTGCCCTTCCACGTGTTTGGACTGGTGGGCACCATTTTGGCCAGGGTCATAGGCCCTGTTTCCCCATGGCGGCTATGTAGGTTCTCTGGGAAAACCATAAAGAGCCTTGATAATGGTGAAGCCATTCTGAACTGACAGAAGCCACCATGAAAGGTAAATAAAGTAGCTATGAACTAGCTGATATTGGGGTGGTAGGCCGTGCAGACGTAGCCCAAGGGAATGTCCCAAAGGAAATGGATGTTCAGAAGGCTTTTGAGAACAAGAGCAGTTTTTGTTCAACTAAGAATGGCTAACCGCAACACCCCACTTCTCTACTCTGCCTGCTTGCACACCTGCACATTGCATAAGTATAAAAACCTTTGGAAAATTCAACTGGGGGCTGCTCAGTCTCCTCTCAAGAGGGCTGACAGACCCTGTGCAGAAAATAAAACTTTTTCTGTTGAACTTGCCGGTGGTCGGAGATGCTTTCTTTCTGGGAATGGACAGTAGCTACAACATTTCGAGGTGCACCGAGATCCGAGTGCCACTGTCGGAGCCTGCTTAGAAAGGGGAACCAGGACATCCTGATCTGATCCCTTAAATTCATGTGTGGATTGACATTGCCACTAAGAAGCCAACATATAAAAAAGACTTACTTCCTCCCCCAACATAAAGAGTTCTTGTTTCCAAGATTTCAGTAAACATGGCAGGACCGGAAAAACAACCTGTCCAAGTTCCTAAAACCACCAAGGTGGAGGCTGTCCCTGTCCCTCCCCCCTCCCTTCCCCCTTTCCCTACCTGTCTGATTTATCCCATTTTGCAAGAGGACTCTGGGAGCAGGAGAGCTGGCTTCCGACCCTTGGTGCCGCTGCCACCCTATCAGGTTCCCAAGGGGCCGGAGAGAGGAATACTCACAGCCTCTTTTTGAGCCCCCCCACCCCACAACAAATACACTAGGGCAGGCATGTCTTAACAACCCCCAGAGAAAGATCACTCAGCAGCAGCCATTCTCCCCTTAAGGCAAGCAGCCCCCAAACCTGGGAAGACTCCCGAATCCCTTTTTCAGTATATGTTCCCTTTTGTTCCAGGGGTTTGTATAATTGGAACCAACAAAACCCCTTTTTTCTGACAAACCATAAGGTCTGATTTCTTTGCTAGATATGGTTTTCCATACTCATCAGCCCACCTGAGGTGATTTCCTGCAACTTCTCCAGGTGCTGTTCATATCAGAGGAATGGGACCCCTTCCAGAGAGGCCCAGAAGGCAGTCAATGGACCTAATGGTCAGCCAGCGGGCACTCCCCACTTGAGAGAAATTTTTTCCCCACTGCACAACCAATGTGGGATCCAAACTCCTAGCAAGGCCCAGAGGGCTTAAGCAGATATCACCAGTTGCTCTTGCAGGGCCTCCGCTTAACCACTAGGAAGCCTATAAATTTATCTAAGGTCAGTGAGAATTCTCAGGCTCCTACAAGAGAATGTCCGCCTGCCTTTTTAGAGTGGCTGATGGACGCCTACGGGCTTTATACCCCTATTGACCTGAAAGCCCCCTGAGAACAGGAGGGAAGTAAGTATTGCCTGTATTATTCAGTCAGTCTGCCTCAGACATGAAAAAGAAGTGGGAAGGGTTTGAAGGGAAAAATCCTAGTGATTTGGTAGAAGTGGCTCATTGAGTGTATAACAACAGAGACAAAGAAACTAGCTAAAATACTAGTAATTGCCATGAGAGACCCCAGAGGCTCAGGAAAAGGAGAGCATGGCCCACTCACGGAGAGACTAACCTGTGGGCACCACCAAGCCCCGAAGAAGGATCAATGTGCCTACTGCAGGAAAGAAGGACATTGGAAACATCAGTCCCTTGAAAACGCCAGGAGAGGTGCACGACCCTCCACTAGAGAGGACGGGCCTCATTCACACCTAGAAAGACCCAAGCAAGAGACAATAATGCTTGAAGAAGCTGAATGAAGGTGTCAGGGCTGTTTCACTTGGCCTCCAGGATCCCACGCTAACACTCCAAAAAGGGGGCCAGCCAGTAAATTTCTTGGTGGACACAGGGGCCACCTTCTTGGTTTTGGAAAAGACTACAGGTGCATTGTCAAAAGGAAAGATTTTAATTACAGGTGCCACATGGCAGACCCAAGCATACCCATGGACAACGGCCAGAATAACAGATTTAGCACAAGAGACAGTTCCACACTCCTTCCTGGTAATGCCTCAGGGCCCCTTTCCCCTAATTGGTCGGGATTTATTACGATAAATGGTGGCCATGATTACTTTCTCATCTGCTGCAACCACCTTAACCCTTGAACTTGAAAAGGCAAAGGTTTTGCTCACCGCTCCACTGCCAGAGGGATATGTGTTTTATCAAAGAGCAGAAGAAACCTCCTCAAAGGAACTTCTTGATAAATGGCTAAAAGATATTCCTTTTGTTTGGGCAGAGAACAACCTGCCAGACCTTGCTGAACATCAGGTGCCTGCGGTCGTACAACTTCTGAGCTCAGCCACACTGGTGAGTGTCAAGCAAAACCCTACTCCCTGGAAAGCACAGGTGGGTATTGCTGTTCACATATGCAGACTAAAGAGGACAGGCATTTTGGTGCCCTGCAAGTCCACATGGAACGCTCCCCTGCTGCCCATGCCGAAACCGGGAACTGAGGACTTCCAAATGGTGCAGGATCTCGGAGAGGTAAATGCGAGGGTAGAAACTGTCCACTCCACGGTACCAAACTCCGAGACCCTCCTGAGTACTATCCCATCAAACTGAATTTGTTATACTGTTTTGGACTTAAAGGATGCTTTGTTCTCCATACCCTTGTCCTCTGTACGTCAACCCAATGAAGACTTACAGGAATACAAGGAGGAACACCCCCAAACCCCCTTGCTCCAGTATGAAGATAACCTCCTCCTGGCCTCCGAAACCCTGGAGGAATGCCCAAGTGCTACCGAGGACCTGTTAATAGTCCTTGGCCAATTGGGGTCCAGGGAATCTGCAAGAGAGGCTCAACTGTGTGTCAATAAAGCTGTATACCTAGGCTACCAACTGGAGGAGGGAAAACAGACCTTGTCCCCCAGCCGCACTGAGGTGATCCTCAAAATCCCAGTCCCTGAGACTAAGAGGCAGGTGTGAGAGTTTCTAGGATTTGTGGGGTACTGTCCATTGTGGAATTTGGGATTTGAGGGATTAGTCAAACTCCTATATGCAAGTATTGGGGAAAGGAAAAAACTTCAATGGACTGAAGTAGAACAGCAAGCGTTTGAATCCTTAAAAACGTCGTTCATATGGGCACCCTCTCTTCCCCTTCCAGACATAGAAAATCCCTTCCAATTGTCTATGAGGCCAGGGGCACAGCAAAAGGAATGCTAACTCAGAACTTGCAGCCATGAAAGAGACCTGTGGCCGATCTTTCAATCACACTAGACTCTGTAACTGCAGGATGGCCGAGCTGCATGCGAGCTGAGGCTGCCACGGCCATCCTAGTTATAGAAGCTAGGAAGCTTACACTGGGGCAGGATATTGCTGGGGTAGGGGGACCTATGGTTGAGCCCCTCCTAACAAGTCCCCTGGACCGGTGGATCTCGAATGCCAGGATTATACCACAAATCCCCAAGGTAATGGCCATGACCATGCCATCCCAAGTGTTACTGCCACAACCTACATACTCGGAAAATGATCTAAAGGTAAGCCAAGAGCTGGGCTGCCAAAGAAACTCGGAGCATCCAGGTGGCTGCTCCATCCTGATGGAAGAAGATTCATGCCAGAAGCTCTGGGAGAGATCTGATTCAAGGACTACATGAAGGTATGCACTCAGGATCCTCTAAATGGTCTCAGTTGCTCCTCAGGTACTTTTACATACCCAGGCTTGGACACTGGGTGGCAGATGACACCACTGTTGCTTGCACTGTGCTCGCTCGGGGAAACATCCCTAGAAAAGAAAAGGAGCAACCCCAACCACGAGCTCGAGGTAGTACTCCTGGAGAATTCTGGGAGGTGGACTTTATGGATATCAAACTTAGAAAGTATGGCTACGGGTATTTGCTGGTGCTAGTGGACACCTATTTTGGATGGGTGGGAGTCTTCCCAACGAAGAAGGACACTTCTGCCACTGGGTGTAAATTATTAGTAACTAAAATTGTCCCTAGATTTGGCTTCCCACCACCTTGGGGTCCAACAATGGCCCAGTATTCATTGCTCAAATTACTAAAGTATTAGCAATGCTTCTAAATATTAACTGGAAGCTCTACTGGGCTTATAGGCCCCAAAGTTCTAGGCAAGTAGAAAGAATAAACAGAACCCTAAAGGAATTGTTAGTTAAGTTGCATTTAGAAACTGGCGAGAACTGGATTGATCCTTTCTTTACCTTTTGCCCTACTTCGAGTCCGATGCACTCCCTATGTGAAAAGCACGACCCCGTTTGAATTTAAGTTTGGCAGACCTTCCCCAATCCTCCCAAGACTGAAGGAAGTAGAAGTAATGGAAGTCACTACTTGTTCCTTCATGAAGTGCCTGCAGGCTGTCCAGCAGGTGAGACAAATCATCTGCTCCGACACCTTCATTTTGGGCCCAACCAAGGGAAAGGTGAAGAGGCAGCCCACAACTTGCAACCTGGAGACTGAACGTGGGTAAAGAAGCACTGACCCGAGACCTTAGAACCTAGGGGGACTGGCCCATACTAGGTGATACTTATAACACCAACTGCTATTAAAGTAGTGGGGAAGGGGCCGTGGATTCATCAGTCACAAGTCAAAAAAAGCCCTCCCTGAGCATATCCTGAAAAGATGAACACCCAGAAAGACAGAAAAACCCTCAAAATTAAGGCTTTACAGAACTTAATTGTTTTTGTCTGAGCATTGCTGACAGCACCCGCCATTTCGCCCAACCACAAACACATCTGTGGACTGCTACTCGAACCTCCAACAGTGAATATGTAACTTCTTACACTGGGTCTGACCCCCGTTTCCGCTTTGATTTGTTTGATTTGCTAGGAAAGAGCTGGCATTCCGGATCCTTTAAAGGTAAAGGGCACAATGGGGCCCATAACCGGAATCCCGTCCTATGGGTGCGGAATACCCTCTATAGAAAGAAGGCTCCAAACACACCATTTCTATAGATGCCCGGCTCATGGGCTCCCTAACTGCCAAGGGGAGGGACATTGCCATTGTGCAGCTTAGGGTTGTGAAACTATCATCTTCAGGGTGGAAACTTGTTAAAGACGACCCTATTGTTTTTACAAGAATGGGACTCAAGTCGGAGGGGTTTGATCCCACCACGTGTATGGTTTCCAAATGTAACCCAATAAGAACTGGATTCAAGCGTTATTGGGTTCACTGGGAACACATGGGGAATTCAGTATTACGCAAATGATAGAGATCCCGGGACAACCTTTACTATGCAGCAAAGTAAAATATGGCAACTTCCTGTCCATAAATAGGCCCAAACCTGGTGATAAATCCTGAAGAGCCACAGCTGGGTGTCATTAAGATTCCTTTGCCGCACCCTCCAGACTCTTCAGTAACTTTCCCGTTCACTGCCAGCCCAACTCAAAGGGCCCTTCCCATTCAGGAGCCACCTCAAGGTTCTGTGTTTGATACTCTGGATGCTGTATTCCAATTTATGAACTCAAATCCTAACCTCGCAACTGATTGTTGGCTTTGTCTGAACCCTGCTCCCCCTTACTCGGTAGGCACAGCTACAAATAGCACTATTGGTGCAGAGCGTAATCCAATTAGAAATGTTAGTAAGAAGGATTACACGAAGCAGCAGTCTGTAGGTGAGGTTAGAGTGGACTCAACTCAAGCTCACTTTAAAAGATTACCAAGGGCGAAGACTGTTTTTATTCATCTAATTATCCCTTTAATATATCAAAATATCAAGATTTTTGCCTTCAAGCTGTTCCTATTGAACCAAATGGTGATCCTTATTTGTTATCTGCCCCAACGGGTACTTGCTTTACTTGTTCCACAGGACTAGCACCCAGTCTCCTTTCCCCAGTATTAGCAGCAGACCCGGGTATTTGTGTCCTAGTGCATGTTATTCCTCAAGTGTACCTGTGTTCTGGTGAAGGAGGTAGGGATAACTTTGGAATTTCTGGATGAGCTAAAAGAGCCCCAATGTCAGTCCCACTGTTAACGGGGCTTGGGATTATGGGATTAGCTGCAGTCGGGTCAGTTGCTTTAATACAAGGAAACTTAAACTATCAGACTCTTAGTCAGCAAATTGCTTTAGATTTACAGGGATAAAAATACCATGTTTCCCATTTAGAAAGATCCTTAGACTCCCTTGTAGAAGTGTGTTGCCAAACTGCCGAGGGCTTGACTTGCTCCTTTTGAAACAAGGAGTGTTGTGCATGGCATTAGGAGAAACTTGTTTTATGCAAACCATTCAGGAATCATTAAAGATAGTTTAGCCCTGGTTAGGAAAAGATTAGAGGAAAGAGTCAAGAAAAGAAATGAAGAAACCAATTGGTTTGAAAAGCTACTTAATTGGGCAACCTGGCGAACCACCCTAGTAACGCCCCTAGCCGGACCCCTAATCCTCCTCCTGCTAAACCTCACGTTTGGACCAATAATAACCAATAAGCTAGTGGCAGTCCTCACACAGAAAGTACAAACCATAAAACTCTTAGTGCTGAGCCCACCATACACTGGGCTGGCTACCGCAGATTCAATGATTTGAACTCGGCTAAGAAGAGGAGGGAATGTAGCAGCTCTGGGCAAAGCTTAAACAGCCTTGACAAGAGAAGTCATTTTGAGCTGATAGAAGCCATTATGAACAGTAAATAAACTAGCTATGAACTGTCAACGAACTAGCTGATATTGGGGAGGTAGGCTGTGCAGACATAGCCCAAGGGAACGTACAGAAGGAAAGACCAGAGCATGTAATGTTCAACTAAGAATGGCTAACTGCAACACCCTGCTTCTCTACTCTACCTGCTTGCACACCTGCACTTTGCAAAAGTATAAAAACCTTTGGAAAATTAGACTGGTGGCCACTCAGTCTCCTCTCAAGAGAGCTGACAGTCTCTGCGCAGAAAATAAAACTTGTTCTGTTGAACTTGGCCGCGGTCTGGGTGGCTTTCTTTCTGGGAAGAGACAGTAGCTACAACAGACACAGGTGGCACCATTCTGCCTGGGAGTGGAGTCATGTGGCTGGGAAAATGGAAGCCGCAGATTGTGGCCTAGCCGAAAGCCAGCCTGGAGCCAACCACCCAGCCAGAGACCGGCCCAAACCAACAGGGTAGATGTGGGCGCTCCCAGCCATCCTGCTTGGCGGAGCCGCAGCACACCACTGTGTCCCAGTCTTGGTGCAACAGACTCCATTTTGAGGCCTGCACCTCCATCTTAGCTCTCAAGACTGACCCCTAACCGACCTCCCCTCCCCTGCTCTACACCAAATTCCTGGAATCAGCTCATCCCAAAGCCAGAATGTTTTCTGAATATATGGTCACTCCACCCCTCCCTCACATACAGATAAGATTAACGACCCCTCTGAAGCACCTATGTGCGCAGATCCTCCCCAGCCATGATCGAAATACTCTACGGACAACCTTTTCTTTTCTCGCCTCTTCCTGCAACTGATTGCCCTCTGCTAGCTTCGTACCTTCCATACTTGTCCTTGCTCCGCAACCTTCTTAGACAACACGAAAACTTCCCCATCCCTGAACCATCTCCGACCTCTGCTGATCACCAAAAACCAGTGCATCCTGGAAATGCTGTGTTAATTAAATCCCTAGCACCCAGACCCTTAGCACCCCGGTGGGAAGGCCCTTACACCGTAGTGCTCACCACTCCCTTGGCAGTCAAGGGTCTTGGAATAGATTCCTGGGTACATTTGTCCCGAGTCAAGGCAGCAGTGAACTCTGATCATGGCTCCCAGTGGTCTGGCTCAGTCTACTGGTCCTATGTCTCTCCGCCTCACTCGCCTCACCAAGCCAGCCAGCTAAACCTAATATAATTTCCCCTTTTGCTGGTGATTATACTTGACTGAAAACTATACCAATTACGCCCGCACTAAGCGTTATGATTATTTGCTGGCCACCGCTGACTGCCCACCCACAGGGTGCAGAACACCCATATACTTAAATTTCACTGACTTTAAGCAGCATCAAGGAAAAGCTGATCCCATCATTTGCTACCTGTATGACCAGAACGCAACTACCCAATGTGCAAAAAGGTGAATACAGAAAAATGTAGGGTGTCCTTGGTCTTCCTGCCAGATACTTTACCTTTCCCTTTGTCCCCAGGGATGATTCTACTACCATAAATCTAAATACACTCTCACAATCCCAGACCCCTGGGATAGCCGCTGGACACCTCTGGTTCCAGGAGCGTGGTACGCCACTCACCGAGAGAAATTTCCAGACGCCAAACTCTATGTATGGAGGTCGCTACTCCAGGTCCAATCCACCATCCACTGTAATATTCAGATCCAAGACCTTCAACTCACTAAGCAAATTTCTAAACCTTCTGAGTCTCCCTTCTCCCAGCTTACCCTGCTACAGCAGGGACTGGCCATCGCCACTTTGCTGGACTAGCCAACCTCTCCACCTGCTGCATGTGTGCAGCCCTAGAACGCCCTCCTCTGGTAGCAGTACCAGGTCCTGCCCTGTCATTTTCATCCAACGTAAAGACCACAAAACCCATAACCATCCCCAATATTCCTCTGTACATCCAACCAGAAAACACTCAAGTGCCCTTTTGCTACTCCAATCCATCGACACAGACATGTAATGTCACCCAAATCCCCTCCAAACCACTAACAGCGCCAGAAAAAAATTTTCTTTTGGTGCAACTATACACTAAGCATTTAAACATCAGTTCTACCTTACCCTTTTGTGCCTGCCCGTCACTCTGGTTCCGCAGCTCACTACATACACTCCAGCTGAGGTCCAGGACAAATACATCCAGGTATACAGTCGCCAAACTAAAAGAGCAGTTTTTCTTCCGATAGCAGTGAGAATCTCCTTAGCCTCAGCAGCAGGTGCAGTAGGACTCAGCGGCGGGACCCTTAGACCCTCTATCACCACAGCAGACAAGTTATCCACACGCTTCCAGCTGGCAGTCGATGCCTCTGCCAAATCTCTAGCCTCCCTGCAGAAACAAACAACCTCTGTTGCCCAAGTTGCCTTGCAGAGCCGCTGCACTTTAGACCTCATCACTGCTGAAAAAGGAGGAACCTGCTAATTCCTCCAGGAGGAATGCCGTTATTACATCAATAAGCTGGGAATTGTGGAAACTAGAGTCCAGACCCTCAACAAGCTAAACCGTGAGCTGCAAAACAACAGATTCAGAACAGACGGATCCTCTTCCTGGTGGAACTCTTCTCTGTACTCCTTCCTAGCCCCCATACTAGAACCCATAATTTTAGTAGTAATTTTGCTCTTAATTGCTCCTTGTCTCATTCAGCTCCTGAAAAGTTGACTCCGCGAAATCACCCGTATAGCAGTCCACCAGCAACAACAACCTCTCCACCCTGTGCCAGGCCGCAACTCCCAGTACTCTGCCTGGAAAAGCCCCTCCCCTTGCTCTTCGCCCACTACCCACAGGAAGCAGTTACAGAAATGGACTAATGTTGTCCCTTTTCCCTATAGGGTCAGTGTAAAACGTCCTATCTCGGCACAACAGACTCCATTTTAGCTCTCAAGACTGACCCCTAACTGACCTCCCCTCCTCTGCTCAACCCCAAATTCCTGGAACCAGCTCCTCCCAAAGCCAGAAGGTTTTCTGAAGATATGGTCACTCCACGCGTCCCTGACATATATAGGTAAGATTAACGACCTTCTCCCTTCGGAAGCACCTGTGTGCGCAGATCCACCCCCCCCCCAAGCTATGATTCTCCCCAGCTGTGCCTGCCAGCAGTGGGCATAAAAACGCCGCCAGGATTTTTTCCCTGGCGTGGCTTCAATAGATCAATACCCTGAGTTGCTGAACCCGCCACAAGTTCACAATAAAGCCTGCTTCTAAAACTTAATTAATTGGGTCTTTGATTCTGTTTTCGAGTCCAAATAAACTTTTACACTGAGCCTCGAGAAGGCTTTGGGAGTCAAAATCCTCCCAGCCTCCAGGCAGCAGCGTCCCAGCCCCCTCCCAAATGCAGCCCGGGAAGGCAGGCACAGAGAGGCACATCAAGTCCCGCACACCAGCAAGAAACGGCGCAAAGACCAACACCAGCAAGAAACGGCGCAAAGACCGACACCAGCAAGAAATGGCGCAAAGACCGACACCAGCAAGAAACGGCGCAAAGACCGACACCAGCAAGAAACGGCGCAAAGACCGACACCAGCAAGAAACGGCGCAAAGACCGACACCAGCAGGAAATGGCGCAAAGACCGACACCAGCAGGAAATGGCGCAAAGACTGACACCAGCAAGAAATGGCGCAAAGACCGACACAAAAGGCTGGGGCTGCGGCAATACGCTACAAGCGTCCCCAGGGGCCTCCACCGTATTGGGTGGGGCGCCACTTGGATTGGCTCACCTAGGCCAGGTGAACTCAACCCAACAATTCTCCCAAGGGTGGTGAGGTGAAAGGAGCCCAGAGGGGCCCACAACCCGTGAGACCAGCATGGGAAGGCCCACTCCTGGGCCCGGCTTACCTCATAGCTTCCAGTCACACAGCACCGCTTCTGTTCGAACATCACCGCTTCTGTTGGACCTCACCTGGGGCAGGTGTGCCTCGGTCCTAGGCTCCACGCCAGAAACAGCTCACGCCGAGGCCTGGTTTGGGATCCTCTTGAGTTTTATGAGCGGTTAGGGAGGCGTGGTCGATGACGTAGTTCGACCTCATTGGCTGTATTGTTGAATTGAATTCACCTGGCCTAGGTGAGCCAATGTAGGTACAGCGCCCACCCAGGCGTAGCTCCCCCTGCTGGCTGGAAACCTGAACTTCTGAGCATGCAGTGAGCCTCTACTTCATGAGCCGGTAGCTCAGACCTCTGAGCTTGTGTAATGGGCCTGCCAGTCCCTATGCTAGCTCCCTAACAGGTTTTCCAGCCAAAGGTCTGCCTTCTGGGGCTGTTCTACAGAAAGCACTTGGTTCCTGACCCCTACGCATTCAGGGTGGTGGATGCCCTTGCTTCCATGCTTGCTTCTATGTAATTCTGGAATGGTCCTTGTTTCACACGGTCGGCGAGGTCAGGAATTCTGGGCTGGTTGGCTACCAGGCACAAAATAAATAGCCAACGGATTGAAATCTCAACCCCTATATTGGTTTATTATGGACCACACAGACTTGTCTTCTGGAACTTCCCTCCTCAATTTCTGAACCCTTGAACTCCTTGCCACCTCTACGTGGAAAACAAGGATTCCAAACTCCGATCACCACATCTGCCTGCCCCCCCCAGTCCCTCTGTGGTCCCCCTTGTCTTTCAGAGGTGCATTGTCAACCAGCAAAGTCGGGCCTCTCCATTTCTCAGAAGCTGCAGATTGTTACGTGACATCACCCTGTGTTTAAATGTTAGTGATTATGCTATCTAAAAAACAAATCTGAGCCAACTGGGGACAAACAAAACTCATTTCAAACACCAGCTCTGTCTCCCATAAGGTCCCGTGTACAACTGCTACAACACAACAGTGGGTCCTGCTGGGTCTCCACTAGCATCTGGGAGGAAGGCTATTTATTACCGGGAATCCTACCTTGGTCCCTTGGTGTTAATTGCAGACTCACTGGGTGACGGATTGAATCTGACACGCACCATGTTTCCCGCAGCAAACACAACACTTTGTCAAACTCCGTTTGGTATTGCTCCATCCCTCCATCATTCTCCCTAATGACAAAAATAATTAACACATTCATATAAAAGCACAGGATGAGGAGAGCTTTAATTTATTCATCTAGTTCAGGGTCCTCCCTGTTATCAATATATAACAAGTTAATGTCATATATTAATTAAAAAGCAACAGTGAAGCAATTTAGGAAACTGAGGGATTGTCATGGGTCCTGGTTGTGACAGCATGTTTTGGGCATCATGGAAGATTACAGATTTGCCTTCTGTGGTATCTCATATCCATCATCCAAAAACTACCTGCTCTTAAGGGTAGAGAGAGCGAGCTTGTCTTTGAAAAAGGTGCCTAGGTCTCTTTTCCGGTTGCCGCAGCGCTAGGAACCATGAGTACCAAAGTCTCTCGCGACACCCTCTACGAGGCGGTGCGGGAAGTCCTGCACAGGAACCAGCGCAAGCGCCGGAAGTTTTTGGAGACGGTGGAGCTGCAGATCAGCCTGAAGAACTACGACCCTCAGAAGGACAAACGCTTCTCTGGCACCGTCAGGCTTAAGTCCACCGCGTGCCCCAAGTTCTCAGTGTGTGTCCTTGGGGACCAGCAGCACTGCGACAAGCGAAGGCCGTGGAGATCCCTCACATGGACATCGAGGCGCTCAAGAAGCTCAACAAGAATAAGAAGTTGGTCAAAAAGCTGGCCAAGAAGTATGATGCCTTTTTGGCCTCAGAGACCCTGATCAAGCAGATTCCTCGAATTCTGGGCCCGGGCCTGAACAAGGCCGGGAAATTCCCTTCCCTGCTGACCCACAATGAGAACATGGTGGCCAAGGTCGACGAGGTGAAGTCCACCGTCAAGTTCCAGATGAAGAAGGTGCTGTGTCTGGCAGTGGCAGTTGGCCATGTGAAGATGACAGATGATGAACTCGTGTACAACATCCACTTGGCTGTCAACTTTTTGGTTTCGCTGCTGAAGAAGAATTGGCAGAATATCCGTGCTTTGTACATTAAGAGCACCGTGGGGAAACCCCAGCGCCTGTACTAAGCTATGGTTCAATAAACTTTATTTTTCCTGTTAAAAAAAAAAAGAAAGAAAGAAAAAAGTGCCTGGGTTTGGTAGCTGCTCACAGGATGGCAGGTGTAACGTATTATGAGAATTTAACAAGGCTCTGAGAAGACGGTTATTGGAAGTTCTGGCTGGAGGGCAAGGCCATGACTCCTGAAAGATTCTGGATCCAAAAGTCAAGTCAGAACTGGATGCCACAGACTTTCTCAATCCAGCCCTCTTTGCCCCTCCCCTAAGGCCAATACATTTCTTTTTTTTTTTCTTTCATTATTTATTTATTTATTTTAATCGTTTTATTGGGGCTCATAAGGCTCTTATCACAATCTGTACATACATCAATTGAGCAAAGCACCCTTATACATTCGTTGCACTCATCACTCTCATAATTCACCTTCCACTTGGGTTCCTGGAATCAGCTCGGTTTCCTTCCCCCCCCCCCCCATCCCCCTCCCTCCCCGATCCCACCCCTGGTCCCTTGATAATTTATAAATAATTATTATATCTTTCTTACACTCCCCGGCGTCTCCCCTCACCCGCCTCCCCCTTGCCAATCTCCCAGAGAGGAGGTTACACATAGATCTCTGAGATTGGTTCTCCCTTTCTACATGCCCTTCCCTCCTGGTGTCGCCACTCCCACAGCTGGTGTTGAGGGGTTCGTCTGTCCTAGATTCCCTGTGCCTCCAGATCCCCACTGCACCGCTGTACATCCTCTGGTATAACCAGGTCCGCAAGGCAAGGTAGGATTGGGGTCATGATGATTGGGAGGGGAGGAAGCGTTCAGGAACTAGAGGAAGGTTTTGAGTTTCATTGTTGCTACACTGAACCCTGAGTGGCCCATCTCCTCCTCACTACCCCTCTGGAAGGGGTGTCCAGCTGTCTACAGGTGGGCGTTGGGTCCCCATCATGCACTCCCCCTCTTTCACGGTGATGTGATTCTCACCACCACCCCACCTTTGATGTTGGAGACCTGGTCTCCTCTGTCCTTCATGATCACCTATGTTGGTGTGCTGCTTCCGTGTGGGCTCGGTTGCTTCTGGGCTAGATGGCCGCTTGTTTGCATTCAAGCCTTTAAGTCCCCAGACACTATATCTCTCAGTAGCCGGGCACCATCCGCCTTCTTCACCACACTTGCTAATGCACACTTTCGTCTTCAGCCATTATGTGAGAGAGGTGATCACACAATGATTGTTTTTGTTCCTTTGTATCTGCTACATGGTCCATTCAACACCTTGTATTCGCTTAGGCCGTGTGCTTCTTCTCTGTGGGCTTTGTTGCTTCTGAGCTAGATGGCCGCTTATTTGCCTTCAAGCCTTTAAGACCCCAGACGCTATATCTTTTTTTGATAAGCTGAGCACCATCAGCTTTCTTCACCACATTTGCTTACACACACGGCTGTCTTCAGTGATCATGTCGGGAAGATGGGTATCCTGCAATGGCTGCTTAGCAGGGCGAGGTGCTATTGTATTGGGGGATTATGCATGAGGAGGCCCAATGTCCATCTGCTACCCTACTACTGAACCTATAAATATATGCATATAAATCTATTGCCCCCATAATCATAAATATGTTTACATATGTACATGTCTGTATTTAGGCTTCTCTGTATGCACTTTGCCTCCTACTCCTTTCCTCTATTTCCTTTCGCTTTCCTCCCGACCCATTACCATGTTTAGCCTTCATTCTGGATTCAGTAGTTCCTCTCAGTTACCTTGCTCTTGGTCACTCCCTTCCAGTCCTCCCCTCCCCTCCCTCCTCTGGTTTTGAACCATTCGCTGTTCCCTTGTCCCTGTGTTGGGCGACACCTCCTCCCTTCCCCTACCTCCCACGCTCTCATGTCCCTCCAGGACCGTTGGTCCTGTTGTTTTCTTCTCTCATTATTTGTCCAGCCTATCTTGTCTAGGTGGACCTGCTGACATAGTAATACGTGCATACAAATGGATATGACTTTGACTGCGCCCAAGTGGCCCATAAGAACATGGCTTTGACAGAAGCAACATCGACACGCTGATAAGCAGAAAAGCCACTAACATACAAAATTTACTGGGTAAAAAAACAAAACAAACTTAAAAAGACTAAACAAAAAGATAGCAAATATTAAAAGAAAAAATTGCTAGTAGTTCAAGGTCCTTTCATTGGCCTTTAGGAGTGTTTTCTAGGTGTAGCTTGTGAGGCGCCACGTCCTGGCCCAGAAGACCATCCTTTCTACTCCCTCGGGCTCCCTTTGCTCTGCTTCCTCCACTGCTCCATTGCATGTCCCCAGTGTTTGCCTCAGTGTGGCGGGGTCAGCTCAGTTGCCCATCCCCCATTGTGTCTCAGGTGCTGTCCCGTGTAGGGCCATGTGTTGGTGCAGGATGTCATATCTCGTAGTGTGGTCAGCTGAATGGTCCTCTCTGTATGATGGGCTCTTCTAGCTGGTCTATCGACTTTGGGCTTGGTGGACCCAGGTGTACTCCACTATGTCCTTTCTCCTTCTTTTGTTTCAGCTTCCTTCTGGATGTGGTGTGGTGGGTCAGTTCCTTTCCCACTCCAGACAATCTATTTTTGTTTTCTTTGGTATTCCCTTCGAGTGTGGGGGTCGGCCTAATTCTGGTTTGGGCCGGCTTGTCGTCCAGCCTCTTTGTGTAGACCTCTGTACTTTGCGTTGTCCTCCTTGTTTGGTGTGTCGTGTTGGGGTCCGTATGCATGTTCCAAATCTGTGGGGACATAACCGATACTCTCCCCCGGGTGGGTTAGTACCCTGCCCCCCCCATACCATCCATTCAGATTCTCCCCCTCCCGGTTCTCCCTCTCCCTACCCCACTACCCCTTCTTTATGCTGGGCTCTTATGTACCTCCCTAGGTGTGGCCTGTCCTCCCTCCAACTACCTATGCTTCCTCCCATTTATTGTGGGATGGATGTTTATTCTTCTATTTCTGTCATGCTGATTGTACTTACCTCAGGGGACTCATGTTGTACCTGTCCCTTTGGGTCTGGCTTACCTCGCTTAACATAATTCCTTCCAGCTCTTCCCATGAAATAACGTGTTTCATGTGCTCATCGGTGCTTTTCAGTGCTGCATAATACTCCATTGTGTGTATGTGCCAAAGTTTGCTAATCCACTCGTCTGTCGATGGAAACTTAGGCTGTTTCAAAGTCTTTGCCATTGTGAATTGTGCCGCAATAAACATTGGAGCGCATATGACTGGTCGTGTTTTATTTGCTGCTTCAACCGGGTATATGCCCAGTAGAGGGATGGCTGGGTCATGAGGTAGATCAATTTCCATTTTCTTTAGGTATCGCCAGATTGCTTTCCACAGTGGCTGTACAAATGTACACGACCACCAGCAGTGGAGGAGGGTTCCTACTTCACCACAGCCCCTCCAACACTTGTTGCTCTCTGATTTACTGATCTGGGCTAGCCTCAGGGGTGTTAGGTGGTATCTCATGGTTGTTTTGATTTGCATTTCTCTTATGGCAAGGGACTTTGAGCACTTTCTCATATGTTTATTGGCCATATTGATCTCCTCTCTAGTGAAAGTTCTTCTCATTTCTTTTGCCCACTTCCTTAGGGGGTTAACTGTTTTCCTCTTTTTGCAGGTCACGATGGTGTTGTAGATTTTAGTAATGAGCCCTTTGTCTGATGTGTCATTACTAAAAATCTTCTCCCAGTCTGTGGGTTGCCTTGTCACCCTCTTGGCAAAGTCTTTCGAGGTGCACATGCATTTTATTCTTATTAGATCCCATTTGTCGATTTCCAATTCACCTGTGTGTGTCCCCTTCCCTGTTGCAGTGAGCCTATGTGCTCCCTGGGCCAGTACGCTGAGATTAGTCCCGATTCCCTCCTTAATGGTCCTGATGGTTTGGGGTTTGACTTCTAGATCTGTGATCCACCTTGAGTGTATTCTTGTGCATGGGGTGAGGTAGACGTCTTATTTCAACTTTCTACATGTGGATATCCATTGTTTCCAGCACCACTTATTAAAGAGGGCATCTGCTTCCCACTTGACATTTTTGGGACCCTTGTCGAAGATCAGTTGTCTATATGCTGATGATTTTACTCCTGGGCTTTCTATTCTTTTCCACTGGTCTGAGTGTCTATCATTGTGCCAGTACCATGCTGTTTTGACCACTGTAGCTGTGTAGTAGGCATTGAAATCAGGTAGGGCGAGTCCTCCAATTGTGTCCTTCTTCTTGAGGAGTTCTCTGCTAATTCTGGGTTTCTTCCCTCTCCATATGAAGTTGGTGGTCAGTTTTTCCAATTCTTTGAAGAAGGTTGAGGGTAATTGGATTGGTATAGCAGGCCAATACATTTCTAAGGGTTATGGATTCTACTTCAGAATCGTTCTCAATCTCAATCCCAGGGCCCTCTTCACCATTGCTGGCTAGACCTGTTCACCTCTTGCCATATGTGTGTGTGTGTGTGTGTGTGTGTGTGTATCACACACACACACATATGGGTTTATTGTAAGTCTGGGTCTGTAGGTTTCTCGGGTGGGAAATGTCTCGGTCCTTGGCTACACACTAGAAAGAAATTCACACCAAAGCCTGGTTGGTGATCCGAGTGGGTTTATATACAGGAGAGAAGAAGGTTCCGGCGTTACAGTTAACTGAACACGGGCACCCTCATGACACTGCACACCCAGCCCTGCTGAGCGGAAGGCAGAGAAGCAGCTGAAGGGAAGGTTCCAGCCTTTTAAGGGCTTTCAGCTGTGAGGCGTCAATTAAGCTCTCCTGGCTTGGCCTTGAATTGGTGCATGCCCTTTAGCCTGCATTGGCTTCCAACCTCCTGTAGGGGGCCCCCTAAGCATGGAGAGGAACAACCCCTTGTCTTGCTACCTAACAGGTCTACATTCCTGTATGGTTACATTGAGATGGAAGTAGCCCCTTTAGACAGCCTGTGAGGTTCACCAGGAGCCACAGGCCCCAGCGTTCCCTGTTACCACCTTAAAACTTAAACTACTGTTGGAGTTTATATTATCTGTGCGGGTCTGTGGACATGGAATGTTTCCATGCCAGACCCTGAAGTTGCACAAATAGGCATCCAGAACAGAACTCATACAGGCTCTAATAAGATGCTCAGATGCTTCTTGCTAGGATGAGAATTCATCGAAGTTTGTGAGCAGTTCAGATCTTGTAAGGGAGAACAGGTCAGTAGTGTATCCAGAGAAGAGAGCAAAGGTCAGGGGAAAGGGAGGAGGCCCACAGACATCTGTGCTCTGTGTTTGGCCACAAGACAAGAAACCAGGTCTCCCTGAAAAAGAAAGCAGAACAGCAAGTCCCTCGGAACTAGGACATCTTTAAACCTGACCTATACAACACTCGGATCAGGGAGGCGCCTTGGAAAACCGTAAAAGCCCGAAAAGAGGGACAAGGAGGAAGCCCAAGTCTTTGGTTTTCCCTGCTGTGCTTTCAGTGTTGAAATGTCTGTGCACGGAGCCTTTGAAATTTCAGAATCAGAGAGTGGATTCATAAGCCAAGCTCCTGCTTTATTCTTCAATGCATTTTAGCCCAACTCCTCCTTGGTGACACATGTAACAGAAATTCTGGACTTAGGAGCCACTTGGTCCTTGGACACTAGGAGATTACAGTGGAATCTGAAACAGGGCTCTAACCACCAACTGGACTGGCCTAGGAAGCCCAAGTATTCAGTCTCCCAAACACCAACCTCCCGTTGCTCTTCATCTGCCTCCACCTTGTTCAGCTTTAGTTGTCCGTGGAAGCGTTTGGCACCCATCTGATGCTTCAGAACCCAGAAAGGAGGAAAGGTAAAACTGGGATTCAAATGAAACAAGATGTGCCCGGGGCTCCTCGTGGCATTTGTCACCTTCAGTTCCCTCTTCGGACGCAGATGTGGCAAGGTTCACAAACAAGCTTTACCAGAAAGAACAGCCTGCTTCCAAGTGAGAAAAAGCCCTTTACACATGAGTTCCTGAGGTCAGCCCAGCCCTGTGCGCCCCCCACCCCTCCCAGAGTCCCCTGCTCTCCGGCGAAGCATTAAAGCAAGTGGAAGCAGAGATTTGCTCAGAATAAAAAATCATTTTTCACAATAGCATTCCACATTCTGGATGGCAATCACGGCTGCACAAACCATATCCATCCCCCAGTCATAATGTTGCCGCCTCAGTGACCACACACACACATTGTGTGGTGAGACTCAGAGTCTATTCCATTTGTGATCAATTGTTTCCTCACTCTCCACACTTTGCACTTAGGAGACATGCTCTCTGGAGGCGGTTGAGGCTTGTCTTGTGGCCAATAATCATCTCCTACGCCTTCCTTTCCAGTCACTAATTTGATGTCTTCACTTAAAGAAATGCCCATAAGTTGAGGTTTCAGAGGAGAGCTCCTTGAGCTCCCCAGACAACAAGGGGGCCGAGTGTCACTGTCATTATCCTGAGCTGGGAGGGAACACTAGTGTTCCGGAGGCTGGGAATCCGTCACTGCCTGCCCATCGCACAGACAGAGCAGGTGCTGGTTATAATTGCTTCTAGACGTCCTGCCATGCTCAGTTGAACGTCAAAGCCATAAACGCTGCCCGACTACAATAATACTGGAGTACGCAGACATTTCTGCATCATTGCCGGGTGAAAATACACTGAGTGGAGTTGGATGAGATGGCAGCAAGCGCTTAAGGAGGGGGTGCTGTGGGAATACCAACAAGATGACTGCCAGTCTCCGTTTCCTCCTCTCGTCTGCTTTGTGTTTTCTTTCAGGACCAGAAGAAATGATGCATATGTAAGGATAAAAAATTTTTCCATTTCCAGAGGAGTTTTCCACCCCCCAATCTACCCGCAGCCTCCTTTGAGCAAGCCAGTAAAAGCTTTTTTTTTTTTTTTTTTAAACCTGCCTTCTCACTATGACAATTTCCGGAGCTGCTATGTGGCTGTGTTTAAAAGTCCCCCTCGGGATCCAGAGTGCAATCCATATCACAAAGGCATCCTCCCAGTCCCAAATAGCAATGCGACCTCAATTCAGAAGGTTGTTCTTGTTTCCATAGACCCAGAATGGAGTTTAAGCTGTTGATCTTGACTGTGGTTGTTGTGTCAGCCTCTCATGGGCACCTCATGGGCAGTGGAGCAAACTGTGCCTATCTGTGCTACCACCAGGACTGGGAGAGGAAGCCAACAGTGGTGGGCCATAGGTCAATGTGTGGATGGGGATGATGATCAGGTCTTTCTTCATTATTCTGTTTCAGTCTGGAAACACCACTGAAGCCTGCTCAGTGTCATAGCAACACACAAACCTTCACTGACAGTCTGGGGCACATTGGCTGCAAATCAAACCCGGGTCTTCCCGGTGAAAGACGATGAGAGGTCTACCACTGAAGCACCGTGGCCCTCACCTCAAACCAGGGCAGTCATTTCCGGAGTTCAAACCAGACCACAATGCAGGATGACTGAGATTGCCACCAGAATCTGATACTGGTGCAGAAAAAAACCTAACTACCATTTTATTGACTCCCAATAGGACAAAGATCTGCCCCTTTGGGGTTTGGAGACTTTAAATCCTTACAGCAGGGGTCGCAACCTGTGGGTCGCGACCCCTTTGGGGATCAAATAACCCTTTAACAGGGGTCATCCAATTCATAACGATAGCAAAATTACAGTTATAAAGTAGCAATGAAAATAATTTTATGGTTGCAGGTGACCACAACATGAACTGTATTAAAGGGTGGCAGCATTCAGAAGGTTGAGAACCATTGCCTTACAGAAATAGACAACCTCATATTTCTCCCACGGACGGGCTAGTCAGTTCAAACCCCTGACCTTGCGATTAGCAGGTTAATGCATAGTCCACTACACCACCAGGGCTCCTAATGATATAATAAGAGATACTATTGTTAGATCTCTCGTGGGAGAAATATACCTCAGTCCTTGGCTTCGCGAGAGAAAGAATTCACTCCGCAGCCTGGATTGTGATCCAAGTGAGTTTTTTGAGAGAAGAAGTTTCAGGTTTACACAGGCACCTCAGGGCCCCTCACCCCTGCACAGCTTGCCTAGAAGCTGCTGGAGAGAAAGTCACTACGTGGGCTCCAGGATCCTGCCTTTTCTTTCTTTTCTTTTTTTTTAAAATTGTTTTATTAGGGGCTCATACAATTCTTATCACAATCCATACATACATCAACTGTGTAAAGCACATTGTACACTCACTGCCCTCATTATTCTCAAAACATTTGCCTACACTTAAGCCCCTGGCATCAATCGAGTCATCATTTTTACCCCTTCCTCCCCACTCCCCCATCCCTCAAGAAACCTTGATAATTTGTGAGTGGTGATAGTGGGAGGGTAGAGGGAGGGTGGATTGGAAAGAGGAAACCGATTACAAGTATCTACATGTGACCTCCTCCCTGGGGGACGGACAACAGAAAAGTGGGGGAAGGGAGACATCGGAGAGGTCAAGATCCTGCCTTTTCAATTCCTCCATAGGGAGGCATGGTTGATGGTGCTGGTCAACCCCATTGGCTGGATTGAATTCACCTGGCCCAGATGGGCCAATCCAGGTGTAACAACCACCTAGGTGTACCACCCCTTCCTGGCCGGAAGTTTGAACCTGAGCATATGTAATGGATGACCCAGTCCCTATGCTAAGCTACCTAACAGTATTTGCAAGATGCCGAGCAATGTTCTAAGCTTTTTGTATATAATAATTCAATTATTTCACTTAAGAAGCCTATGTGTGGACTCTATCCTTGCCTCATTTTACAGATGAAAAATCAGTGGCACAGGATGATAAAGTCATGAGCCTATGACCACACAGTGAGGAAGTGGAAAGGAGAGATTTGAACCCAGGCTGCAGAGTCCATGCCTTGGGTGCCTACAGCGCCACATAGGACACAGGAAAGCATGGAGCAGACTCAGCGTAAGACCTAGCATGTATGTGCTAGGACTGCATGAGAGTAGCTGCTACTCAGATCCAGAAGAGAATACAAGGCTATTGCAAAAATTATTTTTTCCAAGAGAGGGTGGAATTCTGCATCTTGTGCGAAATCCCCCAACCTGCACATGGCACAGCTACTTCAGAAGGTTCCCAACAATGTGTGCTGTGTGGCAAACCAAACTGAGCTCAGGGGGAGCTGGTCTGTGGGATATGTTACCCAGAAGGTGAGCAGTTTGAACTCACCAGCCACCACTCCAAGGGAGAAAGAGAAGGCTTTCTGCTCCCATGGACTTACAGTCTTTGAAGTGGCAGGGAGCATTTCCATGCAGCCTATGATTAGGATCTAGGAGGGTGAGGGTGGATGGAGTTGGTTGAGACCTGGCTTCAGGGCATGTCCCAGAAGGGCTTCCTGGAGTGACTCTGCCTTCAGGAATGTCTGGTGACCCTGAGGGCAGCAAAGTCCTAAGCACACTCAGGCAGTGGTTCTCAACCTTCCTAATACAGGTCCTTTTGTTGTGGGTGACCCCCCGACCATTAAATGATTTTCTTGCTATTCATCACTGTAATTTTGCTACAGTTATGAATTGGACGAGCCCTGTGAAAGGGTCATATGACTCCCAAAGGGGTCGCAACCCACAGGGTGAGAACCACTGCACTAAGGGTTCCCCTTCCGGGCAGCTCTACCAGTGTCTGATGTGCATAGTTCTGTGAGGTAAGAGAAATGAACTTAGTGTCTGCTTCTGGTGACAGTTGATGTGGGTGGGCTTTCTCCCTATGTCAAATCCCTCTCAAGCCATTTGTCACCACAACAGAGGGAGCCACACACATAAAGCAAGAAGAGGAGGCAGCATAGCAGGACGGTAAGCAGAACAAAGATTGAATAAGCACAATTCACTTCAATCATGAATCGGGTGCCCTTGAGATGTGAGGAAGACCCCAGTCTAGTGACATTAGATCAGGTTTAGGGATTGAGTGACGGGACCCTCTTGGCTCCCCTCAGCCCCTATCTTGCTTTCCCATTGACCCTGCCCCTTACATCGTGATTGGTCCTTATTCCAGCATGATGGTTGGTTTCATAATCACGACATGTGGGAATGTGTTAGTCGATAGGTTATACAGGCACAGTCTCTGGAATGGGTAAGTGAGGAGGTGTGACTGGTGACATGACTGGTGGAATGGATCATGTGAAGTGATTTGAGATCGTTGTTCAGACCTGATAGGTCATCCAGGCCTCTAGTTGATCTTGGCAGTACTCTAGTTTAAGGAAACAGAATGTTAGGCATTCAAGTCATATTTGAGCTTAAATTTTGAGCAATAGGCTGTGGCTCACAGTGAGAGTCTATGTGGAGACCCTAAATCCATTTTGAGGGGCCACACATTCAGCCACCATTGAGTTCTTTCCTACTGCTGACTGGCAGTAGAAAGCTTGTCCATCAGGCAGTGTGCTTGTGTCCACTCCCCGGGCCAGACTCAGAGATATACGGTCGTGTGCACATCCCAATGAAGGTCCCGCTCATGCTCTCACAGGCCCTCCCGCAACTCCATGAATTGATCCGTCTTCAGGGACAGTTTTGTGACAAAGGTGTTTGTTTTCCATGTCTCATTTAAGCTTTCAGGAGCTCAGGTGGTGATGCTGGATAGTGTTGGACTATTAACAGCAAGGTCGCTGGTTCAAAGCCACTAGTCATTCCACAGGAGAATGATGAGGTTATTGCTTCCTGTAAAGGTAGCAACTTCAGGATCCCTACACAGAGTCACTATGAGTCAGAGTCAGCAGGACAGAATGGGTGTCATTTTATTTAAGTAACTGTGGCTGTGGGTCCTTCCGACACCATTGGGGCCTCATGCGGATGCTCTCCTTCATCCAGAACAGCGGTTTGTGCCTTTTTCTTGTGTAAAACATAGCAAAGGAGTTCCTAATAAAATATAGTTGAATTGGGAGTCTTTTTTCCCTCAAACAAAGTAAATCCATAAATAGAAATGAGACTATGGTGCTAATAACCAGTTGGAGAGTTGAGAGAGCTGAACTCTCAATCCTGGTAGAAACCCATTGTGACTTTAAAAACTTGCTCAAGGTCATCCATAGCCTATGAGGTTGAGTTGAGCAGACACAAAACAGATGTGTTGGGGAGTAATTGTGTACATTAAGTAAACAATTTATCTTTCTAAAGATTCTGTCTAAAACTTACTTTAAATAGTAAGTTTTCCCCTGGGCTAGGGAAAGGTCAGGGAGCTTAACCCCCTAGTATCCACCCCCTCTCAGCATTCATCATGTTAGGCCAGAGGAGCCAAATCACACCCACTACCCAGGGAGCACTGCTTCCAAAAGCCCATTGCCTGTGCTGGGGCAGAGGGCAGGTACCCGGACCAGAAATGCTGACGGAGTGGAACCAGCGGGCTCAGCCCCCAGCTTCCTGAGAGAGCAGCTGTGATGGTTCACTTTTGGACAAATGTCAATGCATGACTTGGGCAGCACGAAAAGCAGATGTGCAGAGGTTGTTCGCTGTATTCCAGAAGTTCACACACTCCCCGCAGGCTCTTTGGCTCAATGGCAGGAAGCCGTTCGTGGCTTCCACCTTCAATCCCAAAAGGCCACTGCCGTCCAGTGGATTCCAACCACAGTGACCCTATATGGAGTTTTCAAGACTGTAAATCTTCATGGGAGCCAGCAGTCTCATTGTCCCCCTTGGGACAGGGAGCTAGCAGCCCGTTTCACCTCCAGGACCCCTTCCTCTCTAATTCTGGATCCAGTCCCTCCAAATATCCTGCCCTGCCCTTATCTAGGCTTCTTAAATGCGTTCCATGCTGCTTATGTTAGTCTGGGTGCCTTAGCGAAACAAAATTCACAGAAACGCGTATGTATAAGAGAGAGTTTTATGTAAAGGGTGAGTGCACATCAGGAAAACATGCCCGCATTTGCTTATGCACCCGCTTTGTCTTCAGCGATCATGTCGAGATAGGCTGGTGGCTTCTTCCATGTGGGCTTTGTTGTTTCTTAGCTAGATGGCCCCTTGTTTATCTTCCAGTCTTTAAGACCCTGGACACTATATCTTTTGATAGCCGGGCCCAGGGTGCTTAACCACTACACCACAAGGGTTCATTAGCATGTGACTTATCTCCTGCCATTCACATTAGATGCTCAAAATAGCAGGAAACCAGGTTTCTCCTTTGTGGCCACACCAGGTACTGACAGAACCAAGAACAGAGAAATGCTTAGTTATATATCTTGACTATCATTAGCATATTATATGCCTGGCAATATGTAAGCCTTCGCTCCCCTGACCTCTCACAGCCTCGGTAAAATGAAGCTAATAAAAGTAGTGCTCTCACAAGCTTGGTAGGAGATTAAACAACTCACATAATGGTACACAGCCTATCAACGAGGAGGCGAGATGAGGCAGTGTGTGGCTGCTGAACCCACACCCTTCACAACACCTCCATTAAAATGACTGAGGGCTATGAGGAACCAGACAGAAGCAGGTTCACACCCCAGATTGAGTCAATTTAACTGCCTATTGTGCCTGACCCTTCTATCTCTGATCTTAGAAATGGGGTTAACAACAACAACAAAACACTGTAGAAGAAATGTCCAGCAGATGACAGGCACGCGATTAAACAACAAAAAATAAATCACTTAAGTTGAAATTCGAACTCCTGGAAACCTCTCAGACACGTGCAGAAAAGGATTGAGCCCCATGTGGTGTTTCCAGTGCCCCCGTCCTTCCCCCCTAAAATGAGCATTTGATAAGGTAATGCCTGAATTGTTCCAAGCCCAAGACTGTGGAGAAATAAAGGAAAACCCAGCATTATGAATCTTTGAGCACAGCCCTGCTGGGAAACCGCCCTGCAGTCACTTGTTGATGACTGGAGGAGGGACAAGAGTAGGGAGAAGAACGAGGACTGAATGTGACACATAAGCAGGGATGGCCTACATTCCATAAAGGAAAAAACTCAAGGTCTGCTTTTCTGGTGCCTGAAAGTTAGAACCCATCTGGTGCAGTTGAAAAGGTGTGTGTGTGTAGTGGGGGGGGGTGTTAGGGAGGAGGGGCAATGAGTCCAAAGGATGAACTCCATCTGCAATTGTGTCCTCAACTGCTTTCCCCTGCTAGCCACACGATATTTGTGGCTGGCCTGCCCTGCTTTTGTTATCAAGCCCAGAGAGGGCAAGAGACTAGCTCGAAGTCACACTGCAAGTTGGCAGCAGAATCAGGCCGAGAACTCTGGATGCTTAGAAAGCTTCACACAGACCTGAGAAAGTACCAAGGGAAGACCTGTTCGCTAACTGGGCAGCACTCACTGCATGCCAGCGCTGTTCCAGTGCCCCAGCCAGGGCATTGCTCCCTGTGTCCGTGTGTCTTCAGTGATGCACACAGGTGACGGATTGGCTTTTAATAGCATGCTTGGAAGGTTGAGGCCACCCAGCGGCACGTAGAAAGAAGGGCCTGCAAATCTACTTCAGACCAAGCAGCCTTTCAAGACCCTGGGGAGCACAGTTCTTCTTGGACACACAAGGAGGCCAGGAGTTGAAGTTGATTCCATGCTGTAGTTGATTCCATGGTTCCCGGTTGTAGCTATACCTAGAGTCACATCCACATTCATGTTTATATCTCTTCACTCCATGGGGTGTTCATGGCTCCAACTCTTCTGAAGCAGACCACCAGGATTTTGTTTAAGAGGCCTCTGGATAGGTTTGAACTGCCAACCTTTTAGTTTGTAGCTGAGTGCTAAACAACTTGTGCCATGCAGGGTGCTAAGCTCAGAAACTCAGTCGGTGCTTCATGATCTCAGTTGGAATTATAGAGAGGGTCAGTGATGACCCATTGACTGCTGGGTAATTGTTGTTGTAGTCTCCCTGTGCAGACATGTAAAGTACCTGAAAACTTAAAATCCAACTCATTGAGTGCATCATCCTGCCGTGCGCCAGCCCAGCAGCATGCTCTGCTGGGGACATTTGGCCATGCCTGGAGACATTCTGAAGAAGGGAGTCCCACTGCCATCTAGTGGGCTGAGACCAGGGATGCTCGCTTAGCATCCTGGTGCAGGGAGCAACACAGCCCCACAAAAATGATGTTGACCAAAATGTCAGCAGAGCTGCCACTGGGAAAATGGTCTAGTCCAAGCGCTGACCTTCATAGAGGAAGAAAGCCAATCCAGAGCAGCTAAATGACCTGCTGTGGGTTGCACAGCCTGATTCCAAGCCCAGTACTATACCCAAAGCTGTTACCACGTCCAAAATTAAACAGCAATAGCTGCCCAAAGGCCTCTTAGTGTGAGGACCAAGTAAGACAGTAAATGAGAAAGCCCTTTGACAAATGTGGCATGCTGCACAAACATGAGATGTTATTACCCAAGTACTTTTGATATATGTAAATAGATCTTGTACCAGGTCAGTTAATTTTCCAACTGCTCTATCTGAGCTTTCAGATGGCAGCACCTCTGTCCAACCCAGGAAAGGACTCATGTGCAGGCTGAGCAGCCGTGGAAAGCCTCATGCCTGGCTTCTCCCACCCCTCAGCTAATCTCCAAGTGATTAATAAGGGCTCTCACTATGTTGTGCCTCCCAGCTGACAGATACTAGGCTATCAATGCATTCGTATCACCTCCTTGATGCCTGAGGAGGAATATAGTTTCATGTGTGAGAGTGCCCCAACCCGCGGGACTCAGTTATTCGAGGGGTTCCAAGGAGGACCCAGCCTGAAAGAGAAACGGGCGAGAGAGAGGAGCGAGACCAAGCAGATTCTTGTCAAGGTCTGAGTTTATTGCTACACAAGCCTCTCTATAAAGGGTGAGGCAAACAAGGGAGTTCAAAGGGGAGATAAAAAAAAGGAAGGGCGGGGGTGTAGAGCACACAGGGCAGGCGGCCGCAAGTCTGCAGTTAGAATGTCCGGTGCTGGAGCAGACAAGGGTGGGCCATCTGGTGTGTGTCAGGGTAAGATAAGGTTGAGGTGACGTGGCTTTAGCCCTGCTGGGCAGGCAATATGGCCTTGGTTTTGTCAGGCTGATTATGTCCGGTTCCCAACATGAGAGAAGCCAGGAATATCTCCTCTCACAACTGTGCAGCAAACGAGATCAGATCTCCCAATCTGATTTTCAGCCCTCCTGTCTTTCCAAGTGAAGTGGATGGTCCATTTCACATTGTCTCAAGTCTTTGCACATTGCATGCCAACATTGCGACACAGGGTGCGGCTGTGGGTCTTAGTAGACAAAGCCCCCACCCAGAACCCTGCCCCCAGAGCTCCTTGGTCACCCTGCACAACGCAGGTCCAGGCCGGGCTCCACACTGCAAGGCGATCAACCCTGACCCTCCAGTGTGGCCGTCCTCACACGCTCCCACATCCACCTAGAAGGACTGGAGATGAGAGATTCCGGAAGCTCCCTGCCTCATCTGCCTCCCTCCCCAGAGCGACAGAGCAACTGTAACTGATTAGGCAGGATGCAGCCTCGTTCCCAGTCCCCACCCTCTCTGGGAAAGCAGGGATGTCTGGCACCTCATCCAAGGCCTTTCCCCTGTGATCTCATTACTAAGGAGCTGTTCCTCTACCGCCCAATTCCATCACCTCATCTACATATGGGGGAGATGAGTATGTCTTCTTTGCTGCTCCTTCCCTGAGTCCACCCCAGGAGCTCCCTGAACAGATCATCGATCACTTCTCATTACACCTGCAGCAGCCATCAGATACTGCTGAACAGAGACAGGCGCCTCCCCTGCTGCTGCCAGGCTCCAGTGCACATGTGCACACACACGTGCACACACATTGTACAGGCACACTCACATGGACACACAAGCATGCACACCCATGTGCACAAACTTTGTTCCGAGGTGGGGATTCTGCCCATTTTAGCCTCTAATATTGCAATCAGAGAGTGATAGAACAATGAAAGATGAAGGTGGATGAAGGAAGATCTATTTATTCCCTTACTTGTTACATAACCATTCAGGGCTCTTTTTTTATCCGTACAAACACACCACCACACCATCAACAATCATCAAGTAGCTGTCATGTATGCAGTGCTGCCCTATTCAAGGCGGTGCTGAGTATGTGAGGAGGATTCTCTCTAAAGCACAGCTCTGAGGAAGTCTGTCTCCTTCGCACTTTTACACACACAGGGTGAGGAGCCTGCAGGAGGCTCCGTGCGTTGGGTGAAGCCACACGATGAGTGAGGAGACCGAGTGTGAAGCCAGGGGAGTGAGAGCGCAGAGTTCACCACTTCACCACCATGCTGGTGTGCACAATCGATGAAAGGGTGGCAGCCAGCAGCAGGACAGAAAAAAAGTAAAGCATGTAACTTGTGGTTTTAGCTCTGGCTTACTTCCAAAAGGAATTGTTTTTGTTGTTCTAAAAAGCTTTATACCGAGAAAAAAAAAAAGAAAGAAAGAAAGCTTTATACCTCTATAAAAACAAAAGGCTACTGCTGTCAAGCACCTTCAGACTCAAGCCAGAGGAGAGCTCTCCCAGTGGGCTTCCAAGCTGAAAATCTTCACAGAAACACAGTACCTCCTGTGGAGTAGCTGGTTGGTTCAAGCCAGCAACCTGGCAGTTAACAAGTACGTCCCTTGTACCTGTAATACCTGTATAAAGTGTATTAAATATGAACTACTCCTGGTGTGTAATTTTAAATTGAATTATTGTGCCTGGAACTTTTTTTTTAATAGCTAAGAATGGTGAAATGAGACTCCTTTAGATGTTATGATAAGAATACACACTACACAGGGCTTGGACCCAACCCAGCTTAATTCAAAGGAAGGCAGATTTATTTTCTTCTGCTTCCCAGAAGGTTCCCCAGCAGAACGTGTGTTAAACAAAATTGTTTAGCTATGGAAAAGAGCAATCTCCTCTTGGGAAGATCCTGGTAGAAAGGGGCTTTGGTTACATATCCAGCTCAACCCAGCCCCAGAGGCCTCGTCATGTTATATTTTGTTTTGCCCTTGACACTGATTGTCTTGGGAACTGTGGCACCCGAGCAATGGCCAGGAAGTCAGGTCTTCTTGATGTAAATCCTCTAATATCCCCTACAATGATTTTCAGTGCCAATGGTAAGGCCCGCTCAGTGGCTGCCACATGCCCCTGAGCAGACACATCAGAGCAGATGAGAGCATGAGACAGCATTTAAGAGAACGGTAGGCTGGCCTTGACTTAGCTGTTTGGCCTCTCCTCAGAAGTCATTTGTGACACTGACTGTCATGGGTTTCATTAAGAACAAGTCTATCTCTAGCAAAGAAAACTGCAAGGTAAGAGGACATTCAGCTCCAGCCACATATGTCTCCAAACTTACTTACATATTGTCCTGTTTTCAGAAGAAAAAAAATTTACTCAGTGCCTCCCGGGCAAATAAAAACTTTGGTACTACAACCTACAATCCCAGATAAAGTGTAGGTATCTGCTTTGGCAGCTCCCCTGGATCGAGCTGCTCCAGTAGCTCTCCACAAAAACCCTGTGAAGAGATGATCAGGCAGGATAGCCTAGTCTGTTCTGCAGAAAGAAGCTACCCCTGGAACCTCACTGGCTTAAAATCTAGAAGTTTATTCTTGTTCATGCAAATTCTGACACTGGAAGGGCAATTCTACAGGGTGTTTGTCCTGCACACCGTCCATCAGTGATTCGGGCTGCTTCACAAATATGGTGCCACCAGATCAAAAGGTGGATTCCAGGTCATCACAGAAGAGGAAGAGAGAAGTGGGGGTTGTGGATCAGTCTTCACATGCTTTGACACTTTAGTTGACATAGATCGCTGGATAGGGCTGCTTATATAAAGGTTATCAGTTCAAACCCACCTAGCTGTACCACAAAAGGAAGGAGTCATCTGTTTTCATAAAGGGTACAGCCTAGCCAACCTCATGCAACAATTGTACTCTGTACCACAAGGGGTGAGCATGAGTCAGAACTGACTTGAAGGCAACAGGATTTGGGGTTTTTTGGTTTGTTTGTTTGTTTGGTTGGTTGGTTGGTTGGTTGGTTGGTTGGTTGGTTGATTGGTTTGGTTTGGTGAGTGGGAGGTGGTTCTACCTACAGCATATTAATCTGAAGTAGTCACTTTAGGTTTTTTTGTTTGTTTTTTGAGAGATGTGGAAAAGCTCATTGGCTTTAATGGGGAGTTAACTCTGCCGCAGACGGCCTCCTCAAAATTTCCCTCCCGCTTCAGAAACTAGCAGAGATTTTCAATGAAGGAGCCTGCTGGCACCCGCTGGACATCTCCTTGCAAGGTCAGTCCTTTGGAGCCATTGGGAGGGAGAAAAAAGAGACTTTTATTCCTGTAAAGAATTCCAGCCCCAGAAATCCTGAGGGGGAAATTCTGCCCTGTCCTCTCGGGTCGCTATGAGTCCGAATTGAATTTATGGCTATGAGTTGAGTTGTAATTCCATTCACTTACTGCTATTGACAGGTTGCTAGATTAGGGCTTGTCTTCCCAAATGCCAGCATTAAACGAAATTGAGCTGTCCAGGCCACAACAAAGGGGTTGGAAATACATCAGGCACACTCATTAGACACCTATGGCAAAATTCAGAACTGAGCATGCTCTGACCCAAGTCATGTAGACCCAGGTGGAAGGTCCACCTGGTCATACAGAATAGGACTTCACAAAAGTGCACCGAAATCAACCAATACGATCGACCAATGTCCTCCAGTGGTGTTGGGAGGTGATAGAAGTAGGCCTGGGCTCCTTGTCGCCCTCCCTTGTTCACGTGCTCTGCAAGTGGAGGGTGAGGCCCTTGGGGGTTCCTGCCGTGGCTCCTCAGCTGGTTCTGCACTCCTGCTCAGGAATTCCTCCCATAAAACCGACATATTCAGCTGCAAACTTTCCCCACCCCTGCCATGCAGCCTGGCGTGCTTTCCGGAGATACTGTGGACTTTTGGGGTTGCGATACCTGAAACTTTCTTCCATAACATTCACTTGGATTTACAAAACTGCTTCTGCCATATGAATTCTTTCAGCGTTGCTAAGCAAGAACTGAGGTCAACCACCCCAGAAACCTAACACTATCAAGTCAATTCTGACTTATATCAATCTAGGTGGTCCTCAAACTATGGCCTGCGGGCCGCATGGCCCTCAGAGGACATTTATTCAGCGCGCCGGGTGTTTTTGCCCCGTTTTTTTTAACTTCAAATTAGGTATGTGCAGTGCGCATAGGCATTTGTGCATAGTTTTATTTTTAAACTATCATCCGGCCCTCCAGCGGGTTTGAGGGACAATGAACTGGCCTCCTGTTTAAAAAGTTTGAGGACCCCTGAAAGGACAACGTAGAACTATGCCTGTGGGTTCCCGAAGTTCTAAATCTTTACAGGAGCTGAGAACCGCATCTTTCTCTGTGAGCCACTAGCGGATTCCAACTGGCCGGCCTCATGGTCACACACATTCCACCAGGCTCCTTGAGCCTTAACTTGATAATTTAATGAAATGATACTTCTCCAAGTCACACTGTATCATGGTCTATAATCTTGCTATTCTAATATCAAATTTAAAATAAGGAATATAGTTAAGCTCCAAATCCATAAGCAATAAGATCATTGAATCTCTTTGGACACTATTACTTAAAAAAAGAAAAAACTCTGTTCAATTATTTTCAGCACAGAAAAGCTTCCAGCGTTTACAGCTTAGTATTTAATTGCTTTTTCTCTTCTTCTTTTGCATTGGTGAATCATTTTGAGCTTATAATAATGTCAAAATAAATAGTTTCCAGAGCCTCCAGGCATTCACTGTGTAATGATCATTTAAAAGATTTCTTGGTTAGAGGGTCCTCAAAAGAATAAAAAGCGTGTCCGCATCCCTGGTCATTTCTATATTCAAAAGAAGAAATTCCTCATCAAATGCTACAAGCCAATTTCTTTCTTCAGCCAAACTGTCCATTTTAGCATCACTGAATTAAGCAAATGGTTCTACATTTCAAAGTCAACAATGATACTCTTTTCCCTTTAACACGAGCATCTTAAACAGCTCAAAAAGTAGTCGTGCTCTTTATTATGGCTTTTCCTGAGAAAGCTGTTTCGTTGTTTATTTTATTTATTCATCTAGACTTTCATTTTAAGATTTGTGTATTTTAAGTTCTGCTAGTCAGGACATTTTAAACGGAGCCAGATTTTTGTTTATACTTTGTCTTTTAAAATATAATGAGACTGAGCAGTACATCCCTTAATAAAATATAAAGTCTTCCTATTTCTGTTTGTTTGTAATTTCCCTAAGGATAACTCTTAAAGTAGTAAAACCAAAACCCCCCATAATGAATTACATTGGGTCTACTGGGGGTTGTGGCCAACCTTTAGATAGAAAAATCCAGAGACTCCCTTCTGCATCTCCTTTCCCAACCAAACCCCGTTGGCTGGAGGCTGGAAGGAAGAAAGAGGCTGGGCTGCTGGGGCAGGGTGGGGAAGGGGTAACCTTGCAGATTATTTCAAATTCTACTCTGAAGGAGGAAAGTTATCCAAATGAGATAGCTAGAGATTCACTTCCTTAGAAAAAGATTGAAATTAATGTGTCCCTTAGAAAAGCCAAAGGAAAAAAGTCGTTATTAATTTAGGCAATTGAAGAACTTTGAAAGCCATGTCTAGTACATAAAAACACCTGTCCCTAGAGCCCATCGGCCTAGGAAACTGAATTTTTAAACCATGTAAAATAAAGGAAGGTCATTTCTTAGACTTGCTCAACAGAAGATTTTCATTTTAAACCGGTTACTGTAATGAGAAGCTGGGTTTTCGTAAAAAGGACTGAATGCTTGAGTCAGTGTGAAATGAAATTAGAGATGCATGTTCTGCGCATGGCAGCATTTCTGGAGGAGTCTGTGTTCCCGTGACTGCTCTCAATCTGTGTCGTGCCTTCTGGGAAACTCACAGCGTGGTGCCCACAGCTAGTCTCTCGGACTTTCTTGCCAGCTTTGGAAAGGTGTTGAGTCTGTTGGATCTGCTGCACAGAGACAGCATGCAAGTGGACCCTTCCCACATTCCTCAGAGAGCAGCCCCCCAGTGTAAAGCTGTGGGTGAGGTTTGATGACCTTTGCCCCTTCATCATCCCGCATTCTTTGAGGGACCCAAGCGCTCCCCCGAGGCATTACCGGAGAAGCAGCTACCCCATAGTTTCCAGATGGTGGGTATCAGCCTGTGTGCTCATTGGGATCGCCAGAGAGCTGTCCAAAAGACATCTTTGTCCCATCTCCACTGAGTCCGATTTTATTGGCCTGGAATGCAGCCTAGGTGCTTGCATGTTTTTCTCTCTCATAAGTTTTTATTGTGAATTGGGTGAAGGTTTACCAAGATCATCAGTTTTTTATTCAACAATTCATACCCATTGTGTTTTATGCCACTTATTGCAATCTCCACAATATAATATGACTTATTCCACTCCCTACTTATGTCTTCTGTTTCCCTTCCTCCTCTCTTCCTACCCTTCTGAACTTGGGCCTTGGATTAATACTGCCCTTTTGAGATCAAATGGTTTGCTGTTTTCAGGTTTGTGTGCCTCACTTGAGTAATTGCTCCCATTATAGACCAATCTATTATTTGGCTGAATATTGAACCACAGGTAGGAGTTCATTTTCAAACTTAGTGAATAAGGACCATCATTTCAGAGGTTCTGTTAGTCCCTATCCAGCCAATAAGCCTGGTCTCTTTTATGACTGTGAATTTTGCTTCACTATCTAGGACCTTTTGATGTGATCCCTTTCAAAGAAGTTGGAATTGATAGTTGGAGATCATCTAGTTATTCTGTGCTCAGAGTCATGAAGTCTAATGTTCATGTGGTCCACTCACCACTCTTTCCTCCAGAGTGAGGGTGACAATACTTGCCACCTAGATGGCCACTTGTGAGCTTCTGAGATCCAGCTGCTACTCACCAGCGTGGATGTCGACCATAGTCTTTACAGTCTAGGTAATGACAATTGTTCTTGGTGTCCTTCACAACTATAATCCCCAGCCCCCAAGCCCAATAAAGCACTCCCTCCAGTTGTTCGGTTATGCCTAAGGAGTTTTGATAACTTCATCTTCTGTGTGCTCCGGAATATTCAATTCCCTGGATGATCAGAATGGTCAGTCAGGGCTCAGAATCTTGGTGTTAAGGCTTCTGGTGAGATCCTGGCACATCAGACACAGAGGTTGTGAGGCTAGAGGAGGGGCAGAAGGGGATCATACTGAGTCTAACAAGGAAAGAAAAGGAAATGAAGGATATAAGCAATTAAAAGCAAGCGCATAAATAGATACAAATACACAGATGGCCCTTGCAACATTATTCCCAATCTCGCAAACGTGTCAACGGTCTAAATACCCATCAATAGGTGAATAGATAAGTCAAACATGTTGCCTACGGTATATACAATGGACTACTACTCAGCCATAAAGAGAAATGAACTCTTGACACAGGCTACAAGAGGAATGAACCTCATAAGCATTATGCTGAGTGAAATAAATCAGCTTCAAAAAGGACACATTTTGCTTAATTCCACTTACAAGAAATATCTAGGCTAGGAAAATGAATAGAGACAAACATCTCCCAATTGTTTCCAGGGATAGGTAGGAAGGTAAGTATGGTTGTTACATAATGCCATGTCAATTGGACAAATAAGTGAGGTGGAGTCTTTCTTATACCTATATGAGTGTCCTTGGATTTATTTCTCTAGTCAACCCAGCCTAACCCAGTAGGGCCTGGAGGGGAAGTGCCATCCCTGAGACGATACTGAGCTTCCATAAGGGTGATGACATAATTTTGGAATGGGTAAGGATGATAATATGAACAACATGCAGAATGCCACTTAGTTATAATCTTGTAGAGCGTGGAAGTGACGAATGTTTTGATGCATGTATATTTAGTACGATTTTTAAAGAGTGTACGCAAAAGAGCAATATGGCAAGTCTGTGTTGCCATTTGCTGTTGCTCAGCTAAAAGCGATTCGGGCCTGTGTAGTCCAAAGGGAACCACAGAGGCTCAGGAGGAAAGCTGGTACCATCTCCAACTAAGAATTGTCTGACCAAATGCAGAGTCTCCCTTCAAGTAACTGACAGGTCAGAGGCAGCTCATCTCTGCTGCAGAAGCAATGATTTGTCTCAATTCCCAGACCACTGTCACAACCATGTCTTGTTGCCCTCGGTTCCCCCCTTCCCCACCACAATAAGTCACTAGAAAGCCATGCTTCATTTAAAAACAAACAAATAAAACCCTTCTGCCTCCATCCTGGCACTGTTTCAGCTTATTTAGCATCATAACATATGTCATCTGTTTCCCTAAACAATCTAACATGGACATGGCACGATGGGACTGATGAGTTAGGCAAATGAGAACCAGCCTGCCCTCTGAACACACACGATGGCATTTGACTTGCTGTCAGTAGATGCTGTCGCGTTTCTTCTCCTCTTTCATGGAAAATAAATACAGAAAAGAAAGAGGACATGAAAATGGCTGCAAGATGTTTAGCTCTGGTCTTTCTAGAAAGTGTAGAAAAAAAGTATGTGACCCCTGCCTGCCTTTAGATGCCCCACTCCTCTGGCTAACAAGGATTGCGCACTGACCATGGACAAGACATCTGGATCTGGGGGGAGGATATAACAATTGCCCCCACCAGCAAAGAGTTTCCAGATTTACGGGACTGCACAGGACAGGGAGCAGCTCATAAAAAGAACAAGAAGAATCGCAAAGGAGGGTGTGCTCCAGCACCACTTCGTCCAGCTGCAGACACATGAAGGCAAAGTTTCCTTTGCTTTCAGTCAAGTTTATGATTTCCGCGGCATCCCTTACCAACACCTTCACAAAGATCTAGGTTCTTGGGTTGTTTCGTTCCAGGGCGGACATCTCCTTGGTAAAGCCACACTTTATGGACAGCTCATGGTCCAAGAATTCCACCTATATGTTTTGAAAGGGGCCACGTTAAAACCCCTGGCTCAGACTTTCAGGACTGGGCACAATACAGCAAACCCACCATGGGGACAGCAGGATTTGGTAACACTCTCATCTCCATCACAACCTGGACCTGGCAAAGCTATTTTCTTCCACTCACCATCTTTCAATCAATATTTACTCAGCTATTAGTTGCTCCCCAGGCTCAGCATCAGAAAAGTGTTCAAACGTTACCGAATTGTCCATCTAATGGTAGAGGTCTGTGCAAGGGATATGAGAGCAAGAGGCTCAGAGATGATCAGTGGGTAACGAGAGAGGGATTCACCTTTATCATTTGTAGAAAGCCCCTGAGGCTTAGTCACATTGGCAGACTTTCCCTGGAGCAAGCAAATAAAGCTGCTCCCGGCTCAGCTCCATTCCTGATCTGGTCTTGCCATGAGACTATCCAGGCTTTGTCCCAACCCCACGTTCTGGAAACCACGAGTGGAAGGAGGTGGATCTTGGGGATACCATGGAAAAGAATGGGCATTGCACAACACTTCATTGTACTCATATGGAGCTTATACAAAGGCCAAGAGATAGAACCAGGTGAGACTGTGAACAGGACAAGGTGATACTGCATGGTTTAAAATCAGAAAAGGTGTGCATCAGGGTTGTATCCTTTCACTGTTCTTATTCCATCTGTATGCTGAGCAATTTATACAAGAAGCTGGTCTATGTGAAAAAGAACATGGCATCAGGATTAGAGGAAAACCCAAGTAATGTCATTAGGAACATTTTCTCACTAAAAATTTTAGATCATGGCATCAAAAAAGTGTCATTTTAACCTAAATGGGTTTTTAGACCAGTGAAATAACAGCGAGAGTGAGTCAGCATTGTGCACAGAATTGAGCGATACTGGTTCTTTGGGAAATTCATAATCCAACACTGACACTGCTGAGATAAAGGATGACAGTGAGGAAGATTCTACACCTGAGCTCTGTGATGGGCCAACGTGGTGCTCTACTCTCTTCAGGAATGGATGAGCCAGCTCCACCAAGATTCCCCTTTACTGGAGCACCTGCTATGTATGTAGACGTTGAACACAAGAACGCTTTGGCGTTCCTACAATGATTTCTGACCGATGAGGTCATCGAAAAATTGATTATGATAGCCCGGAGGTTTACTTTCAGGTTTTAACCCCTCTTCAGTTAATTTCTGTGCATGGGGGAAGGTTTGGGGCTTGCTTCATTTTTCTACATACGGTATCTCAGTTTGTCCAACACCATTTGTTGAGCAAGCAGAATTTGTCCCTTTGGATATTTCTGTGTCCTTTTTCGAAGGCTTGTTTCCTGTTGACTGGTGAATATATGTGTAGCTTTTCTGTTCGAATCCATTGATCTATATACCTCTCAGTGTACCAATACACTGCTCTCCCTTAGGGAAAAACAACAACAAAAGTTGTATGAGCCCCTATATAATGATTTTTTTTAATGGACGATGAACTATTTTCCAGGCCAGCACTATCATATATTTGAGCACATTGCTGCAGCCACTGTGTCAATCCATCATGCCTTATAGCCTGCGGTTCTCATGTTCAGGTATAGTGTTCTGCCATTCACAAGGTTCACACTGGCCAGTTCTTTCAGAAGTGGAAGACCAGGTCCTCCTCCCTCGTCTCTCTGTCTGGAAACTGCTGAAGTCTATCTGCAGTGAGTGACCCAGCAGGCATTTGAACTACTGGCTGCAAAATTTCCACCATTACAGCCAAATGCAGGCCACCACAGTACAACAGACAGTAACAGCATCTTAACACCACACAAAGGCTCCTCCCTGGGGAGACCACGTGTTCAGGCAATTGCTGCTGTTACACATGTAAGTGGGGGCTACATGAAGTCGCACCATCTCCTGTGGCCCTTCCAGGAACAGGCCATTCTGCTGTTGTTTCTACTGGACTTAGGCTCAGCTGCCAACCTGCCCTCTGCACGCATTCTTCTCCTTACCCTTCCATGTCACCTTCTCTTTGCCCAAGTCAATACTGCTGGTCAGTCACCTACTGGTGGATGCTTGCTTCTGAAGTTTCTGAACCACATTTCCCCATGGTTATGAGACATTGCTGCTATCACTGAGAAAGAAAGGAAGTGCAGATTGGGGACCCAAAGCCCATCTGTAGGGAACTGGACATCCCCTTACGGAAGGGTCACAGGGAGGAGATGAGCCAGTCAGGGTGCAGTGTAGCAACAATGAAACATACAACTTTCCTCTATTTCCTAAATGCTCCCCCCCTACCCCCCACCATCATGCATGATCCCAATTCTGCCTTACAAATCTGGCTAGACCAGAGGATGTACACTGGTACAGATAGGAACTGGAAACACAGGGAATCCAGGACAGATGATCCCTTCAGCACCAGTGGTGAAAGTGGCGATACCAAGAGGGTAGAGGGAAGGTGGGGTAGAAAGGAGGAACCCATTACAGGGATCTACATATAATCTCCTCCTTGGGGGATGGACAACAGAAAAGTGGGTGAAGGGAGACGTCGGACAGTGTAAGATATGACAAAATAATTATAAATTATCAAGGGTTCATGGGCGGTGTGGGAATGGGGAGCTGATGCCAGGGGCTTATGTGGAGAGCAAATGTTTTGAGAATGATCAGGGTAATGAATGTACAAATATGCTTTATACAATTGATGTATGATGGATTGTGATAAGAGTTATATGAGACCCCAGTAAAATGATTTTTTTAAAAAGGTGAAATGTTGAATGATGACAAACCTCATTCTGGACATCCATCAACTCTTAGTGCATTTGGAGTTTGTTCCACCAAATCAGACTGGTAATCAAGCTTTCTAATTAGAGCTTCTGAAAAAACTGCATAACAGTGTGTGACAAAAAAGGCCTGATTTGTGGCAGACGGGTGAATGGTTTTGCCACCATGACTGTACCTGCTCACGCAGCCACCTCAGTGTGCCAGTTTTTGGCAATCAACAGCATGCCTTTCTTGGACCACATACCTTATTCACCTGACCTCGCACCTTGCAACTTCTTTTTGTTCCTGAGAATGAAGAGGGACATGAAAGGACAGCGATTTGATGACATCGAAAGGTGAAAGAAAATCGAGGGAGGACCCATCACCCATCCATGTGAATGAGTTTGAAAAATATTTCCAAGAATGCAATTGCAGATTTGACAAATGTATTCAGTATAATGGAGAGTACTTTGAAGGTGAGAAGGCTGAAAAATTTCGATACATAGTTTTGAAAAAATAATCCCGGGTAGGTTTTTTTGTACCCCTTGTACATATTAAATAATTTTTAAAAGAAAGAAAATCCTGTGTTGTGTGGTTTATTTTTTCCAATATGTCATGTTTAGTAAAATTTGTGTAAAATGATTTGCTGACAGAGCAGCATGAGTGAGTGGCGAGTAGGAATCACATTGGAAAACATGCAGTATGATGGTAATGAGACAGTCTTTTTTGTTCCTTCACTGTGGATGAACATTGCATAAAGGACTTGGGTGATACTTCAATGAGCATTATTGAGAGGTCTTGGGGGATTTATGGCCAGTTAATTTGACTTTTAAGAAATGGACTTTTTGTTCATTTGTGTTTTGTTACTTACTGCTTTTTGAGACTAGACAGCAGAACGTGGATCAGTTCCACTGTAAGTTTCTCCATGTGCAGCTCCGTGAGCTTGATTACGGTTCTTCATGTTGTTCCACCATTCTCACTCTCCTTTGCTGAATCCATCCTCCCCTGTTAACATCAACTCCCTCCCGCCAGTTTCATAAAAAATTAAAAAAAAAAGATTTTAGGGAGTGTTTAAGGGATTTAGGGGTGCTTTTTTAGAGTGTATAGGTATTTTTCAGCACAATATGGTGTTTTTAGTGATGTTACAGAGTTCCTTAGGGATTTTAGGGTATTTTTCATATTATATGTGTTTTTTCCCCCAGCATTTTAGGTTTTCTTAGGGCTTTCATGGTGTTTTCAGGGCATATATGGAGTTTAGGAATGTTTAGGGTTTAGGAATCTTCTAAGGATGATTTTTGGAAGTTTCACATGTTTGGGTGGGCATTTGGTGTTTTTTTGTGGCTTTAGAGTGTTTATGGGATCCTGTCAATTTGCAGCTTTAATTCCGCAAAGAAAAGTCAGACAGCAAGCCAGAAAGGAGCAGGAAATGAAGGGGAAGCCCAGGCCACATGTTACAGCTGCCAAGTCCGGAGAACCTAGGTGTGGTCGTTGGCTACCTGGGACCGGGAGTGGGGCTGTGCTCCTGCCCAAGGGTGCTAGGGAGTAAACCAATCTCAGCTGGACGTTTGGCTTTTCTACTAATTAGCCGACTCCATGAACTTTCCCAAGGGCAGCTGGCGAATTGCCAGGGGAACCCAGCTAGACCCCCCACACAAAAGCACAGGGATGGTTACAGGAACAGGAGGTTTCACACAGTGGATGTGCAGGGCTTGGGGTCGGGATTGGGGGCCAAGGTGAGGAAGGGGCAGCAATAAGGCCTGGTCCCAAATAATCAGACACTGAGCAATAAAAGTACAAGGACTGCCAAGAGAACATGGGGACAAAGGATGGCTGGACTTCATTTGATATCTTTGGACGTGCTGTCAGGAGAGACCAGTCCCTGAAGGGACATCAAGTCCATGAAGGACATGATGCTTGGCAAAAAGTGGAGGACGGGCAATAAAACAGCTCGAACCAGTGGCTATATCAGTGGGCATAGTAACAATGGTGAGGATGGTTCGAGACCTGGCAGTGTTTTATTTTACTGCTTGTGTTTTTCTAGAACTGTCTTTCCTGGATGCACGAGGAAGGATAACTGTGCTTGTGGGAAGCAAATGCACAGTGGGCAGCGCTTTGGCCAACATAGGTACACCACCGGCACACAGTGCCCCCTTACTTGGCATCCAAAGTGACAGGATTTGTCTTTCCCCAGAGCTCTCCAGCCCTGGGGGAAGCGGCCCTGTCTTCGGCGCACCGCCAGGGGGGCAGCACTGCTGCTCTCTCACTGGCTACATCTGTGAGGACCCAGAGAGCAGCTCCTTTCTGCTGCTCTCCTCTCAGACTTCTGCCAGAAGCCTTGGCTCGTCCTGGATCCTCCCTTGATTCCCACTCTGCACCTTTGGGGACGCCCAGCCCATTAACTCTCTCCCATCCTTCCTTGCTGCCTCTTGTCCAGATGCCTGAGCTGGGCTTCAAGTAGTTGTAATGTTATGCTTAGGTGAGATGTGTTCAGCTTGTTTACTGTCTGTATACAAGAAAAGAGTGCAGCCCAAGACATCCACCCTTTTGTTCCTCTATGGAAAGCCTGTTACGTGTCATAGTCTTCTCTCTGTGCAGTGCTTTCCTCTGCTGCTGATGCTTTTACATGAAATAGGACTCGGTGTGTCACCGCTACAGGAAATTATCTCTGAAAAAATAATATGCCCAGAACTCAGAAACAGTGTCAGCTTGCATCTGGCATCATGGAAGCATCATGGGTGTGTTTCCATTCATTCGCTCCTGAGTGTCACATGTTAAACTCAGTGCATAGCATAAACAGCAGCAGGCACAAACTGAGACAAAGCACACCCTTTGCTGTGAAGCACATTCCGACTCCTGGCTGCCCCTGTGCCACAGAGTAGAACTGCCCCGCAGGGGCTCCCTAGCTGTCATCTTTACAGAGGCACATGGCCACACCTCCCTTTTGGGAAGCCACTGGGTAGGTTTGAACTTCAGGGTTGTAGTAGTTGATATTGTAGAGCCCTGGAGTCAGTTCGGATTCATAGGGGCCTGTGCACTAGAGAGAGAAACAAAGCCCAGTCCTGCGCCATCGTCGCACTTGTTACTGTATTTGAGCCGATTCTCGCAGCCACGGTGTCAATCCACCTAAGTAAGGGTCTTCCTCTTGTTTGCTAACCCTCTGCCAAAAATGATGCCCTTCTTGCAGGACTGGTTCCACCATAGTAATATGTCCAAAGTACCTGAGACAACGTCTCCGCATCCTCTTTCAGATCTCCTGCCTTTAGTTTGTCAGCTCACTTCGATGGAGTCGATGCTGAGCCATAGCGACTCTATGAGATCAGAGCAGAACTATCTCTGTGGGTTTCCCAAAGGCTAACTCTATGGGAGTAGAACGCCTCATCCTTTTCTTCTGAGGACTGACTGGTGGTTCCCCACTGCTGACATTACAGTTGACACCCAAGGCATAAGGTACTATGCCACCAGAAGTCCCTTGCCCCTGTGCAATAACCAACACCACCTACACACAAAACCCACCCCTTCTCTGTCAGTTTGATGTATGGTGATGGCTTGAGTTGCTATGAAATTGGAAAATACTAGGGGGAACCCGACAAAAACTACAATTTTTTTCAAAACTATGCATTTAAATTTTTTATCCCCTTCATAGTACTCTCCATTACACTTCACACATTTGTCTAATCTGTGATTACATTCTTGGAAACATTTTTCAAACTCAGCAGTTTGGGTGACACCCTTGTTCCCCCCCCCCCCTTTTCTGTGTTGTCAAACCACTGTCCTTCATTCATGGAAACAGAAAGAAGTCACATGGAGTGAGTTCAGGTGATTAGGATATGAGGGACAAGAGAGGCATGCTTTTTGGGGGGATGTTTTCATACTGTTATTTCTTTTCTCTTTTTTTATAATCAATTTTTGGGGCCTCATACAACTCTTATCACAATTGATACATACATCATATTTGTACATTCATTGCCCTCATCATTCTGAAAACATTTGCTCTCCACTTAATCTGCTAGCATCAGCTGATAATTATTCCCCATCCCTCATGAACCCTGAATAATTTCTAAATTATTATTTTGTCTTATCTTACACTATACAATATCTCCCTTCAGCCACTTTTCTGTTGTCTGTCCCCCAGGGAGATGGTTATATGTAGATCCTTGTAATCGGTTTCCCCTTTCCATTCCTCCCTCCCTCTACCCTCCTCGTATCGCCACTCTCACCACTGGTCCTGAAGGGATCATCCGCCCTGGATTCCCTGTGTTTCCAGTTCCTATCTGTACCAGTGTACATCCTCAGGTCTAGCTAGATTTGTAAGGTAGAATGGGGATCATTTTAGTTGTGGGGGAAGAAGCATTTAGGAGCTAGAGGAAAGTTGTATGTTTCATTGTTGCTACAGTGCACCCTGACTGGCTCCTCTCCTCCCTGCTACCCTTCTGTAAGGGGATGTCCAATTATCTACAAATGAGCTTTGGGTTTTCACTCCACACTCCCCCGTATTCACAAAGATATGATTTTTTTGTTCCGATGATGTCTGATACCTGATTCTTCCGACACCTCGTGATCACACATGCTGGTGTGCTTCTTTCATGTGGGCTTTGTTGCTTCTCAGCTACATGACCACTTGTTTAACTTCAAGCTTTTAAGACCCCAGAATGTATAACTTTTGATAGCCGACCACCATCAACTTCAGTCACCACATTTGCTTATGCACCCATTTGCCTCCAGCAATTGTGTTGGGGAGGTGAGCATCACGCAATGCCACTTTAATACAACAAAGTATTTTTGCATTGAGGGAGTACTTGAATGGAGGCCCAATGTACATCTGTTACCTTAATACTAAACCTATAAATATATGCATATAGATCTATTTCCCCATCGTTATACATAAATATATTTACATATGCACATGCCTTTATTTAGACCTCTATAAATGCCCTTTGCTTCCTACCTCTTTCCTTGATTTCCTTTTACTTTCTGATTGTCCCACTCTCATGTTCAGCCTTCATTTGTGTTTCAGTAATTCCTCTAGGTTACATTACTCTTGGTTACACTCTACCAAGCCTCCTACACCCTCCTCACCAACTATTTGGATCACTTGGTGTTCCCTTGTCCCTGGGTTTGTTAACAGCACTTCCTTTTTCCCTACACCCCCCTTTCCCATCTCCCTCCCCCAGCTGTCAGTCCCATTGTTTTCTCCTCCAGATTGTTCATCCAGCCTATCTCATTTAGACAGACCTGTGGAAATCATAGCATGCACAAAAACGAGACAGAGCAAACCCAAGCAACAAAATGAAACAAAAGAACAACACCACCACCAACAAGCCAATGACAAAAAGCAAAACAAAACACAAGAAAGAAAAGCTTTTAGTTAGTTCAAGGACTGTTTGTTGGCCTTTAGGAGTGTTTTCTCATAGAGTATGATGGGTCAGCTAGCCCTGGCCCCAAAGTCTATTTTTGGTATTCCCTGGGGACTTCGTTGCTCTGTTCCCCTTCCTGTTCTGTTGTACACCCTTAGTATTTTGCCTCGGTGTGCTGGGATCAGATCGGGCGATAGAGGCATGCTGTTTTTTTTGTGTGAGCAGGTGCACTGTCATGGTGGCAAAACCAGTCCCCTGTCTACCACTAATCAGTCCTTTTTATTTTAAATAAATCATTTTATTGGGGGATCTTACAGCTCTTGTAACAATTCATACACCAATTTGTATGAAGCACATTTGTACATACATTGCTATCATCATTTCCAAACATGTTCTTTCTCCTTGAGCTCCTTTTTTCCCCTCCTCCCACCCACGTGAACCACTGATACTTTATACATACTTTTTATTTTTATATTTTACGCCTCTGCTGTATCCCTTCACCCAAACTTCTGCTGTTTGTTCCCCTGGGTGGTGGAGTGGGGCTGTATGTCCATCATTGAGATTGGTTTCCCCTTTCTTCTGCTTCTCCCCCCTACCTTCCCTCGTGGTGTTGCTACTCTTAGTATTGGTCCTGAGGGGTTTATCTGTCCTGGATTCTGTGTGTCGGAACTTCTAGTCAATAGCAGTGTGCAAGCTCTGGTCTAGCCAGACAACTCAGACCTTCTTACACAATATCTTCAGAACCTCTATATAGGAAGCTTGATTAACAGTCTGACCTAGTGCAATGACTAAACTCCAAATGCACTATCACCCTCACATCAACAAAACCAAACAAATGAGCATCTTCTTGAAGTTTGAGTTCACTTGACGAGGTGTATTTGAGTGAGGTGATGATGGCGTCTTACACTGACTTGATTTATGTTTGCATTCTGGCTTGTGAGAAGAGCACAAGGTCTTGTCACCAGCAATGACCTTGGGAAAAAAGTGTGGGTGCACTAGCTCAGAGCAAGTTGCCAGATGCCTGCCCAAACAGGAGAATGTATATTTTGAAATGTGTACCCAGTGGAGCTTTGTACCGCTTGGTTTTTTGGCGGGGGTGGGGTGGGGGTGGGTGGAAGGCCGGCTACTCCTTTGTAGGTTAGATAATCTGAGATGTGCTATTTGAAATTTCCTGGGGCCAGTTTTAGACAAAACTAGAAAAGTTAATTTTGCTGTATGGAAAAATCTGACAGTCTGGAAGTATCTAATTTTCCTCACATGCCATCATTCCCCTAGTAGCATTATTCTTAGTTAAAGCTCTCCTCTGTTCCTCCTTAGGGTTTCCCCCACTACCTGATGTTCCTTTTCTCCTACTCATCATCAAGGGACTTGTGTCCAAAGTGAGGACAGCAAATAAGAGACCCTCCTGACTCTCTGTTAAGAAGGGTGCTCTGGTGCATGCGTGTGTTTATGTGTGCACATACAATCGCATTTGAATTTTGTTGGAAGAGGCTTCATAGAGACAGAGAGTGACATGGTTAGAGCTGCTGCACATGTAGAGCACTGTACTCTATGGTGTTCTAATTCAAATGCATGTAAGGTCCAAGAGAGGTAATAGAAGCAAGTGACCAGGGTCAGGGAAGGCAGTAGGAGGAACTGAGGGAGCCTGAATGCCTCACACCCTGCCAGTTTCACTGATTCTTGGATGGGAGAGTACCAACCTAGTGCTGTGAAATCTTCGCAGTTTTCAGAGGCTTGGGGGATTTAAATTTTATATGTAAAAAATAGACATCTAAATGCTTGTAATTTATTGATTTCGATAAACACACTGAATGCCAGTACTCAAGTCAAACAAACCAAACTGACAGCCATCGATTCTTTGCCAACTCATAGTGACCCTATTAGACAGGGTAGAACTGCCCCTCAGTTCAGCTCCCAGCCCTGGAGGCCCACCAGTTCCTCGTTATTATCATGAGGAATACTATTTTCACAAGAGCATTACATACCCCTAGAGACTAAACCATAAAGCCATATAGGCTTTGACCATCAATTCTGATATGCTTTTTCCTCAAACTGATGGGTCATTTGATGGAATCCTTGTATTACTTCCCTAACATAAAAATTAATCAAGCAAAGGAGATTCAGTGCTCAGTACTACAGCCCCCTATTTAGAGATTAACTCTTAAAAACCACCACCACCACCACCACCACCACCACCACCACCACCACCACCACCACCGCCACCTTATCTATGTTGATAAAAACTTGAGTAGGCTGTATAAATATCTCAAGTATTTAGGATAAAATGGATTCTTATTCTACTGTCACATATTTAGTTTGAGATATGTGTTTCCATCTGAACACAAATTAAATAGACCTCATTGACATCTTTTCAAAATGCCATAAAAATTAAATGATTACCTTAAAAGATACTCAGTATAATTAGGCATCAGAAAAATGTACATCAACACTAGAGCGAGATAGTGTTTCAACCCATCAAGATGACACTAGCCAAGAATATTAAAAATACCATTGAGTGCTGGAAGAATGAACAGATTTGTGTCAGAAGAACAGTCTGAAAGGTCCTTAGAAGCAAGCACGGGGAGACTTCACATGCTTTGGATATGTTATCAGGAGATGCCAGTCCCTGGAAAAGGCTGAAATGTTAGGTTCAAGTATAACAACAGTTTTGAAGATGGTGTAGGACTGCGCAGTGGTTCATTCTGCCTTGAGTTGGAACTGACTCAATAGCACCTAATGCTAAAAGCTAGATGCTTTTGATCCTAAATGAAAAGTGGATGGTCCAGCCTCCATACCAGCTACGTGGACAACTGCCCCTCCCCCCAGAAGAATTTACTTTAGAAGACGGCACTGAACTTGTAGCTAGGGGAGATGGACATGTCTGATCAGAGCACACAGGGGCAAATGAAGGGGGAGGAAGAGAGTGGAGCACACACTGGTCCACCAGGCTTGGAGGATGATTTTGGCACTCTGAACAGCCAATGTACAGAGTGGACCATATGGCTGATCCCACTATGAGACATGCCATCCCTTGCTGGCCCAGAGCCCTATGGGGACAATACCGGAGACTCTGTGTTGGGACTGACCCGACTGGCCCTCCAACACGGAGGTAAATCACTAAAAGCATGCAGCAGAGCAACCATGGGAGCAGAGCGGGTAGTCCCTGAGGGAGTACAAAGGACAGACTCTGGGGCCAGAGCATGATACGCCATCAGACCTGACTGAAGGACACACCTATAGAAAAAAAAAATCAGACCTTGATCTATTTACAGGTTTTTCTTTCTTAAAAAATTTTTTTGTCTTTTAATTAATTTACTCTTTTATTGATCATTGGTTTTCTGTTGTTTTTTTTTGTCATCACAGTGTTCTCACCCATCGCCTATCTTGCTATGGTTTGATTTTTGGTGCATATTATTATCTCAACAGATCTATCTAGATAAGATAGGCTGGAAGAATAGTCTGGAGGAGAAAACAACAGGACCAATGGTTCCCGGGGACATGGGAGAGAGAGAGGAGGGGGTAAGGAGGTGATGCTGACCAATCCAGCGACAGGGGAGCAACAAGTAATCCAAAATCCGTCGCAAGGAGGGTGTGAGAAGCCTGGTAGGTATTCAGCAAGGGCAATGTAACCAAGAGAAATTACTCAAACCCAAGTGAAAGCTGAGCATGATAGTCGGACAAGAGGAAAGTAAAAGTAAATAGAGGAAAGAACTAGGTGACAAAGGGTATTTCTAGAGGTCTACATACTGGCATGTACATATGTAAATATATTTATACAGGAGGGTTCGTAAATAGATCAACGTGCATATATTTATAGACTTAGTATTAAGGCAGTAGATGGACATTGCCAAATACTTACTCAATGCAAGAACACGTTATATTAAATTGGCATTCCATGATGAACACCTTTCCAACATGATGGTTGAAGAAAAATGTGTGCACTAGCAAATGTGGTGAAGAAAGCTGATGGTGCCTGGCTATCAAAAGTTATAGCATCTGGGATCTTACAGGCTTGAAAATAAAGAAGCGGCCATCTAGCTCAGAAGCAACAAAGCCCACATGGAGGAAGCACACCAGCCTGTGTGACCATGAACTGTTGAAGGGATCAGATATCAAGCATCAAAGAACACAAAAATCATGTCATTGTAAATGAGGGTGAGTGCAGAGTGGAGACTCAAAGCCCATTGGTAGGTAACTGGACACCCCTTCCTGAAGGGATGTGGGGAGGAGATAAGCCAGTCAGGGTGCAGGGTAGCAACAATGAAACATGTTTCCTCTAGTTCCTAAATGCTTCCTCCCCCCACTATCATGATCCAAATTCTACTTTACAAATCTGGCTAGACAAGGGGATGTACAGAGAGATCGCCTTGGAGATTGGGTGGATGTTCCCACAGTAGCGTGGAGCCTCACAAGTGGTGGTCAGGCGTTTCCCCCAGTCACTTGTAGGACCTCAGGATTTAGGCTGGGGATGCCCCCACTTTTTATAGGGGAGAACAACCTGTGGCCTGGTGTGTGGGAGAGGACCAGCGTGAATTCCCCAGCTGCTTGCCACACCAATAAGTGGGGGGTGGGAGCTCCCTCAGTTGGGCCTTCAGGTTTGCCCTAGGCAGAGGGGAGTGGTCTGGAGACAGCTATTGTCTTGTGATGGGAAAGAGAGTGAAAGGAGAGGAAAAAGAGAGAAAGAGGAAGACACAGACTGGGGCAATAATGCCAACCAGACTGACAACCACTCACCCACACACAACTAAAATGCACAGAGTAAACAAAGGTGACAACAGTAAAAAAAAAAAGAAAAGAAAAGAAAACAACTAAAAAGGAGAACCAAATCTGTGGAGGCTGTGGTAGGAAGTAGAGAAGAGCTAGATGGAGCGGAGAAAAGCAGAAAACCTGTAAGAAGAGCCCAATAAAAGGAAAAAGAGAGAAGAGAAAAGGAAGGAGGAGGAGAGAGTATTTTTTAAATGGTTAAAGAAATAACTGACCCTGTGTTATGCTGTGTGTAGCTCTGACTCGTCCTGTGTGCAGTACTGTCTTAGGGGTCAGGCTGCCCACTAGGAGGACAGGGTTGCCCTAGGCAGAGTGTAGGGCTCTGGAAACCAGCAGTGGTATGTGCAAGCAATGAGAGGGAGCAGAGAGAATCGTACAAGCTAAGAGAGAGGTGAAGAAAGCAAAGACAGAAAGAGGAAAGAAAGAAAAAGAGAATAAAGAGAAAGAAGGAAATAAATCCAACTGAGTTCACTAAGGTTGGCTGTGATGGTAAAGAGCAAGGAGAGAGAGAAGGAGGAAATAAAGTATAAAGTAGTAGCTGATCCCTGATTGCTTGGATGAGGGGCCAGAGGGGTTTAGACACTGCTCCAACATGGCAGGTCAGTGTGCCCTTTTAATGCCGGGACCCAGTGGTGCTGGGCAGAATTGCCCTAGTTGACGAGATCACCTTAGAGGCATGACGGAGGTTTCTTCAACGGTGCAGCGCACTGTAGGTGTTTGTCCCAGGTGCCTTGTGTGGTGTACAGCACTCCCACACAGGGCAGGCTGGAGTGCCTCCTGCTATTTGGGTTGATTTGCCCTAAGCGGAGGGAAGTGACCTGGAAGCCTTTAGTGGCATATGAGAGGAGAGAGTGGGAGAGAAGAGGAAAAAGAGGGGAAAAGGGGAAAAAAGAGGGATAAAGAAGAAAGCGAGTAAATAAAAGCCCAACACCAACCTGAGCACGTTGAAACTGAGTGCGGTGGAAAAGTTAGAAGGGCTAGTGAATAAAGTGAGAATAAGTAGAGCAGTGGGTAAGGAGGTAATGATACTTGATCACCTGTCCTTGAGGCCAGAGGAATTCCAACTCTTCCTCAAGGTCATGGGGTCATGGACTTGTAAGGTCTCTCTCTCTGGCCTAAATTCCAACCCCAGTCCTTGGCTCCCCGCGAGAAAAATTTCATGCGGAAAGCCGGGCTCATGATCCAAGTGAATTTAATGAGAGTTAAAAGAAGCTTCAGGTTTTACAAGGCACCCATAGGATTCCTTTGACCATGGGGCCTGGCAGAGACTGCCTCAGGTCATGCAAGGATCTCTCTCCTCCCAGGAAGACGACCAGACCACCCCTCTCCCTTCTGGTTCCTGCCTTTTCAAGGGTTCCCGGGGAGGCTGGTGAAGGACCCCAGGTCAATCCCATTGGCTGAACTGCAATCATCTGGCCCAGGTGGGCTGCTCCAGGTGCAACATCCATCGGAGCCCACGGGCAGGAAAATCCAGCTTTCCTATGCTGGCTCTCCTGGGCATGCGTTAATGGACTTTCCCATCCCTGATGTAGGGTTCCACAGATGCTGTGTGAGATTACTTCAAAAGCAAGATCGCGCCCGTGGCCAGGGGTCACTTGGGTGCTGGAGTACCTGCCTTGTGCTGCATGTAGCACTGCAGCAGGGGCTGGGAGGGGGCACTGGGGGGCTCCCTCAGCCCCGTCTAGGGCTCCAAGACCGGCAGGGCCTCCCCAGCTATGTGTAGAATCACTGAGAGGGAAGCTTGTTGTCCTATCTAGACTGCTGATGCTTCCTAGATCAGAGGATTTTCTTTTTTATCCCTCTGGCCAGCTAGAATGAAATTGTCTCCCACAGTCTCTGGGCTACAGCTCAGTGCTGTTTAAGGCTGACACTGCTACAGCGGGTCTTTGTTATGGTAAAAGCTGCCAGGCCCTGTGGCTGAGTTCTGGCATTCCTTAGCTAGGTTGCTTCTTATGCTGATTTATGTTAAGGGACTCCCCTATGTGGTGCTTGGAGCTGAGCAACCAGACTTGGGTTTGAGTTTTAAACCAATCATTTATGTTTCACCCTTAAAAAAAATTCTACTTGTGATGTGCTCAGATTTGGTGGCTGTCAAGCTGACCCCCAGAGGGGGAGATGCAGCTTATCAGGGGGGTTGTTTACTAGTCGGCCAATTGGAACTAAATTTGCTCCCTGGACTCCCGACTTTCTGCCTTTTTCTCCCACACCATGATCTTCCTAAGGTAATAATATATTTTTTCTTCTACTCTAAATTATGGCTACCCACCACCAACCCCTGACCGTGAGCTCAAGGCATCCAACCACATGGAGAGCTCAGTGTGGGGTTCCCCTCGTGTCTGAGATTCTGCCCCCTCTCAGGGCGTCCACCTGCAGGGATCCCTGCTCCAGGCAAGGGCATATCTGGCACCTGCCACTTCGTCAAAATTATAGTGCTTTAAAGCATTCTTGGTTTGCTTTGTGAGTGGAAATCCCACAAAAGAAGGGGTTCAGGAGAAACCCTGTTACCCTAGTTCTAATTTCAGAACTCCACCTCCCCGTTTCCTTCACCTAATTTCCTATTTTTCTGGTCTGGCAGCAGGAGCTCCAGATAGATGGGTCCTATCTGGTCGCCATTTTCTCTGAATCCCTCCATCTATTTTTTTTACACTCTTAAAAAGTACAAAACATTTACTCTACAAGCGCAAACAGATTTTCAAAAGCAGGGAAAAACCTGAACGTTCAGTACATGGTTCAATCGTCTTTTCATCTCTGTGCCCTAACTATGCTGAGCTCCATGGAACTGCATGGAGGGGAGCTATTCTGGCGTCATCGAGCCAAGTGAGTGTTTTGAATTACCTCAAGTGAATATTTGACTGGAAAGCATAGGGTGTAAAAAAACCCTGAAATCAGATGGTGCACATCTGTCACAAAGAACAGGGCCTTGTACTTAAACCTTTTTTTCTGAAAATAAGCAGCCATCTAAGTGAGATATCAACTAAGTCCGCCCAGAACAAGCAGCACAGCCAGTGTGATGCCAGGGTGATAAATAATAGAATCTCAATCTGCAGGTATGAACAAGAATCAGAGCTTAAGTTCGGAACACCCAGTTTGCAAAAGGACTCAAATGCACATGCGGGGTGAATTCCCTCTGACCACAGTCCATGGACATGAACAGATACAGTTAAGTTCAAATGTAACACCTGATCATTTGATCTCTTCAGACTAATTTTAATTTGGTTCCAGTTTTTAGTATTTTTCACTTTCTGTTCGATTGAGGTTTTTCTCTCTTTTATCATTGTTAGTTTTTCTTTTCTACTTGTTTCTTGATTTTGTTTTGTATTTTTTTTAATACATATGAAATCCAGGAGAGGTAAATCCAGAGAGACACTAACAGAATTAACAATCACCTAGGGACAGGCAGGGAAGATTTGGGGGAGTGAGGGGGGGGCTAACAAAAATGAATATAAAAGAAGGAAATGATGTAAACCTGATTGTGGTGAGGATTACAAAAATCTTAATATGACTGAAGTATTGAATGATATATGTGAATTATATGAGAATTAAAATAAAACAAAAGCTGAGGTCAGAGATAGGGCAGCAATTTAGCCCTGAATCTCTTGGTGAAGATTGAATGTCATTTTGTGCCAAGAGCCCATTTTTCCACTCATGAAGTTTGGGGAACCGGCCATGCTCCTTCATCACTTTTCTTACCTCAATAAATGGGTACAGTTCACTCTTCTCCCTTTTCTTCTCTGTCACATACTTTGCAGCAGTCAGGGGAACAGAACTTACAGTCCTGAAAGGGATCCATGAGTGTTAGTCCAGGTAGACTAGAGAAACAAATCCACACTCAGATGTGTATAGGAAAGACCTTTATATACAAGAACAGTTGTATATTGAGAAAGCATTCCAGCCCAACCAAGATCAAGTCCATAAGTCCAATATTAGCCCATGTCTGATATCAATCTATAATGTTCTCTTCAGACTCATGAAACACCTTCAATGACCCCAAATGCAGGAAGATCACAGGTCAGTAGTTGCAAAGTCTTCTGCATCCAGTGGTGGTAGAAGCATCTCAGCTTTGGCAGGGTCTCCATGTGGCTCCTCCAGTTCCCAGGGCATGGGTTCTATCAGTGTGGTGCCATGTGTCTTGTTAGTAGGACATCTCTCAGGGAATGAGCAGAAAGATAGTCTCCTGCCTCCAAGGAGGAAATACCAGATTTCCCAGAACCCTGACGGGAAGGCCAGGCCCACAAAGAGGCCTCATTGGCCATAACCCAATAGAGAGACTAGAGTCTACCCCTTCACTCTTAATCCTCTCAAGTCCCAAATTGACACCAGATTGTATAACTACAACAGACCACCCCTTGTCCATTTGACATTTTCACAAAATTCTTTAGCCGTATATAATTTCAAAACAATAATAGAATCATATCAGTATCTAACAGTATAATATGAAAATGCATACATTTCACTCCGTGCCACCCTCCTTTAAACATAATATTCTGTAAGTGATGAAACAAAAATATCCTATGCTTAACAATTGCAGGTAAGGTACACCCACATATTAATCCTATAATTCTATGAATATATTCCAGTATCTATGAAATCTTGTAAGCTAGCCACTTCACGCCTTTATCTGGCCCATTTTGGCTATCCAGTTTCTCTACTGCCTACTTCCATCAACCCAGTGCTCTGAGGAGACAATCATATTCTTCAATATAAAGAGTCTTCATGCCAGTTGGAACCTTGTGAAGTCCACATCCACAAGAAAGTCAAAGCAGGACAGTTCATCTATACAGTCTGCAGCAGTATATACCAGTGCACAGGCTCAACATTCTTCTCTTCATCTGGTCGGGTTCGGGTCAAGTCAATGTGGGCTCCCTCTCTTGGCCTCACCTCAGTGTCCATTGGTCGCATTGCCTTTAGGCCTTGGCCCCATCACCAATTCTCCACAACTCTAGTCCCCTCAGAGTAGGTCATGGACTTCAAACGAGTCAACCTGCTCTCATCTTCTTCTCTACTGCCTGTAAACCAGGTCCACGAGTGTCAGTGGTCAGAATGAACCCGCTGCTCTATTGCTGCTATTCTGCCACTTTCACTCAACAAGCAGATCCAGGTGGTCACCTAGCAATCATTTCAGGCTTCTACAGGCTCCCTTGAATGTTCAGTACTAGAAAGGAGTTTCTTCAGGCTTTGAGATTTTTTCCAGTTTCTGACAAAAACCACTATTCAAAATTCAAATATTACAAAAGTTCCCTTTTAATGCACATGAAGCTCTTCCTCACAGTGGGAGCAGTGCACAGAAACGGACCTTGATGCTGGGCTGCTCTGTGCGTGCTTTGGTCAGTTGGGAGCTGCTGATTCACAGATTCACTTCACGTGGATGAAGATGCTTGTTTGCTTCCCCGTGAGTTTATCGCGCTTCAACAGAGAAGAACCCTGTTCTTGGGTTTTGCCTCTGCCTTGCTCCTAGCACCGCTGGAATAGAAAGATTACAAATGATTTTTTTGTTGTTGTTTTAAAAAACAGAAAAGAAATGCCGTGTACCTGTTAGGTAAGTAGAGGCAGAACTGAGGGTGGTCGCTGTGCATGCCAAACCTCCTCCCCATCACAGACAGTTGAAAGCTGCTTCAGGCTGGAAAGATGCACACATTTAGGTCCTTGTGACAGGAAGCAGGTCAACCTGGGCGGGCCCCCATCTAGACCAGGTGGGCTTAATTCAGTCAATGGGGTCAAACAGTACCGTCAGCCATGCCTACCAACAGGGTATGGGTGGGGGCCTCCCACCAGCTGTCATGCAACACAGCGCGCGTGGGCTGTCCAGTCCGCCCCCACCCCCCACGAGCATATTTGCCTCTTCTATCCTTTATAAAGTCACTTGGATCACAAACTAGGTTTCTGCGTCAATTGGTTCTTGTGTGAAGCCAAGGACAGAGGTACATTTCTCCCAGAGAGAGCCCTCACATAACCAAATCAGATTATAGCCTTCAGTGTTAGGGTTCCAACGAATTTTGGGGGAATATCTCAAGTGGTAGTGGTAAGGACACAACTCAATCCATATTATCTCTTTATTTTGCTCAGCCAGATGCTTGCCCTTTGAGCCTGAATTGTTGCAAGGCTTATTACCCCATCAAGTGTTCCCAGAGCAAGCCCTAAATGGGCAGTAGTCACACACAAGGAAGATTTGCAGGGGACACTGTTAAGAATGATTAATGCTTAAGTGTTCCTTGTCTCCCCAAATGTACCATCTGGCAGAAAATTTGTTAGATCTCTCTCCTGGGAGAGATATACCTCAGCTCTTGAATAACTCTCCTGGTCATAGAAGTCAAATTCCAAGCTTTTCATCCAACATTCATAAAGCTAAATAAATGTTACATAAACCTAAGTTCTCTATCTTGGATAAGACAAAGTAAAACCATGACTTGAGAAGGTTTTCATTGAGGACAGAGACAACTTCAGATATTCTAAGCCTATGAAATTGGTCATAATTCAGGCAACTTGCCAAGGAAGCAGGTAATACCTAGGTGGGAGGTGGAATGAATAAGAACTTGCACTAAGATTCCATTCCATCAGGTGCAGCTGGTGACTTTGGAGGCCCAGAGCAGGCAGTGGGAGAGAGAAGACCAGAGCAGGGGAGGGATGTGATGAGCTGGAGGGTAGAGGGAGGGATTATGTGTTGTCCTGCTGTCACCTCCCACCCCACTGTGACCCTTTAGTGATGTGGGCCCAGGTTTGTGATGCAAGTGGGTTTGAAGCCAGAGGGGACTCAGAGTGCTCAGTTGCCTGAGTGCAACCGCTGTATCCAGAAGATGGAGGAGATTCTCTTTCTGCTGGAACAGAAAAGTGCTTCCTGGCTGACCTACCAATACCCCACCTGGTTCACTGTTTTGACCTTGGGCATCCTGTATGGAGTGGGTTGCTTCTTCCTGGTCCTCCCCTTCCTTCCAAATACTCCACCTGTGCGACCACCCAGGAAAAGGATAAAGGTAAGAAATTCTCAACCCAGCCATAGGAGAGATTGATTTTTCCTTGTTTTATAAATTTTTCCTTTCGTAATTAATTTCCTGATAGGGGAAATCTCAAGAAAGAAGAGACCATCAGCCCTGGCTTTGGAATATTGATGAGGGCTGGTGCGTCCTTACTCACTGTTAGGACTTTGTTCACTGCATTGGTATCATTTTATCCTTGCCGGCTTATGTTGATTTTCATTATTTCTGTTGGCTTTCCCTGTTTGTGAAGCACAGGAGGCGTGGATGCATCATGATCATGGACACAAGGGTTGACAGAGTTGCAGGTGGAGAGATCTCATGGCAGAGGGAGGGATTGTGAGATCAGCAGTGTGGAGAACTTCCCCATCGGGAAGCTAGGGAGTGAAGGGGGATTGATTTCAAGACGAAAAAATGAAGGAGGCCAGAGGGGACAGAGAGCTTTAGACCTGACTGTGATTACACAACTCCTTTTGAAGGCAATTTAACCATGGAGGGGGGGGGGTGTTGTTCTAAAATGGATATGGTAATCATTGATTGTACCATTGCCCTTGATCTGATTGAACGACTGAACTATTGACTCGTATGATATGTAAATCATTTGCCAGTAAGATGAGCATTCAAAAATATTTCTCTTTGAAGATCTCAGACCTCCCATCTCTAGTTGTTATAGAGGGCAATAGGTAAAAATCCCCAATATAGTGACGCAGTGGCTAAGGACTAGATGACTAGACATTTCAAAGGGCAGCTCTCATCACTGGGTCCTCAGTCTCTTTCCTTGAGCTCCAGTCTCTGGGCCAAGGCTCCTTTTCTGTCTGGGCTAATTGAGAAAGCATGGCTGACCCCGGGGAGGAAGTGGTCAAGGGCTGGCCCAGAGCTTCAGCCTCCATAATCAAAATCTTGCCCACCAGAACACTGAGAGCTGAGAGTGTGTGCTCTCCGTGAGCAGAGGAAGGCTGACGGAAGAAATGCACTCTAGGTCTCACACAGAAGCTGGTTTCTGGGCTTTAGTCATTCCATGGAGATTGTCATTCTTCTAATCACCAGTAAATGCCTGCAGTTTGTCACAAAGAACAGATGCAGGATTGGATTCCAGCCTGACTTCCTCTCTTGTGCCCCAGCCTCAGGTGGAGACAAGGAGAAGCAGCAGGTCAAGGGACAAAGGTGACGCTCTGAAAGGTAAGGTTCTGCCCATTCAACCAAGCTCTGTAAGCTCTCCTGTCCCCTCCTCTGCAGGATGCCAGTGGCAACAGCCCGTCTCTCTCAGGTAATAATCCTGAACAAAAGGATACTGTGGATGGAAACAGAACCCAGATATTTCCCAGATGTACAGGAGGGGCCTAGGATGGGATGAAGGCTGGCCAAGGTAGGACCCAGTAGGGGGCAGTGGGGGTGTCAGGAGCAGATTCTGGTGGATTTGGAGGTGGAACATTGAGGGGTAACTGCGATAAGCTGTGTAACTTTGCCAAGGTTCAGATTGCTCACTGAGACCCCACAGACAATATTGGAAACCGATGCTCCTTGAAATGCCAAAGCACCTCCTGCCCGTGGGAGTAAGCTATCATTTGACCTTGAGCTCTGGAGAGTCCAACGTCCTAAGTGCACAGCCCGTGTGACATTCCTTTCGGTCCTCTGGGAGGGCTGCACCATAACGGTTCTCTTGATTTCCAGTTTTCCGAAGCTTCCTGCAAGAACTATATGGCGCTCAGAACCTGCGTTTGCGTCTTAGGCAGAAGTAAGTAACCTTCCTGCTTCACCGCGGGGTGCATCTTCCAACCAGGGTGCCTGTGTGGCCTCGGGCTGCAGAGCAGCTGGGATGCGCTGGTTTGGGGGACACTTTCAGGGATGGGCAGAGAATGACAGGAGTCCCGGGCAGTGGGGTGGGGCAGGAAGAGCAGGCCATCAAGGCTTGGGGAGGGGCTGAGCTTGCACCGACCCTTGCTAGCCTGCTAGGTCTCTTGCCCCTTCAGTCCTGGCTGTAATCTGGTCCTTCTGTCTCCTGCAGCCACTTGGGAAACCCACTTGACACTGGCAGCTTTGGTCAACAGAAAGCTCAAGCCCTCTCTGGTAGCTGGCGAAATAGAGGTACGGCTGAAGTCCACGTCGGTACGCGCGCCCCACACGGTTCTGCGGCTCATCCATTCCGGACACCTAGGTCTCAGAACTCCACCCTTCCATGGGCCCAGATGTGCATCTCAACTTCTCATGTCTTACCCGCCTTGAGTCAATCACCAGACTGCGCACATTCCCATGAACCTGACAGTCTTTCACCCACACCACTGGCTCTTCCCTCACCCAGTGCCAAACCCCCGGATTCAAAGGCCTACCTGCAGCCTCCAAGCACTCTCTGGGACTCACCAGCCCCGCACCCCACAGGGACTCATTCTCAGAATGACTTGTTGGCAAGGCCCAGGCAGAGCCCATCTCCACACAACCGCTGCTCCACACCTGCCATGGCAGCCATCACAAGTCAGGATCCCACAGGCCTCCCTACTGCCTCCCCACCCCAGTGTTGGGCAGCTGCCAAGAACTTACAGCTTCCCTCCTTGGAATACTTTGGGTCTCTGAAAGAGCACTCTACCTGGCACCCCCAAGAAGACACCTTTCGGGAAGGACCCACAAAGAGGCAGGGGGAAGTAGGGAGGCCCACCTTGCTCAACCCCAATGTCCACAAGCTGCTGGAAATAGAAATCACAAAGGCAGAGAAATGGAATATTTGGGAAGAAAAAGGAAAGGGTGTATCAGAATACCATCTGCAGGCCTTAAACATGTTGAAGGCACTCGATGGGGAGCAGATCACTGCACCTCCCCAGCCCTTCTGGAATGCCAGCATCAAAGCAGAGCAGATACCCAGCCCTCAGAAGCATTTTCCACAAAAATTCAGTGAGTTTTTCTGGGGTCTACCTTTTCTGCACAGCGAGTCTCTGGCAGCTGCTCTCAGGGTCTCTGGATCCACCCTAGAGTTTCCCACTGTCTTATTTAATGAAATTCCTAATGCCTTACCAGCTCAAATGCAAGCTAAAGAGTACCCACTCTTGTTGCAACGTCACTCCTTGCCCTACACTGAAGGCCGATTCCAACTTTTACTTCCAACTGCATGCCAAGCCCAGGCCCCACCGCCTGCTACAGTCCTGACTCCGCCCAGTCCACAGCCCCGTGGCCCACTTGCAGTACCTTTTCCTCCTCCTCACAAGAGTCCCTGTGTTGAATCCTGTCTTACCGTCCACACTAAGTCCCAATCACGCATTCCAAATTCACTTCAACAGCTGGAAAGCCATTTTTTAAAGAAACAACAGGAAAGTGAGAGTTCTTTACCCTTTATGATGCCACGACCCCAGGAAGCTTTTTGTCTTCGCAAACCCACTCATCCCCAGGACAATCAGAAGGTCCAGACCCCAAAGACAGACCCCAAGCTTCCTGGCTGCTTGAAGCAATCGGAGCTCCACCGCCAAGAGAACTTCCCTCAATTGCAGGGGCCCCTCGGCAATGGGACTCTTGAGTCTCTGACACTAAAGCAGCCTCAGGAAAAATGGCCAGGGACTTGTCTGGATATGAAGCAGCCCGAATGCTCCTGCTCAACACCTGGAGACAAGCAGGGGAAGAATGTAATGAAGACGGTGTCCCCAGGAAGATGCACACACCCTGGACCGTCGCTTGCATGCTGCAGAGCCGGTGTCCAGCTGAGGAACAACTCAGTCAATGGACAAGGGAATTACTTGAGGAAAATATCCAAATGTAATCTATCTCTCTGTGGATCAGGAAACTACTGCCCAAAAGGAACTCCGGGAGCCGACTCAAAGGAGTTAAGTGATTTGAGGATACACAAGGGGATTAACGCAGGAACTTACACCCTAAGGGGTCCAAATAAAATCCTACTGGAAAACACCCTGAATGTCCACATGTGCAGGAAGGTGGAGCAGATTAGAAAGGATCAGATCCCTGGCATTGTTTGCCGTTCATGTCTTGCGACCACGCACGCTTTGTCTATTTCCCTGACCCACCCACATGTTGTCAATGTGGCCTCCTGGGGAGAGCTGGAAGATCTGAACACAACGCAGAGCCTTTCCTTTCTCAGCCCGGGCACTCAACAGGTGCTGGACTCGCATATCGTAAGGCTCCAAATGAGGCAGAGGTGGTGCATGCCCCTCAAAGTCCTTGAGCCCACAAACCTCTGTAGGACAAGAAAAGACAACGCAATGTCCTTTCCAAAGTCCACCTGCTTAGCCACCCCTAAGTATTGAACTAACCTAGTAACTGAGGCTGTCAAGGTCCTGGGAGAACCCTGTCAGGCAGACTGGGGAGAGAGAGTGACCACAAAGAAATCAAGCCCTACCCTGGAGAGTCCTTTTCCTGATTGCTCCCCTACAGAGGAGCCTGTTCAGGGAACCCCAGCCTACCCCCCACTTGATAATGACAGTGGATGCTCATTGGCCCTCAGGCAGCCGTTTCCAGCCTTCATGCCCAGTATCCTTGGCAGAACCTTCCAGAATGAAAGTGTCCAGAGAGAGAGCCTAGAGCAAACCTCAAATCCAGTACTGACCAGCAAGGGGTCAAGGAAAGAGGGTGCTAGTTGTGCCCCAGGAGGCCCCAGATTGGAAGTGAACTCTGAATGTCCATCTTCAAGAGCCAAAGAGACAGGGTTGGTGGTGGTCAAGAAGTCCTCTTCAATAGAGCTAGACGATAGAGACACTTTCAAAACCAGTGTGCTGGCAAAATCTCAAACCAATGATGTGGACCGGGGGTGCTTCGAGGCTCTAGGATGTAGTAAAAGTTTCCTGCTACCTGGAAAGTGTGCTCCAGTTCCTGAAAAGCCAAGCCTTACAGCACGAGTGTGCAGTGAGATTAAGCTCCAGGTGGAGGTAGAGGCAGAGGATGGTTCTCCATGCTGTCCTGTTGACGGGCTCCTTCAGGACTGCACCACTGATGTGCTCACTGCCACCAATGTTTTGCCTTCTCAGGTGGTCCATTGCCGCCCCCAGCATTTGTTCACTGGGGATAAGCCAATATGTCAAGGGCCAAGTGGCTTCGTGGTGGCTAGAGCAAGTTACATGGGGCAGCAGAAGCTCAAAAGCCCCAACCTTCAGGACCCCTCGACAAGGAGAAGGAAGGATGCTGTTGCCACTGACAAGAGGGAGACTCATAAATGGCCCAATCCAGAAGAGCATGGAAAAGGATTAGCGGGAAGAGGCATCTCCCAAGTCTGTGGGTTAAGCCAGCCTGTGCAAGACAAGGCATTGGCTGAGTGCCTTGAGATCAAGTCCTCACAGCTCCCACCAGAGAAGGGACAGCTTCCTGCTGAGGGCCACAGCAAAAAATGGAGGAAGCACTTTGTCCAGTGGATTTGCTCCAGCAAAAAATCTACAGGACACGGTGATCCTTTGCAAAAAGGAAAGCCCGTATTACCCTGTGGTCACAGCCTTGGGCCCCTTCAAAGACAACCAGTGTCTCCTAACAAGGTCACGGAGGCTCAGGTGCTCACGACAGATGTTGGCCAAGTCCTAGAGGGGACACCAGGCTGTCATCAGGAGTATCTTGCGTCAACGTTATGTCCACGAAAAGAAGCGCAGGCCTCAGTTAATGGATGTTCCTCCAGCTGCAGGGCTCCTTTCTTTGTAGAACACAGGAGAGTGGCAAGTGTGAGACCCTGCCTCCACCAGGCGATACCTGACTGCCAGAGCCTTCCCACCACGAGCACCTGTATCAGGGATGTATTCACAAATTTCTGTCCGTTCAGGGGATTCAATATCAGAAGCCACACTCAGGCATTGCCCCCCAGGGTGTTTGTGTGCCCAGTCAGCTTGCAGCAGCAGAGGCGGAGGAGGTGGGCTTACTCCAGTTACCCTTACCACTGCCCACGTCACTGTCTTCGAGAATATGTCTTATCTGGCAAATTAGAAGACGCTTCTTCTGCTCTGATTAGTAGGAAAGTATCCATGCCAGCCACTTTAGCCTGTTCTGCACAGGCTAATGGCTTCTCTCAGCCATGATATTCATTGTTCCATAATAGAGATTTTCCCCCTCCTACATTAAAGTGTGACTTCTGTGCTGCATGGCGGGATCTAGAGGGGGTGTCATGTGTGTTAGTCTGTGTAGACTAGAGAAACAAAATTCATACACTCATATTTTATGAGTTTTATATAAAGGTTAAGTGAACATTGAAAAGCATCCCAACCCAGTTCAATCTAAGACCACCAGTCCAATAGTATCCCATGTGTCTGACACCAATCTACAAAGTCCTCCTCACAATCCAAAAACACACGGGGAGACAATGACTGCAGGAGGAAATTGTAGTCCATGCGCTGGCAGGTTCTCCATGAGGCTGCTGCAGAAACCAGGGCTGCAACAGGGTAGGTCCATGCGGCTTCTCCTCAGGGATCTCCCAGGAAATGAGTCTTTCCAGCTGCTTTAGGGACCTAACAAATGCATATCCACCCTGGTGGCACTATCAGAGAGCAAGAGACCAGAAAGGCTAGGCTCACAGAGCCATTGATCTCCCTGCCCTTCAATTAACCCCACATGAGTTCATTGACGAGGTTGGCATAATATACCTTTAACTATGTTAGATACTGCGTCTCCTTCTCTGAGTGCTAGCTCTGACTTCTCAAAGGGCAGGGCTCTGGAGGAGGTTTTCAGCAGTGTTTCCCACCCACTTCCATCCCAAGTTCTTCATTTTGCACCTCTTATGATTTATGGTAACACCCCTACTGTGAAAACCTCAGAAGGTCCCAACACAGTGAAGAATGTTCCCTGGTGCCATTACTTTGTCTTCAACGTTATGTGGCTGCAGTTGATAGGTTTTGAGAGGCGCAATCCAGCCAAGAAATTCCATCGAGGGTCCAGAAGAGGTTTAGACCAAAGTAGCGTCTCATGGTACCAAGCAGGCATGAGACATGTGGCGGCCTGTCTAAGTCCCACATGTGCATTTGATGAAGGCTGCCAAGGTTGGCATGGAGGTTCCGCCTCAATACACCTGTCACAAAATGTGAAATGACATATTTTGCTACCTTTGCCTCTCTCCCAGCCTAGGGTAACCTCCAGGATGGAAGTCCCAGGTCTGACACATGTGGGTGGGAACTGCTAGGGAGGCTGCCAGCGGGGGACTCTGCTCACCCACTGCACCAAGGGAAAATCCGGTTCACAGCTCACATGCCTTCCTCTGTATATAAACCCGGAGAAGGAGCAACAGCTTAGGCTGAGTGGTACAGGATGAGCGTCTGTGTAATAACCACTAATGGTTAGGCACCATGGACACAGGGTAGGGAAGGATACAGTGAAGAAGAATATGAAGCGTTGGACGTAGCAAAGGGGGCCAAAGAGCATGAGGATCCCCAGAAATGATGCAAGACACAAGCGGAGCTATCACAGGCTTACAAAGGGGAATCGGCCAGGTGCTTCACCCCAGCTTTAGCTAGCTGCCCCCACAGCAGAACTTTATCTCCTACAGAGAGCACTGGGTTGGATAGCAAAGGCACAGCTTTCAAGCAGGGAAGGTTACTTTCTCAATACTATCTTTAGTGGGGCGACAAACTGTTATTTTACTTGATTTCCATCTCCTGACTGGGGGAAGGATGAGTTGATAGCCAGGGTGGGGTAGAGTGGGGATGAGTCAATAACAGGGTGCCAGGACTCAGGAAACATGACCCCAGGCTTTTGGGCTTCACACATGCATACACACACGCGTCCGCGCTCTAGGAATGTTCTCACGAAACATGACCCCAGGCTGGTGGTCTTCACATGCACACACACGCGTGCGCACACACACACATACATGCTCTAGGAATGTTCTCAGCAAACATGACCCCAGGCTGGTGGTCTTCACACACACACACACACACACACACACACACACACACACACACGCACACACACACACACACGCTCTAGGAATGTTCTCAGGAAACATGATCCCAGGCTGGTGGTTTTCACACACACACTCACGCGCACACTCTAGGAATGTTCTCAGGAAACATGACCCCAGGCTGGTGATCTTCACACACACGCACACACACACACACACACACGCGTGCACGTGCTCTAGGAATGTTCTCCGGAGAGAGTGGCTTCTAAGGACTGAGTGCTGCAAAGAAAGTCACAACTGGGAGCAGCCTTCCCTTCCCCTAGAGACTCCTGGGAAATCAGGATGTGCACGGAGATTAGACATCACCTGTCTTGATAAGGGAAACCAATTCAATAGTGGTCAGTGTTTCCTCTGTGCTTCTAACACAGGGTTTTATTTCCTGGGCACCAGATTATAGAAGAAGGCAGGAGGGCCCCCCAAAATATGATTAGTTGATCCGCTAGAGTAAATTCTCATGTGCTTAAAAGAACACCCCTGGTGGGCCAGGGTTTACTGTTTACTGAACTAAACAGTAAAGGATGGCGAGGAAGACATCCACTGAGCCTTGACCTCCATGCCTCAGTCAGGACACCAAGTGTGTGTGTGGGGTGGGTGGGGACTGACACCAGTGGTGGAGGAGGGAAGTGGACATAGGCCCCAGAGACTGCTGGTACAGCAGCATGATGTTGTTTCTGGAGTCCTGATTGTGCCAAGGCAGCCTCTGGAGTGACTGTGGCAGTAAAAAATCAGATTCTGGATCTGCAGAGCCTGGATCTGGGGCCTCTTGGGTAGCAGGTAGCTTGGGTGTGTTCCTAGAGAGAGTGAAGAGCTGGACACCGGACTCCCCGCTGCTGAACCCTACCGTTTGTGCTAGGTAAGTGCACGGAGATGGAGAGAAGACCCTGAAAGAACAGCAAGGGGTGCATGGACCAAGCCCCTTCCCTTTCCCCTGCCACCAGGTCCTCTTATATGGTGCTGTGAGGTCAAACAAAGGGAAGCCCACTCAGACCTGCAGAGACCTCAGCGAAACAACTGCCCCCCACCCCCCACAATTCAGCAGACATCTCACAAGGACACTCACACATACCCGAGAGAGAAACCTCACACACATACTTCCTTGGAGACTTCCAGAGAGACTCAGAGGCCTCGCACAGAGACTTCATATGAAGTTCTCAGCATCCTTTATGGAGACTTCTCAGAGACCCCACAGGGACCTCACACAAAGCCCTCCCACATAGCTCACTGCCAGCACGGGAGAATTAGCAGCCGCTGTCCACCCCTGAGCTCCTGGAAACTTTCACACATTGTCTGCAGTGCCCCCCATGCTTGTGCATCTTTGTCCTCATAGCCTTGCTTGGGAACAACAGAATCACAAACTGCACGTAGTTGTGTGCAAATTTTTTCCACTGAAACGTTTTCACTAGCCTGAACTCTGAAGTGTAGTTTACAATTGAAATACAAGTAAAACTGCCAACACCAAATGAGAGTGTGATTCTAGATGGTGTGCAGTCAAATGTCGTACGCCACACTTTTACTTTTGCTTCGGACAAATTCTCTAATTGGTGGGGAAGTGACTGACTACTTTGGAAGCAACAGAACAGTCCATCAAATGGGCTTCAGGACTCAAATATATAAATAGACATCTGATCTGAACTCAAACTCATTCCCCAAGGGGCTCATGAACCTAATTTTTTTGGAAGAGTGAAGGAACCCACATGAAAATAACAAAATGTACATCACATTGTGTCTGTCTGGCTTAATTTCTCAATGAAACAGCTGTCATATCTGAAGATATTCAGGGCAACATTCCTTTTATAGCTCTGTCGACATAATTAATATGATTTTTCTGTGAAATGTAATATTTCTAAGTTATGCAAAGTCCTAATGTTTATCTACCACAACAAACTGATAATATTTCGAAGGATGAAGAAATAGATCAAGAAATAATAATTAATGAAATACACATTTTCAGGTAGTACCATTTACAATAGCCAAGCGTAAATGAAAATATCTATATCTATACTTGAATAAAAAAACAACAGATTTATATGAGGAAAACTACAGAAATTACAAGAAATCAAGAGTGACCTCAGCAAATGGGATAATATCCCATGCTCCTTGACCAGACGACTCAATGTAGTACAGTTATCAGTTCTACTCAAGGCACTAGACAAGTTTAATTCACTCCTGATAAAATTACCCTCATCTTTCTTCAAAGAATTGCAAAACCACTGATTACTAACTTCATATGGTAAGGGCATAGGTCAGGGGTTGAACCTACAAACTTCTCCTTGGTAGAAAGATAAAACTGTTCTCATAAAAGACTTGTAGGCTGGCTTTGAGTTGGAATTTTGGGGTCATTTAGGATTTTTTTGTGGCATGTGATTTTTAGGGCTTTAAGGTCATTTGGGGTCATTTAATTTTTTTGCGCATTAGGGTGGTTTGGGCTTTAAGGGTGTTTTATAAGGTTTAAGGGAATTTTTAAGGGATTTAGGGGTGATTTTTTGGAGTGTATAGGTATTTTTTAGCAGGTAGGGGTGTTTTTAGTGATCTTACAGGGTTTCTTAGAGATTTTAGGGTATTTTAAAATATTTTATGTGTTTTTCCCCAGCATTTTATGTTTTGTTGGGGCTTTCATGTTGTCTTCAGGGCATTTATGTGGTTTTGGAAGTTCATGGTTTGGGAATCTTCTAGGGATATGATTTGGAAGTTCCACATGTTTTGGGAGGCATTTAGTGTGTTATTTGTGGCTTCAGAGTGTTATTTGAATTTTAGGGAATATTATGGCTTTTCAGACATTTTAAGGCTTTTAGGGTGATTTTAGTGTTTAAGGGTGTTTATTAGGCTTATATGTGTTTTTATGGCTTTTAGTGTTTTGTTAAAATTTTAGGGTGCTTCTTAAGGCATTAGAGTGTTTGGGGGGATTAGGTTTTGGTTTTCAGGGCTTTAGGGTTTTGTTGGATTATTTTTTGCTTTCATGGTGAATTCATGTCTATTAGGCTGTTGGACTTTTACAGGGTTTTATAGTGCTTCGGGTTGCTTTGTAGGGATGTTCTTGGGGTTTTAAAAGACTTTTAGCGTGTTTTTAGGGCTTCACGTGTTCTTTATTTTGCGTTTTAAGGCATTTGCATAATATTAGGGCATTTATTATGTTTTCGGGACGTAAGGAGTTTTTTTTAAGACTTATGGCGCATTAGGGTGTTTTAGAAAGCCTTTTACCATGTATTTAATGGTCTTAAGATGTTTTAGAGGGTCTTTAGGGGTGGTCTTAGCATTTTAGAAATATTTTAGACGTTTTAGGGTTTTTAAGGCATTTATAGTGTTTTTACGACTTTTAAGGTGTTTTTAGAACACGCCTGACAGGTACACACTATTTCAATCAGGCTCTGGTTAGTGCCTCTCAATCAATTGGTGACATGGGAGTCTGGATAATGGATTACCTTTACTCTGCAGATGAGAAAACTCACTCAAAAAGACACAGGTGTTGACCCACAGGCACACAACTGGTTAACAACAAAGACATATTCACAACCAGTGTTGGGAGCCAGAGCCCTAAGCCCCACATACCTGTCCCCAGCCGAACAGTCAATCTATCCTGAACCATCAAATGATCTGAGCAGATCCTCCCACCCAACTCACCTTCCCATGCCAAATATTTTATTTCAGAAGGTGGCAGTGAATCTGCAGCTCTGAGAGAGGGACATATCTGATCAGAGCACATGGAGCAGATGAAGGGGGAGGAGGGGAATGTGGAGCACATCCTGGCACACCAGGACTTGAGGATGATGTTCCCACTCAGAGAATCCAGTCCACATAGAAGACCACATGGCCAGCCCCACGATGAGACAAGACACCCCTCAAAGACCCATAGCCTTAGAGGGGACAACACTGAAGACACAGTGTGGGAAATGCGCCCGAACTAATCCTGCCACACCGAGGCATAACACTAAGGGGGTACAGCAGAAGAGCAAGAAAACGAAGCATCAAGGTCCCCAGGGAATGCCAAAGGATGACTTTGAGGCCAGTACTTGGTACACCAACAGACTGGACTGGAAAACACTCTTAAAGGCCAACAAACCGACCTTGAACTAACGATGAGCCACTTCTTTCTTGTTGAGTTGTTTTCATTCATTGTCATTGGATTTTGGTTGTTTTGTTGCTTTTAGTGATTGGTTTTGCTCTGTCTTGTTTTGTGTATGTTATTACATCTACAGGTCTGTCTAAATAAGATAGGCTGGACGAACAATCTGGAGGAGAGAAAACAGGACCAACACTTCTGGGGAGACATGGGAGAGAGGGAGGTGTGGGGAAAGGTAGTGGTGTTAAGAAACCCAGAGAAAAGGGAAGAACAGGTGATGCAAATCGGTGGTGAGGGGGATGTAGGAGGCCTGGTAGGGAGTGATCAAGGGAAATGGAACCAATGGAACCAAGAGGAATTACTGAATTACTGAAGCACAAATGAAAAGTGAGCATGGCAGTGGGCCCAAGAGGCAGATCAAAGGGAATAGAAAAGCAAGCTAGGAAGCAAGGGTCAATTATAGAGGTTTAAAAAAAGGCATGTACATATTTAAATATATGAGCATGGGGAAATAGATCTATGTCCCTATATTTATAGGTTTTGTATTAAGGTAGCAGATGGACATTGGGCCACTGCTCAAGGACTCCCTCGTTGCAAAAATACTGTTCTATTAAATTGGCATTCTATGATGCTCACCTTCCCTACACGATCACTGAACACAAAGCAGGTACATAAGCAAATGTGGTGAAGAAAGCTAATGGTGCCCAGCTATCAAATATATAGCATGTGAGGTCTTAAAGGCTTAAAGGAAAACAAGCGCCCATCTAGCTCAGAAGAAACAAAGCCCACATGGAAGAAGCATACCAACTTGTGTGATCATGAGGTTTTGAAAAGATTTGGTAGCAGGCATCATCAGAACAAAAAAAAATCTTATCATTGCGAATGAGCGGGGAGTGCTGGGTACAGACACAAAGCCCATTTACAGGCCTCTGGACATCCCTAACAGAAGGGTGTCAGGGAGGAGATAAACCAAGACAGGTACCAGATAATAACGATGAAACACAGCTTTCCCCTAGTTCCTACATGTTTCCTATCTCCCACTATCATGATCCCAATTCTAATTTACAAATCAGGCTAGACTAGAGAATGTACACTTGGACAGATAGGAACAAGAAACATGGGGAATCCAGGGTGGATGAGCCCTTGAGGACCAGTGTTATGAGTGCAGACTCGGGAAGGGTGGAGGGAGGGTAGGTTGGAAAACGGAAACCGTATACAGGGATCTACATTTAACCTCAACAGAAAAGTGGGTGAAGGAACATCAGACAGTGCAAGATATGAGAAAATAATTAGTAAATTATCAAGGGTAGCTCGAATGGAGGGGGAAAAATGAGGAGCTGAGGCCAGGGGCTTGGGTGGGGTGGAGAGTGGATATTTTGAGAATAATGAGGGCAATGAATGTACAAATGTGCTTTACACAACCGATGTATATATGCATTGTGGTTAGTGTTGCATGAACAATTTAAAAAAAGGTCTGGACAGAGGGCACATGCAAGGATGATCTCAGGCTGGATTAGATCAGCAAAATCACCTCCTGGAGTTGCCTCACCCTGTGTCTATTCCTGAGTCAGGCATGAAGCTTAGGGCCCATAGTCCCAGGAGCTGGACAGGGAGGGAGGCGGGGTTCTGAGGTCATTCCATAGGGGCAATGGCCCTCCTGTCCTGCCGGGCCCACCTCCTTTGTAATCCTGCTGGCTGGAGCACGGCTTTCATGGAGTCCACACCATGGGAGCTCTACTACTCATGGGGGATTGGCAGGAAGCCTCTGCTTATGCGCACACACCACCACCTAGCTGGAGGATCTCTGTGAACAAAGCCTGAGGCAGACAACAAGCCCACTAATTGATGCTGTAAGAGATACAATCAGCATCCAGAAACCTGCAACTGGGAGTAAGAGGCAGCATACTTGGCCCCAGCCACTCCCACTGCCATCTTCAAGGAGTGACATTCTAAAGCAGAGGGTTTTCAAAAGGCACTGCCAGGACTGTGGAATGAGCAGCTCATTTGTGGACATGGATACTGTGTGATCCAGAAGTATTACCTCTTCCTTTCCATTCAGGTGAGACAAAAAAAAGTTCCAAATAGAAAGCCATGCATCTAAACAGTATCCAATAACCACTCATGTGCAGTGCTGCTGCCTCCAAAGAGCTTTCCTAGGTTTTTCTCTCTGTGGACAGATATACCTTGGTCCTTGGCTCTGCATGAGAAAGAATTCACGCCAAAGCCAGGTTTGTGATCCAATTGTGTTTTAGGAGAGATAGGGAGGCATGGTAGGCAACCCTGGTGGACCCCAGTGGCTGAATTGAATTTACTTGGCCTAGGTGGGTCAATGTGGGTGCAGCACCCACCCAGGTGTACCTGGCCTTCCTGACTGGAAACCTGGACCTCTGAGCACGCTCGGTGTGCCACTCTTTCCTGGGTGGCTAGCTTGGCCCTCTGAGCATGTATCATGGACAACCTAGTCCCTATGCTAGCTACCTAAAATTTACACCCTGAAGAGATATGGACCCAAATCTTTGGGGTACAAGGCGACGACATCTTTAGGTCCTTCCTGCTGGCAAAAGGGTGAAGTGGGGCTTTGGGTCCATACCCTTTCTACTCTGCTGGGAGGGGTTGTCCATTCAGGTCTAGGATGGATAAGGTTGAGGTGGTCCAGGAGATGGTGGTCCTAGAGGTGGCACACTTGGTTCAGAGGGCTTGGTAACTTGAGAACTTCTGGAAAAACAAACAAACGGACAAAAGGGTGAACAGTTTAACTGAGACAAGGCTAGACTTGTGAGGTGGCAGTGCCCTTGAAATTAGGTGAGTGTCACAGGAAACAAAAAAAATCTTAGGATTATCAGGCATGTGTGTTTGTTCGTTCTAAGTATAGGCACGGGAGTAAAAGCATCCACAATTTCCCCTATGAGGGTACAGGGTTTGGGAACTACTGGGTGCACTGAGATCACTGTTTCATTTATGATCCTAATGTTTGGACCCACTGCTAAGAACCATGCTTCTATTTAATCCTATTATCCCTCAATTATTAACTTTGGTCAAACAAATTTTGTTTTCATTAATTACTTTCATAGTTATCTATCTATCTATCTATACACACACATTTAATTGAATGGAATGAAAAGGTCATGCGTTATAGCGTTAAATTGTAATATTGGAATACTACAGCGGGAGTCAACAGGGATCAAAAGAAAGTAAGTGTCTGAGTCATTTTTAATTTTCTTGGCTTCAAATTGAATAAAAGACTTGTAAATTACCCAGAGACCAAATTCCCATGGTGCCTCCTACAACGGGTAGAATGTTCAGGGATGTTTCAGGGCTGGGAGATTAGTAACCCCTAAGTCCAGGATCCCTTAGGGCAGGGGTCCTCAAACTGTTTACACAGGGGGCCAGTTCACTGTCCCTCAGACCGTTGGAGCACCAGACTATAGTTAAAAAAAACCAAACTATGAACAAATTCCTATGCACATTGCACGAATCGGCTACTAAGTAGGACATGCAGAGGCAGCAAAAACACCCTGAGGGTGGGATAAATGTCGTCAGGCCACATGTGCCCCACGGGCCACAGTTTGAGGATGCCTGCCTTAGGGGTTCCTGGGTGCACTGGGGATGAAGGTCTCTACTGCTCCTCAAAAGGAGAAATGCTGTAACTTCTGGCATTTCGGCCCACTTTCCAATCACTTTACAAAACTGTTCCAGGTGAATCAGGGTTAGAAGGGAAAGTGTACCATTCTCTGGCCACCATTCTCCTTTCTCAAATAAAGTTGCATAGTGTATCAGCTTTTGTTTGTCTAGCCTCTGTGTCAACTCTATCCCAATTGGACAGGATTCATGCAAGGGGGCAATTCCTGAGTATGAAGCTGCTAAGTCCCATCTAGAAAGCACAAAAGAAGGCTATGTAGAGCTTGCTGCCTCAAGGTCAATAAACCCCACTTGAGAGCGAGCCCTTTATTGCCCTGAATCTGTTGCCTCAGGAAGATGCCCCAGCAAGAAGTAAGGGATCAAAGACAACTCACTGAGGTCGACTTTAAGTCCAACCATTATTCTAGACAAGCTAGGAGAACCACTGCTTGGAATGGCCCCACGGCCCTCCAAGATGCCTGCTGGCGGGAGCAGACTCTCAAATCTCTGAAGGGAAGGGGCTTCTGGAAGCTCAGGGAACCTTAAGGGAATTGGAATTTCTGTCTGGAACATCGTGGCAGTGGAACTGTGTAGTAAGAGCTTTCCCCAAAAGTGCCTTAAGCAGCAACACTGAAAGCCTAAAGGTAACAGTTACACAGGAAGGGTTCCATATGCCATTGGCCTAAGCCTGGGCCACGGAAAACCAGCCTGTAACAAGGAACAAACCTACACTGGTAGAACACTAACACTATAACGCCTCAAGTTTTAAATTCAGGAAATAATTTTAAACATTTTTATTCTTTACTTTCATAGTTATCAATATGTATATATGGCATTCAAATATATAAAACGTGCAATGTTTTTGAAATGTAACCAAATTGTCACATTGATAATTTATAAGTTTGGTACTAGATAAGTTTCAATTAAATGTTATAAAAATGTTGTGCTGGGCATTATAGGGCTAAAGCAGCTTGTTTGAAAAGCCAGGAGAAAGGGAATGGAGGGGAAAAGGGAAATATTTGGCTCCCAGGACAAGGCAGGGCTAACTCCCAGGTCTATTCAACCAGCTCCCTAGGCAGTGCCCTTCCACATGTTTGGGCTGGTGGGCACCATCTTGGCCAGGGTCACAGGCCCCGTTTCCCCATGGCCACAATGGCGGCTATATAGGATCTCTGGGTAAAGCTTAAACAGCCTTGACAAGAGTGAAGCCATTATGAGCTGACAGAAGGCACCATGTAAAGTAAATAAAGTAGCTATGAACTGTAAATGAACTAGCTGATATAGGGGAGGTAGGCTGTGCAGATGTGCCCAAGGGAATGTCCCAAAGGATATGGATGCTCAGAAGATTCGCGAGAGCGACCAGAGCAGTCTTTGTTCAACTAAGAATGACTAACTGCAACACCCTGCTTCTCTACTCTGCCTGCTTGCACACCTGCACATTGCAAAAGTATAAAAACCTTTGGACAATTAGACTGGGGCTGCTCAGGAAAAAAAACTTTTTCTGTTGAACTTGCCAGCGGTCGGAGTAGTTTTCTTTCTGGGAATGGAGAGTGGCTACAACATTTCGAGGTGCACCGAGATCCAATTGCCACTGTCTGGGCTTGCTTAGAAAGGAAACCTCCTTAACAGGAGTGCTCTCCCCAGAACTACGGATTTCTGATTTCTCTAGGCCAGGGGTCCTTAAACTCTTTAAACAGGGACCAGTTCACTGTCCCTCTGATCAGTTGGAGGGCCGAACTATCGTTTCAATAAAACTATGAACAAATTCCTATGCTTCCTGCACATACCTTATTTTGAAGTTTAAAAAAATAACACACAAACAAACGGGGCACAAACACTCGGCGGACAGGATCAAGGTCCTCGGCTATCCACATGTGGCTCACAGGCTATTGTTTGAGGACCCCTGCTCTAGGCGCTCACAAAGAGAATGTAGTTTCAGCCCTAAAGCCTGGAGACTCCGCAATTTGTTTAAAGGTGATTGGACAGAAGGAGTTCCTGATTTGCCCATGCAAGACTCGTTTTCCCTTCCCCTATTTCTCAGAGTTCATAGTTAAGTTTATGGGGAACCAGGACATCCCTATCTGATCCCTAAAATTGATGCGTGGAATGACATTGCCACTAATAAGCCAGCATAAACAAAAGACTTACTTCCTCCTGCAACAGAAAGGGTTCTTGTTTCAAGATTTCAGGAAACATGTCAGGACCAGAAAAAAAATAGACCCAAGGTCCTAAAACCACTAAGGTGGAGGCTGCCCTTCCCCAACCCCTCCCCATACCCCTCCGTCTCGGCTTTATTCCTTTTTGCAGGAGGACTCTGGGAGTGGGAGAACTAGCTTACGACCCTTCATTATCACTGCCACCCTGTCAGGTGCATGGGGCTGGAGAGAGAGAAATACTCATAACTCCTTTCTGAGTCCACACCCCAACATACACTAGGGCTGGTATGGGATCTCGACCGCCCCACCCCTCAAGAAGGATGATTCGGCAGCAGCCATTCTACACTCAAGGCAAGCAGCCCCAACACCTGGGGAAGACCCCTGAGTCCCTTTTTGGGTATATATCCCCTTGTATTCCAGTGATTTGTATAATTGGAATCAACAAAATCCCTTTTTCTGACAAAGCAGGTCTGATTCCTTGATAGAAACGGTTTTCCATATGCATTAGCCCACCTCCAGAAATTGCCAGCAACTTCTCCAGGTGCTGTTCACAACACAGGTACAGTAGCCCTGCCAGAGAGAGGCCCAGTAAGCAGTCAATGGACATGATGGTCAGACAGCAGGTACTCCCCATGTGAGGGAAACTCTTTTTGCCACTGCACGAAAAATGTGAGATCCAAACTCCTTGCAAGGCACAGAAGGCCTAACCAGGTATCACCAGTTTCTCTTGCAGGCCCTCAGTGGAACAGCTAGAAAACCTATGAATTTATCTAAGGTCAGTGAGAATTTTCAGGCTCTTACAAGAGAATGTCTGCGTGCCTTTTTAGAGTGACTGATGGAAGCCTACGGGCTTTATATCCCTAACGGCCTGGAGGCCCCGAGAACAGGAGGGCAATAAGTATTGCCTTTATTACTCAGTCTGCCTCAGACATGAAAAAGAAGTGGGAAGGGTTTGACGGGAAAAATCTTAGTGATTTGGTACAAGTGGCTCAGCGGGTGTGTAACAACAGAGATGATCCTACCACGACAGAGACAAAGAAACTAGTTAAAATACTAGTAATTGCCATGAGAGACCCCAGAGACTCAGGAAAAGGAGAGCATGGCCCACTTACGGAGAGACTGACCTGTGGGCACCGCCAAGCCATGGGGCAGGATCAATGTGCCTACTGCAGGAAAGAAGGACATTGGAAAAATCAGTGCCTTGAATACCCCAGGAGAAGCAGACAACCCTCCAATAGAGAGGACAGGCCTCATCCACACCTAGAAAATCCCAAGCAAGAGACAATAATGCTTGAAGAAGCTGAATGAAGGTGTCAGTGCTCTGTTTCACTTGGTCCCCAGGATCCCAGGCTAACTGTCCAAGTAGGAGGGCAGCCAGTCAATTTCTTAGTGGACACAGGGATTACCTTCTCAGGTTCAGAAAAGAGTACAGGCAAATTGTCAAAAGGAAAGATTTGAATTACTGTCAGCATATGATTGCTTCCAAAAATAACTCACACCAGAAGATTTGCATGGAGGTTAGGTGGGTTTCTCAAGACATCATGATAAAAAATATCTGTCTGCCCTTTGTCCCAGTTAGCCATATGATTTTTATGGCACTGGCCCCTGGCTTGGCTGTTGAGCCATGGAAACTGTTTTTGCAGGACGTGAGGCGGTGGCCTGTGGCCATCAGTGGAAGGACAAAATCTCCACAGTGGTCTTCCTGTTTCAATATGGAGCCACCTATATCACCTCTCGGACATTATTGTTGTCCTGGGCTCAGAATCGCCACCCCAGGTCTAGAAGGCACCTAACAGATCCACACTATTTGAATCAGGCTCTGGTTAGCCCCTATCGATCACTTGGTGACATGGGAGTCTGGACAATGGAGTACCTTTACTTTTCGGATCAGAAAACTAACTCAAAAAAAAACACAGGTGTTGACCCAGAGGCACACAACTGGTTTAAAACAAAGCCAAACTTACAACCATTTTCTGGAGCCAGAGTTCTGAGCCCCTCGTGACTGTGCCCAGCCGAGCAGTCCCTCTCTCCTGGACACACCAAAGATCTGAGCAGATATTCCCCACAACCCCTCCCAAAGATTTCATTTCAGAGGATAGCATTGAATTTGCATCTCCTGGACAGAGACATTATCTGATCAGAGCACACAGAGATGAAGGGGAGAAGGGGAGAGTGGAGCACATCCTGTCCCACCAGACCTTGAGGATGATGTTCCCACTCAGAGAAGTCAGTTCACATAGAAGACCACATGGCCAGCCCCACGACGAGACACAACGTCCCTCAAAGACCCATAGCCCTAGAGGGGACAACACTGGAGACACAGTGTGGGAATTACCCCCAAACTGATCTCGCTACACCGAGGCATAACACTAAGGGGGTACAGCAGAAGAGCAAGTAAAAGGAGCAGCAAGATCCCAAGGAAATGCTAAAGGTGGACTTTAGGGTCAGGGTTTGGTGCCCCAAAAGACTGGACTAGAAAACACTTCTAAAGGCCAACACATAGTCCTTAAACTATCTATGAGCTTTTCTATCTTGTTGACCTTTGTTTTCTTTTATTGTAATTGGATTTTTGTTGTTTTGTTTATTTTGCTGCTTGGTTTTGTTCTTTCTTGTTTTTGTGCATGTTATTGCCTCTACAGGTCTGTCTAAATAAGATAGGCTGAACGAACAATCTGGAGGAGAAAAAAAAACGGAACTGCACATCCTGGAGGACATGCGAGAGAGGGAGGTGGGAAGAAAAGTAGTGGTGTTAAGAACTCCAGAGACAAGGGAACAAACAGTGATGGAAATCGGTGGTGAGGGGGATGCAGGAGGCCTGGTAGGGCGTGATCAAGGGTAATGTAACCAAGAGGAATTACTGAAACCCAAAGGAAGACTGAGCATGACAGTGGGCACAAGAGGAAAATCAAAGGGTATAGAAGAGTGAGCTGGGAAGCAAGGGCCAGTTATAGATGTCTAAATAAAGGCATGTACATATATTTACAAAGGGGCATGGGGAAATAGATCTATGTCCATATGTTTATAGATTTAGTATTAAGGTAGCAGATGGACATAGGGCCTCCGCTCAAGGACTCGTTCATTGCAAGAACATTGTTCTATTAAATTGGCATTAAACGATGCTCACGTTCCCTACACGATCACTGACCACAAAGCGGCTGCATAAGCAAATGTGATGAAGAAAGCCGATGGTGTCCAGCTACCAAAAGATATAGCGTGTGGGGTCTTAAAGGCTTGAAGGTAAAGAAGCAACCATCTAGCTCAGAAGCAACAGAGCCCACATGGAGGAAGCATACCAGCCTGTGTGATCACAAAGTTTCAAAGGGATAAGGCAACAGGCATCATGAGAACAAAAAAATCTTATCATGGAGAATGAGAGGGGACGGCCGGGTATAGACCCAAAACCTATTTGCAGTGCACTGGACATCCCCTTACAGAAGGATCTCAGAGAGGAGATAAAAGAATACAGGGTATGAGACAGCAAAGAAAAACACAACTTTCCTCAAGTTCTTTTTTTTTTTGTTTTTTTTGCGCACCCCGCTGGCGCCAGGGGCCGCCCCCTCCCCGGTCCCGCGGCGGCGGCGGCGGCTCGGGGCCGGGGGGGCGCCAGGGGAGGGGGCAGACACCAGGGGCAGCGGTGGCGGCGGCGGCTCCCGGCGCCATCTTGGGCTGATCGATGAATTGAACAAAGAGGATCAATTTCCGATCAAGCGAGTTATCAATGGGGGCCGGGGAGTGAGAGGGACTTGTCCCCGAGTCGGCCCCGCTTTCCCCGGCACCCCCCTCCTCCCCTTCGCCGCGGCCCCCCGGACGCGAGGCAGCCCGGCGCCCCCGGGGAGGCCGCGACCGCCCGCAGCCCCCACCCCCGAGCGAGAGGCCGAGAGAGGAGAAGCCTGACCTGCAGCTGCTGTAAATCAAAGCGCTTCCAATATTGAAACATCGATCACACATTGGCCGCCATCTTGAGACATATTGAGATGGAGTGAGAGGCTGATAGAGAGGGGGCTGGAGTTCAGGAGCCCCCAGGATGCAGCAGGCGGGCGGCGCCAAAACCCGGCCTGGAGCCGGCCGCCGCCTCCGCCACAGAGGAGCGCGGACTCCTCCTCATGGCACCACCGCCGCCAGGGCAAGCCGAGCCGGCCCCCGCCCCCCCGCCAGCGGCCGAACGAGCGACCCGCCCGCGACCCCCGCCCCTCCCAACCCCCAGTCCCGGCCGGCGGCCGCCCGGCTTGGCGCGGCCCGGCCCTGAGGGGGCGCTGGAGGGCGGCGAGAGGGCAGCCCCGCGGCCCGCCGAGGCCAAGTCCAGGCCCACCTGGCGCGGGGGGGGCGCGGAGTGAGGGGGCCCTGGCGGCGGCGGAGGGCAGCCCCCCCCGCCCGCCTCTACGCCCGGGCGCTGGGTGCCGGCGACGCGCCGGGGGTCGTCGGTCGTCCTGCTGGGCGCCCGCCCGCCCGAGGAGCCTCCGCGACCACCTGCCTGAGCCCAGACCCCCGCACGGCGCAGGCCTCAGCGCACCCGCGCGTGTGCCCAAAGCCTTGACCGTGGGCGGCCCCGCCAACCGGGGCCTCAAGGACCCAGCATCCCAGAGCGCCCTTGCTGGGGGAGGGCAGGGGCGTGGGGAGGCATCAGCCCCTGACCCTCTTGAACTTGCACCCGCCAGCTCCCACGCCGGGGCCCCAGAGTCCCCGCTCAACACCACCCGGTGACCCAGGGCCCCCGAGCTGTCGCCGCTGACTTGGCACTTAGGAGACATGCTCTCTGGAGGCGGTTGAGGCTTGTCTTGTGGCCAATAATCATCTCCTACGCCTTCCTTTCCAGTCACTAATTTGATGTCTTCACTTAAAGAAATGCCCATAAGTTGAGGTTTCAGAGGAGAGCTCCTTGAGCTCCCCAGACAACAAGGGGGCCGAGTGTCACCGTCATTATCCTGAGCTGGGAGGGAACACTAGTGTTCCGGAGGCTGGGAATCCGTCACTGCCTGCCCACAGCACAGACAGAGCAGGTGCTGGTTATAATTGTTTCTAGACGTCCTGCCATGCTCAGTTGAACGTCAAAGCCATAAACGTTGCCTGACTACAATCAAACTGGAGTACGCAGACATTTCTGCATCATTGCCGGGTGGAAATACACTGAGTGGAGTTGGATGAGATGGCAGCAAGTGCTTAAGGAGGGGGTGCTGTGGGAATACCAACAAGATGACTGCTAGTCTCCGTTTCCTTCTCTCGTCTGCTTTGTGTTTTCTTTCAGGACCAGAAGAAATGATGCATATGTAAGGAAAAAACCTTTTCATTTCCAGAGGAGTTTTCCACCCCACAATCTACCCGCAGCCTCCTTTGAGCAAGCCAGTAAAAGCTTTTTTTTTTTTTTTTTTTAACCTGCCTTCTCACTATGACAATTTCCGGAGCTGCTATGTGGCTGTGTTTAAAAGTCCCCCTCGGGATCCGGAGTGCAATCCATATCACAAAGGCATCCTCCCAGTCCCAAATAGCAATGTGACCTCATTTCAGAAGGTTGTTCTTGTTTCCATAGACCCAGAATGGAGTTTAAGCTGTTGATCTTGACTGTGGTTGTCGACTCAGCCTCTCATGGGCACCTCATGGGCAGTGGAGCAAACTGTGCCAATCTGTGCTACCATCAGGACTGGGAGAGGAAGCCAACAGTGGTGGGCCATAGGTCAATGTGTGGATGGGGATGATCAGGTCTTTCTTCATTATTCTGTTTCAGTCTGGAAACACCACTGAAGCCTCAGTGTCGTAGCAACACACAAACCTTCACTGACAGTCTGGGGCACATTGGCTGCAAATCAAACCCGGGTCTTCCCGGTGAAAGACGATGAGAGGTCTACCACTGAAGCACCGTGGCCCTCACCTCAAACCAGGGCAGTCATTTCCGTAGTTCAAACCAGACCACAATGCAGGATGACTGAGATTGCCACCAGAATCTGATACTGATGCAGAAAAAAACCTAACTACCATTTTATTGACTCCCAATAGGACAAAGATCTGCCCCTTTGGGGTTTTGAGACTTTAAATCCTTACAGCAGGGGTCGCAACCTGTGGGTCGCGACCCCTTTGGGGATCAAATAACCCTTTAACAGGGGTCATCCAATACATAACGATAGCAAAATTACAGTTATAAAGTAGCAATGAAAATAATTTTATGGTTGCAGGTGACCACAACATGAACTGTATTAAAGGGTGGCGGCATTCAGAAGGTTGAGAACCATTGCCTTACAGAAATAGACAACCTCATATTTCTCCCACGGACAGGCTAGTCAGTTCAAACCCCTGACCTTGCGATTAGCAGGTTAATGCATAGTCCACTACACCACCAGGGCTCCTAATGATATAATAAGAGATACTATTGTTAGATCTCTCGTGGGAGAAATATACCTCAGTCCTTGGCTTCGCGAGAGAAAAATTCACTCCGCAGCCTGGATTGTGATCCAAGTGAGTTTTTTGAGAGAAGAAGTTTCAGGTTTACACAGGCACCTCAGGGCCCCTCACCCCTGCACAGCTTGCCTAGAAGCTGCTGGAGAGAAAGTCACTACGTGGGCTCCAGGATCCTGCCTTTTCTTTCTTTTCTTTTTTTTTGAAATCGTTTTATTAGGGGCTCATACAATTCTTATCACAATCCATACATACATCAATTGTGTAAAGCACATTGTACACTCACTGCCCTCAATATTCTCAAAACATTTGCCTCCACATAAACCCTTGGCATCAATCAAGTCCTCATTTTTACCCCTTCCTCCCCGCTCCCCCATCCCTCAAGAAACCTTGATAATTTGTGAGTGGTGATATTGGGAGGGTAGCGGGAGGGTGGATTGGAAAGAGGGAACCGATTACAAGTATCTACATGTGACCTCCTCCCTGGGGGACGGACAACAGAAAAGTGGGTGAAGGGAGACATCGGAGAGGTCAAGATCCTGCCTTTTCAATTCCTCCATAGGGAGGCATGGTTGATGGTCCTGGTCAACCCCATTGGCTGGATTGAATTCACCTGGCCCAGATGGGCCAATCCAGGTGTAACAACCACCTAGGTGTACCACCCCTTCCTGGCCGGAAGTTTGAACCTGAGCATATGTAATGGATGACCCAGTCCCTATGCTAAGCTACCTAACAGTATTTGCAAGATGCCGAGCAATGTTCTAAGCTTTTTGTATATAATAATTCAATTATTTCACTTAAGAAGCCTATGTGTGGACTCTATTCTTGCCTCATTTTACAGATGAAAAATCAGTGGCACAGGATGATAAAGTCATGAGCCTATGACCACACAGTGAGGAAGTGGAAAGGAGAGATTTGAACCCAGGCTGCAGAGCCCATGCCTTGGGTGCCTACAGCGCCACATAGGACACAGGAAAGCATGGAGCAGACTCGGCATAAGACCTTAGGGAGTTTGAGGACTGTGCATGCATGTATATGCTAGGACTGCATGAGAGTAGCTGCTACTCAGATCCAGAAGAGAATACAAGGCTATTGCAAAAATTATTTTTGCCAAAAGAGGGTGGAATTCTGCATCTTGTGCGAAATCCCCCAACCTGCACATGGCACAGCTACTTCAGAAGGTTCCCAACAATGTGTGCTGTGCGGCAAACCAAACTGAGCTCAGGGGGAGCTGGTCTGTGGGTTTTGTTAGCCAGAAGGTGAGCAGTTTGAACTCACCAGCCACCACTCCAAGGGAGAAAGAGGAGGCTTTCTGCTCCCATGGACTTACAGTCTTTGAAGTGGCAGAGAGCATTTCCAAGCGGCCTATGATTAGGATCTAGGAGGGTGAGGGTGGATGGAGTTGGTTGAGACCTGGCTTCAGGGCATTTCCCAGAAGGGCTTCCTGCAGTGACTCTGCCTTCAGAAATGTCTGGTGACCCTGAGGGCAGCAAAGTCCTAAGCACACTCAGGCAGTGGTTCTCAACCTTCCTAATACAGGTCCTCTTGTTGTGGTGACCCCCTGACCATTAAATGATTTTCTTGCTACTTCATCACTGTAATTTTGCTACAGTTATGAATTGGACGAGCCCTGTGAAAGGGTCATATGACTCCCAAAGGGGTCGCAACCCACAGGGTGAGAACCACTGCACTAAGGGTTCCCCTTCCGGGCAGCTCTACCAGTGTCTGATGTGCATAGTTCTGTGAGGTGAGAGAAATGAACTTAGTGTCTGCTTCTGGTGACAGTTGATGTGGGTGGGCTTTCTCCCTATGTCAAATCCCTCTCAAGCCATTTGTCACCACAACATAAAGCAAGAAGAGCAGGCAGCATAGCAGGACGGCAAGCAGAACAAAGATTGAATAAACACAATTCACTTCAATCATGAATCGGGTGCCCTTGAGATGTGAGGAAGACCCCAGTCTAGTGACATTAGATCAGGTTTAGGGATTGAGTGACTGGACCCTCTTGGCTCCCCTCAGCCCCTATCTTGCTTTCCCACTGCCCCTGCCCCTTACATAGTGATTGGTCCTTATTCCAGCATGATGGTTGGTTTCATAATCACGACATGTGGGAATGTGTTAGTCGATAGGTTATACAGGCACAGTCTCTGGAATGGGTAAGTGAGGAGGTGTGACTGGTGACATGACTGGTGGAATGGATCATGTGAAGTGATTCGAGATCGTTGTTCAGACCTGATAGGTCAACCAGGCCTCTAGTTGATCCTCGCAGTACTCTAGTTTAAGGAAACAGAATGTTAGGCATTTAAGTCATATTTGAGCTTAAATTTTGAGCAATAGGCTGTGGCTCACAGTGAGAGTCTATGTGGAGACCCTAAATCCATTTTGAGGGGCCACACATTCAGCCACCATTGAGTTCTTTCCTACTGCTGACTGGCAGTAGAAAGCTTGTCCATCAGGCAGTGTGCTTGCGTCCACTCCCCGGGCCAGACTCAACGATATACGGTCGTGTACACATCCCAATGAAGGTCCCGCTCATGCTCTCACAGGCCCTCCCGCAACTCCATGAATTGATCCGTCTTCAGGGACAGTTTTGTGACAAAGGTGTTTGTTTTCCATGTCTCATTTAAGCTTTCAGGAGCTCAGGTGGTGATGCTGGATAGTGTTGGACTATTAACAGCAAGGTCGCTGGTTCAAAGCCACTAGTCATTCCACAGGAGAAAGATGAGGTTATTGCTTCCTGTAAAGGTAGCAACTTCAGGATCCCTACACAGAGTCACTATGAGTCAGAGTCAGCAGGACAGAATGGGTGTCATTTTATTTAAGTAACTGTGGCTGTGGGTCCTTCCGACACCATTGGGGCCTCATGCGGATGCTCTCCTTCATCCAGAACAGCGGTTTGTGCCTTTTTCTTGTGTAAAACATAGCAAAGGAGTTCCTAATAAAATATAGTTGAATTGGGAGTCTTTTTTCCCTCAAACAAAGTAAATCCATAAATAGAAATGAGACTATGGTGCTAATAACCAGTTGGAGAGTTGAGAGAGCTGAACTCTCAATCCTGGTAGAAACCCATTGTGACTTTAAAAACTTGCTCAAGGTCATCCATAGCCTATGAGGTTGAGTTGAGCAGACACAAAACAGATGTGTTGGGGAGTAATTGTGTACATTAAGTAAACAATTTATCTTTCTAAAGATTCTGTCTAAAACTTACTTTAAATAGTAAGTTTTCCCCTGGGCTAGGGAAAGGTCAGGGAGCTTAACCCCCTAGTATCCACCCCCTCTCAGCATTCATCATGTTAGGCCAGAGGAGCCAAATCACACCCACTACCCAGGGAGCACTGCTTCCAAAAGCCCATTGCCTGTGCCGGGGCAGAGGGCAGGTACCCGGACCAGAAATGCTGACGGAGTGGAACCAGCGGGCTCAGCCCCCAGCTTCCTGAGAGAGCAGCTGTGATGGTTCACTTTTGGACAAATGTCAATGCATGACTTGGGCAGCACGAAAAGCAGATGTGCAGAGGTTGTTCGCTGTATTCCAGAAGTTCACACACTCCCCGCAGGCTCTTTGGCTCAATGGCAGGAAGCCGTTCGTGGCTTCCACCTTCAATCCCAAAAGGCCACTGCCGTCCAGTGGATTCCAACCACAGTGACCCTATATGGAGTTTTCAAGACTGTAAATCTTCATGGGAGCCAGCAGTCTCATTGTCCCCCTTGGGACAGGGAGCTAGCAGCCCGTTTCACCTCCAGGACCCCTTCCTCTCTAATTCTGGATCCAGTCCCTCCAAATATCCTGCCCTGCCCTTGTCTAGGCTTCTTAAATGCGTTCCATGCTGCTTATGTTAGTCTGGGTGCCTTAGCGAAACAAATCCACAGAAACGCGTATGTATAAGAGAGAGTTTTATGTAAAGGGTGAGTGCACATCAGGAAAACATGCCCGCATTTGCTTATGCACCCGATTTGTCTTCAGCGATCATGTCGAGATAGGCTGGTGGCTTCTTCCATGTGGGCTTTGTTGTTTCTTAGCTAGATGGCCCCTTGTTTATCTTCCAGTCTTTAAGACCCTGGACACTATATCTTTTGATAGCCGGGCACAGGGTGCTTAACCACTACACCACAAGGGTTCATTAACATGTGACTTATCTCCTGCCATTCACATTAGATGCTCAAAATAGCAGGAAACCAGGTTTCTCCTTTGTGGCCACACCAGGTACTCACAGAACCAAGAACAGAGAAATGCTTAGTTATATATCTTGACTATCATTAGCATATTATATGCCTGGCAATCTGTAAGCCTTCGCTCCCCTGACCTCTCACAGCCTCGGTAAAATGAAGCTAATAAAAGTAGTGCTCTCACAAGCTTGGTAGGAGGTTAAACAACTCACATAAGGGTACACAGCCTATCAACGAGGAGGCGAGATGAGGCAGTGTGTGGCTGCTGAACCCACACCCTTCACAACACCTCCATTAAAATGACTGAGGATGATGTTCCCAATCAGAGAAGCCAATCCACAGAGAAGACCACATGGGCAGCCCCACGATGAGAAACGTCCCTCAAAGACCCTTAGCCTTAGAGGGGACAAAACTGGACACACAGTGTGGGAACTGCGCCCGAACTGATCCTGCCACTTCGATGCATGACACTAAGAGAGTGCAGCGGAAGAGTAAGAAAACGGAGCATCAAAGTCCCCGGGGAATGCCAAAGGTAGACTTTGTGGTCAGGGTTCGGTGCTCCCACAGACTGGACTGGAAAACACTCCTAAAGTTCACCACACAGTCCTTGTACTTTTCTTTCTGGTTAGTGTTGTTTTCTTTTAGTGTCATTGGATTTGGGATGGGTTTTGTTTTCATTTTTGTTTGTTTTATTTTCTTTTTGCTGCTTGGTTTAGCTCAGTCTTGTTTTGTGCATGTTATTACCTTTACAGGTCTGTCTAATTAAGAGAGGCTGGATGAACAATCTGGAGGAGTAAACATGTGACCGGCCCTTTCCATTGGGCATGGGAGTGAGCACGGTGGGGGGAAAGGAAGTGGTGTAAAGAAACCCAGAGACAAGGGTACAACATGTGATGGAAAACGGTAGTGAGGGGGATGTAGGAGGCCTGGTAGGGCGTGATCAAAGGTAATGTAACCAAGAGGAATTACTGAAACCCAAAGGAAGACTGAGCATGTCAGTGGGCACAAGAGGAAAATCAAAGAGTATAGAAGAGTGAGCTGGGAAGCAAGGGCCAGTTATAGACGTCTAAATAAAGGCATGTACATATGTACATATATTTACAAAGGGGCATGGGGAAATAGATCTATGTCCATATGTTTATAGATTTAGTATTGAGGTAGCAGATGGACATAGGGCTTCCGCTCAAGGACTCCCTCATTGCAATAACACTGTTCTATTAAATTGGCATTCTAAGATGCTCACCTTCCCTACACAATCACTGACCACAAAGCGGCTGCATAAGCAAATGTGGTGAAGAAAGCCGATGGTGTCCAGCTACCTAAAGATATAGCGTGTGGGGTCTTAAAGGCCTGAGGGTAAAGAAACAGCCATCTGGCTCTGAAGTAACAGAGCCCACATGGAGAAAGCATACCAGCCTGTGTGATCACAAAGTTTTAAAGGGATAAGGCAACAGGCATCATGAGAACAAAAAAATCTTATCATGGAGAATGAGAGGGGACTGCCGGGTATAGACCCAAAACCTATTTGCAGTGCACTGGACATCCCCTTACAGAAGGATCTCAGAGTGGAGATTAAAGAATACAGGGTATGAGACAGCAAAGATGAAACACAACTTTCCTCTAGTTCTTAATGCTTTCTCTTGCCCCACTATCATGATCCCAGTTCTACCATACTAATCTGGCCAAACTAGAGAAGGTATTCTAGAACCGATAGGAATTTCAAACACGGGGAATCCAGAGTGGATGGGCCCTTTACCAGTGTTATGAATGGAGATACTGGGAGGGTGGAGGAAGGGCAGGATGGAAAGTGGGAACCGATTACAAGGATCTTCATTGACCTCAAAAGAAAGGTGGGTGAAAATATGACAAAAGAATTAGTACATTTCCAAGGATTGATGAGGGATGGGTGGCGGGCATTGAGGGGGGGAAAATGAGGAGCTGAGGCCAGGGGCTTGGGTGGAGAGTGGATATTTTGTGAATAAGTAGGGCAATTAATGTACAGATGGGCTTCAAACAGATGATGTATTTATGGATTGTGGTTAGTGTTGTAGGAGCCGCTAATGAAAAGATCATAAAAGAAACAAAAATAATCTTGGCAGAGGGCTCATGCAAGGATGATCTCAGGCTGGATTAGACCAGTCAAAACAGCTACTGGAATCGCCTCACCCTGTGTCTATTACTGAGTCAGCCATGATGCTTAGGACCCACAGCCCCAGCAGCTGGCCAGAGAGGGAGGTGGATCTCTGAGGCCATTCCACAGGGGGAATGGTCCTCTGTCCTGCAGGGCCCACCCTCCTTTGTAAGCATGCTGCCTGGGGCAAGGCTTTCATGGAGTCCACACCATGGGAGCTCTACTACTAATGGGGGATTGGCAGGAAGCCTCTGCTCATGCGCACACACCACCAACTAGCTGGAGGATCTCCGTGAACAAAGCCTGAGGCAGACAACAAGCCCACTAACTGATGCTGTAAGAGATACAATCAGCATCCAGAAACCTGCAACTGGGAGTAAGAGGCAGCATACCTTGGTCCCAGCCCCTCCCACTCTAATCTACAAGGAGTGACATTGCAAAGCAGAGGGTTTTCATAAAGCACTTCCAGGACTGTGGAATGAGCAGCCTCGTTTGTGGACATGGATACTCTGTGATCCAGACGTACTACCTCCTCCCTTACAGTCAGCTGAGACAAAAACCCTTGCAAGCAGAAAGCCATGCATCTGAACAGTATCCACCAGCCACTCATGTGCAGCACAGCTGCCTCCAAAGAGCCTTCCTGAGTGAGAGAGAAATCATGCAGAAGCCTGGTCTGCACTCAAGAGAGTTTTATGAGCGTTAGGGAGGCGTGGTGGGCAAGTCTGGCCGACCCCAGTGGCTGAATTGAATTTACATGGCCTAGATTGGTCAATCCAGGTACAGGAACCACCCAGGTGACCTCCCCTTCATGGCCAGAAATCTGGACCTCTGAGCATGCACAGGGTGCCTCTCCTAACTGGGCTCTTATCTTGGCCCTATGGGCATGCATAACGGATGCCCCAGTCCCTAGTATAGCTACCTAACATTTGCCCCCCTGAAGGGATATGGACCCAAATCTTTGGGGGTACTGGGCGACGACATCTCTAGCTGCTTCCTGCTGGCAAAAGGGGCGAGGTGGGGCTTTGGGTCCATACCCTTCCTACACTGCTGGGAGGGGTTGTCCATTGAGGGCAACTTTATCCAGGATGGATAAGGTTGAGGTGGTCCAGGAGATGGTAGTCGTGGACCTGGCACACTTGGTTCAGAAGCTTTAATCACCCGATAACTTCTGAGAAAAACAAACGGTCTAAAAGTGAACAGTTTGACTACGACAAGGCTAAGCTTGTGAGGTGGCAGTGGCCTTGAAATTAGGTGAGTGTCACAGGAAACAAAAATAATCTTAGGATTACCAGACATGTGTGTTTGTTCATTGGAAGTACAGGAAGAGGGATAAAAGCATTCACACTTTCCCCTAGGAGGGCACAGGTTTGGGCACTACTAGGTGCAGTCGGATCACTGATTCATTTATGATGCTAAGGTCTTGGACCCGCTGATAAGACCCATCCTTCTTTTTAACCCTATAACGCTTCAATTTTAATTTTGGGAAAAAATTTTCTTTTTGATGTGGACTTTCATAGTTATAAATATATATATATGTATTAATATACATTTTTTAATGTTATGAAAACATCATGCTTCGCGTTATAGAGTTAAATGGAAATAATGGGCTAGTGCAGGACGAGTCAAAAGTGACCAAAATAGAGTAACTGCCAAAGTCATTTTGAATTTTCTTGGGTTCAATTGGGGTAAAGGCTTGTAAATTACCCGGGGTCCAAATTCCCATGGTGCCTCCTACAACGAGTAGAATGTTCAGGGATGTTTCAGGGCTGGGAGATTAATAACCCCTAAGTCCATGATACCTTAGGGCAGGGGTCCTTAAACTGTTTACCCAGGGGGCCAGTTCACTATCCCTCGGGCCTTTTGAAGGAAAGACTATAGTTTAAAAAAACAAATATTACGAACAAATTCATGTGCACACTGCACATCTTGATTTGAATTTCAAAAAAAAAAATAAATGGGGCACATACACCCGGCAGAAAGGATCGACGTCCTCGTCTGTCTGCATGTGGCCCACAGGTTGTAGTTTGACGACCCCTGCTCTCGGCATTCACCAAGAGGATGTGGTTTCAACCCAAAAGCTTGGAGACTCTACAATTTGTTTAAAAGTGATGGGGCAGAAAGAGTCCCTGTTTGACCCACGCAAGACTAGTTTTCCCATCCCCTATTACTAAGAGTTCATAGTTTTGGTTAAAGGGAACCAGGATATCCCGATCTGATCCCGTTACTTCAAGTGTGGGCTGACATTGCCACTAAGAAGCCAGCAAATATAAAAGACTTACTCCCTCCCGCAAAGAAAGGGCCCTTGTTTCCAAGGTTTCAGGAAACATGGATGGACCGGAAAAACAAACGGTCCAAGTTCCCAAAACCACATAGGTGGAGGCCATCCCTCCCCATCACCCTCCCCCACCCCTCTCCTCCCTCACCCCTCCCCTCCCCCATCCATCCCCCACCCCTCCCCTCCCCTCCCCTCCCCATCACTCTCCCCTAATCGGCTTTATCCCATTTTGCAGGAGAACTCTGGGAGTGGGAGAGCTGGCTTCAAACCCTTTCTTTCAACCCCCGCCCTATAAGGTTTCTAGGGTCCAGAAATAGAAAACTTCTAACAGGCCCTTATTGAGTCACTCCCTCCCCCACCGGCCCCCCAAACTCACCCCCACCCCTAACAAGCAGCCCCCCCACACACACTAGTACTGGTATGACTTCCATACTCATCAGCCCACCTGGAATGCTTGCCAACAACTTCTCCAGGTGCTGTTCACAACGGAGGAGGGTAGCCCTTCCAGACAGAGGCCCAGTAAGCAGTCAGTGAACCTGATGGTCAGCGAGCGGGCACTCCCCACTTGAGAGAAACTCTTTTGGCCACTACACCAACAATGTGGGATCTCAATTCCTAGCAAGGCCCAGAGGACTTTACCAGGTATCAACCATTGCTCTTACATGACCCTCTGCAGAAGAGCTAGGAAACCTATGAATTTATCTAAGGTCAGTGAGAATTTTCAGGTTCCTATAAGAGAATATCCGCCTGCCTTTCTAGAGTGGCTGAGGGAAGCCTACGGGCTTTATACCCCTAACGGCCCGGAGGCACTGAAAACAGGAGGGCAATAAGTATTGCCTTTATTACTCAGTCAGTCTGCCTCAGACATGACAAAGAAGTGGGAAGGGTTTGAAGGGAAAAATCTTAGCGATTTGGTACAAGTGGCTCATTGAGTGTATAACAACAGAGATGACCCTAGCACGACAGAGACAAAGAAGCTAGCTAAAATAATCGTAATTGCCATGAGATACCCCAGAGACTCAGGAAAAGGAGAGCATGGCCCACTCACGGAGAGACTAACCTGTGGGCACCGCCAAGCCATGGGGAAGGACCAATGTGCCTACTGCAGGAAAGAAGGACACTGGAAAAATCAGTGCCTTGAAAACCCCAGGAGAGGTGCACGACCCTCCACTAGAGTGGATGGGCCTCATCTGCACGTAGAAAGACCCAAGCAAGAGACAATAATGCTTGAAGAAGCTCAATGAAGGGGTCAGGGCTCTGTTTCACTTCGCCGCCAAAAGCCCAGGCTAACTCTCCAAGTAGGAGGCCAGGCAGTAAATTTCTTGGTGGACACAGGGGCCACCTTGTCAGGTTCAGAAAGGAATATGGGCACATTTTCAAGAAGAAAGATGTGAATTACTGTGAGCCTATGATTCCTTCCAAAGATAACTCACACCGGAAGGTTTGCATGGAGGGTAGGTGGGTTTCCCAAGACAACAAAATAACAAATATCTATCAGCCCTTTGGCCCAGTTAGCCACCTGGTTATGATATCACTGGCTTCTGGCTCAGCTGCTGAGCCAGTGAAGCACTTATACCAGGAGAAGACTAGGTGGCCGGTGGCCATCAACGGAAGGACCAAATCTCCACAGTGGCCTTCCTGTTTCAATATGGAGCCACGTATGTTACCTGCTGGACACCATCTCTATCCTGAGCTCATAATTGCCATCGCAGGTCTAGAATGCGGCGCGCAGGTACACACTATATGAAACAGTCTCTGATTAACCCCTCTCGATAACTTGCTGACATGGGAGTCTGGATAATCCTGTACATTTACTTTGCAGATTAGAACACTCACTCAAAAACACACGGGAGTTGACCCAGAGACACACAACTGGTTAACAACAAAGTCATATTCAAAACCAGCGTCTGGACCAAGAGCACGGTGCCCCACAGAACTGTGCCCATCGAGCAGTCAATATCTCCGGGACTCTCAAAAGATCTGAGCTGATACCCACCCCCCCCCACATCCTTGCAGCCCCAAAAGATTGTATTTCACAGGATGGCACCGGATCTGCAGCTCGCGGAGAGGGACATATCTGATCAGAGAACACAGGGCAGAACAAGGGGGAGGAGGGGAGAATGGAGCACATCCTGGCCCAATACACCTTGAGGATGATGTTCCCAATCAGAGAAGCCAATCCACAGAGAAGACCACATGGGCAGCCCCACGATGAGAAACGTCCCTCAAAGACCCATAGCCTTAGAGGGGACAACACTGGACACACAGTGTGGGAACTGCGCCCGAACTGATCCTGCCACTTCGATGCATGACACTAAGAGAGTGCAGCGGAAGAGTAAGAAAACGGAGCATCAAAGTCCCCGGGGAATGCCAAAGGTGGACTTTGTGGTCAGGGTTCAGTGCCCCCACAGACTGGACTGGAAAACACTCCTAAAGTTCACCACACAGTCCTTGTACTTTTCTTTCTGGTTAGTGTTGTTTTCTTTTAGTGTCATTGGATTTGGGTTGGGTTTTGTTTTCATTTTTGTTTGTTTTTTTTTCTTTTTGCTGCTTGGTTTAGCTCAGTCTTGTTTTGTGCATGTTATTACCTTTACAGGTCTGTCTAATTAAGAGAGGCTGGATGAACAATCTGGAGGAGTAAACATGTGACCGGCCCTTTCCATTGGGCATGGGAGTGAGCACGGTGGGGGGAAAGGAAGTGGTGTAAAGAAACCCAGAGACAAGGGTACAACAAGTGATGGAAAACGGTAGTGAGGGGGATGTAGGAGGCCTGGTAGGGCGTGATCAAAGGTAATGTAACCAAGAGGAATTACTGAAACCCAAAGGAAGACTGAGCATGTCAGTGGGCACAAGAGGAAAATCAAAGAGTATAGAAGAGTGAGCTGGGAAGCAAGGGCCAGTTATAGACGTCTAAATAAAGGCATGTACATATGTACATATATTTACAAAGGGGCATGGGGAAATAGATCTATGTCCATATGTTTATAGATTTAGTATTAAGGTAGCAGATGGACATAGGGCCTCCGCTCAAGGACTCCCTCATTGCAATAACACTGTTCTATTAAATTGGCATTCTAAGATGCTCACCTTCCCTACACAATCACTGACCACAAAGCGGCTGCATAAGCAAATGTGGTGAAGAAAGCCGATGGTGTCCAGCTACCTAAAGATATAGCGTGTGGGGTCTTAAAGGCCTGAGGGTAAAGAAACAGCCATCTGGCTCTGAAGCAACAGAGCCCACATGGAGAAAGCATACCAGCCTGTGTGATCACAAAGTTTTAAAGGGATAAGGCAACAGGCATCATGAGAACAAAAAAATCTTATCATGGAGAATGAGAGGGGACTGCCGGGTATAGACCCAAAACCTATTTGCAGTGCACTGGACATCCCCTTACAGAAGGATCTCAGAGTGGAGATTAAAGAATACAGGGTATGAGACAGCAAAGATGAAAAACAACTTTCCTCTAGTTCTTAATGGTTTCTCTTGCCCCACTATCATGATCCCAGTTCTACCATACTAATCTGGCCAAACTAGAGAAGGTATTCTAGTACCGATAGGAATTTCAAACACGGGGAATCCAGAGTGGATGGGCCCTTTACCAGTGTTATGAGTGGAGATACTGGGAGGGTGGAGGAAGGGCAGGATGGAAAGTGGGAACCGATTACAAGGATCTTCATTGACCTCAAAAGAAAGGTGGGTGAAAATATGACAAAAGAATTAGTACATTTCCAAGGATTGATGAGGGATGGGTGGCGGGCATTGAGGGGGGAAAAATGAGGAGCTGAGGCCAGGGGCTTGGGTGGAGAGTGGATATTTTGTGAATAAGGAGGGCAATTAATGTACAGATGGGCTTCAAACAGATGATGTATTTATGGATGGTGGTTAGTGTTGTAGGAGCCACTAATGAAAAGATCATAAAAGAAACAAAAATAATCTTGGCAGAGGGCTCATGCAAGGATGATCTCAGGCTGGATTAGACCAGTCAAAACAGCTACTGGAGTCGCCTCACCCTGTGTCTATTATTGAGTCAGCCATGATGCTTAGGACCCACAGCCCCAGCAGCTGGCCAGAGAGGGAGGTGGATCTCTGAGGCCATTCCAGAGGGGGAATGGTCCTCTGTCCTGCAGGGCCCACCCTCCTTTGTAAGCATGCTGCCTGGGGCAAGGCTTTCATGGAGTCCACACCATGGGAGCTCTACTACTAATGGGGGATTGGCAGGAAGCCTCTGCTCATGCGCACACACCACCAACTAGCTGGAGGATCTCCGTGAACAAAGCCTGAGGCAGACAACAAGCCCACTAACTGATGCTGTAAGAGATACAATCAGCATCCAGAAACCTGCAACTGGGAGTAAGAGGCAGCATACCTTGGTCCCAGCCCCTCCCACTCTAATCTACAAGGAGTGACATTGCAAAGCAGAGGGTTTTCATAAAGCACTTCCAGGACTGTGGAATGAGCAGCCTCGTTTGTGGACATGGATACTCTGTGATCCAGACGTACTACCTCCTCCCTTACAGTCAGCTGAGACAAAAACCCTTGCAAGCAGAAAGCCATGCATCTGAACAGTATCCACCAGCCACTCATGTGCAGCACAGCTGCCTCCAAAGAGCCTTCCTGAGTGAGAGAGAAATCATGCAGAAGCCTGGTCTGCACTCAAGAGAGTTTTATGAGCGTTAGGGAGGCGTGGTGGGCAAGTCTGGCCGACCCCAGTGGCTGAATTGAATTTACATGGCCTAGATTGGTCAATCCAGGTACAGGAACCACCCAGGTGACCTCCCCTTCATGGCCAGAAATCTGGACCTCTGAGCATGCACAGGGTGCCTCTCCTAACTGGGCTCTTATTTTGGCCCTATGGGCATGCATAACGGATGCCCCAGTCCCTAGTATAGCTACCTAACATTTGCCCCCCTGAAGAGATATGGACCCAAATCTTTGGGGGTACTGGGCGACGACATCTCTAGCTGCTTCCTGCTGGCAAAAGGGGCGAGGTGGGGCTTTGGGTCCATACCCTTCCTACACTGCTGGGAGGGGTTGTCCATTGAGGGCAACTTTATCCAGGATGGATAAGGTTGAGGTGGTCCAGGAGATGGTAGTCGTGGACCTGGCACACTTGGTTCAGAAGCTTTAATCACCCGATAACTTCTGAGAAAAACAAACGGTCTAAAAGGTGAACAGTTTGACTACGACAAGGCTAAGCTTGTGAGGTGGCAGTGGCCTTGAAATTAGGTGAGTGTCACAGGAAACAAAAATAATCTTAGGATTACCAGACATGTGTGTTTGTTCATTGGAAGTACAGGAAGAGGGATAAAAGCATTCACACTTTCCCCTAGGAGGGCACAGGTTTGGGCACTACTAGGTGCAGTCGGATTACTGATTCATTTATGATGCTAAGGTCTTGGACCCGCTGATAAGACCCATCCTTCTTTTTAACCCTATAATGCTTCAATTTTAATTTTGGGAAAAAATTTTCTTTTTGTTGTGGACTTTCATAGTTATAAATATATATATATATGTATTAATATATACATTTTTTAATGTTATGAAAACATCATGCTTCGCGTTATAGAGTTAAATGGAAATAATGGGCTAGTGCAGGACGAGTCAAAAGTGACAAAAATAGAGTAACTGCCTAAGCCATTTTGAATTTTCTTGGGTTCAATTGGAGTAAAGGCTTGTAAATTACCCGGGGTCCAAATTCCCATGGTGCCTCCTACAACGGGTAGAATGTTCAGGGATGTTTCAGGGCTGGGAGATTAATAACCCCTAAGTCCAGGATACTTTAGGGCAGGGGTCGTTAAACTGTTTACCCAGGGGGCCAGTTCACTATCCCTCAGGCCTTTTGAAGGAAAGACTATAGTTTAAAAAAACAAATATTACGAACAAATTCATGTGCACACTGCACATCTTGATTTGAAGTTCAAAAAAAAAATAAATGGGGCACATACACCCGGCAGAAAGGATCGACGTCCTCGGCTGTCTGCATGTGGCCCACAGGTTGTAGTTTGAGGACCCCTGCTCTCGGCATTCACCAAGAGGATGTGGTTTCAACCCAAAAGCTTGGAGACTCTACAATTTGTTTAAAAGTGATGGGGCAGAAGGAGTCCCTGATTGACCCACGCAAGACTAGTTTTCCCATCCCCTGTTACTAAGAGTTCATAGTTATGGTTAAAGGGAACCAGGATATCCCGATCTGATCCCGTTACTTCAAGTGTGGGCTGACATTGCCACTAAGAAGCCTGCAAATATAAAAGACTTACTCCCTCCCGCAAAGAAAGGGCCCTTGTTTCCAAGGTTTCAGGAAACATGGAAGGACCGGAAAAACAAACGGTCCAAGTTCCCAAAACCACATAGGTGGAGGCCATCCCTCCCCATCACCCTCCCCACCCCTCCCCTCCCTCACCCCTCCCCTCCCCCAACCCTCCCCCACCCCTCCCCTCCTCTCCCCTCCCCATCACTCTCCCCTAATCGGCTTTATCCCATTTTGCAGGAGAACTCTGGGAGTGGGAGAGCTGGCTTCAAACCCTTTCTTTCAACCCCCGCCCTATAAGGTTTCTAGGGTCCAGAAATAGAAAACTTCTAACAGGCCCTTATTGAGTCACTCCCTCCCCCACCGGCCCCCCAAACTCACCCCCACCCCTAACAAGCAGCCCCCCACACACACTAGTACTGGTATGACTTCCATACTCATCAGCCCACCTGGAATGCTTGCCAACAACTTCTCCAGGTGCTGTTCACAACGGAGGAGGGTAGCCCTTCCAGACAGAGGCCCAGTAAGCAGTCAGTGAACCTGATGGTCAGCGAGCGGGCACTCCCCACTTGAGAGAAACTCTTTTGGCCACTACACCAACAATGTGGGATCTCAATTCCTAGCAAGGCCCAGAGGACTTTACCAGGTATCAACCATTGCTCTTACATGACCCTCTGCAGAAGAGCTAGGAAACCTATGAATTTATCTAAGGTCAGTGAGAATTTTCAGGTTCCTATAAGAGAATATCCGCCTGCCTTTCTAGAGTGGCTGAGGGAAGCCTACGGGCTTTATACCCCTAACGGCCCGGAGGCACTGAAAACAGGAGGGCAATAAGTATTGCCTTTATTACTCAGTCAGTCTGCCTCAGACATGACAAAGAAGTGGGAAGGGTTTGAAGGGAAAAATCTTAGCGATTTGGTACAAGTGGCTCATTGAGTGTATAACAACAGAGATGACCCTAGCACGACAGAGACAAAGAAGCTAGCTAAAATAATCGTAATTGCCATGAGATACCCCAGAGACTCAGGAAAAGGAGAGCATGGCCCACTCACGGAGAGACTAACCTGTGGGCACCGCCAAGCCATGGGGAAGGACCAATGTGCCTACTGCAGAAAAGAAGGACACTGGAAAAATCAGTGCCTTGAAAACCCCAGGAGAGGTGCACGACCCTCCACTAGAGTGGATGGGCCTCATCTGCACGTAGAAAGACCCAAGCAAGAGACAATAATGCCTGAAGAAGCTCAATGAAGGGGTCAGGGCTCTGTTTCACTTCGCCGCCAAAAGCCCAGGCTAACTCTCCAAGTAGGAGGCCAGGCAGTAAATTTCTTGGTGGACACAGGGGCCACCTTGTCAGGTTCAGAAAGGAATATGGGCACATTTTCAAGAAGAAAGATGTGAATTACTGTGAGCCTATGATTCCTTCCACAGATAACTCACACCAGAAGGTTTGCATGGAGGGTAGGTGGGTTTCCCAAGACAACAAAATAACAAATATCTATCAGCCCTTTGGCCCAGTTAGCCACCTGGTTATGATATCACTGGCTTGTGGCTCAGCTGCTGAGCCAGTGAAGCAGTTATAGCAGGAGAAGACTAGGTGGCCAGTGGCCATCAACGGAAGGAAGAAATCTCCACAGTGGGCTTCCTGTTTCAATATGGAGCCACGTATGTTACCTGCTGGACACCATCTCTATCCTGAGCTCATAATTGCCATCGCAGGTCTAGAATGTGGCGCGCAGGTACACACTATATGAAACAGTCTCTGATTAACCCCTCTCGATAACTTGCTGACATGGGAGTCTGGATAATCCTGTACATTTACTTTGCAGATTAGAAAACTCACTCAAAAACACACGGGAGTTGACCCAGAGACACACAACTGGTTAACAACAAAGTCATATTCACAACCAGCGTCTGGACCAAGAGCACGGTGCCCCACAGAACTGTGCCCATCGAGCAGTCAATATCTCCTGGACTCTCAAAAGATCTGAGCTGATACCCACCCCCCCCCACATCCTTGCAGCCCCAAAAGATTGTATTTCACAGGATGGCACCGGATCTGCAGCTCGCGGAGAGGGACATATCTGATCAGAGAACACAGGGCAGAACAAGGGGGAGGAGGGGAGAATGGAGCACATCCTGGCCCAATACACCTTGAGGATGATGTTCCCAATCAGAGAAGCCAATCCACAGAGAAGACCACATGGGCAGCCCCACGATGAGAAACGTCCCTCAAAGACCCATAGCCTTAGAGGGGACAACACTGGACACACAGTGTGGGAACTGCGCCCGAACTGATCCTGCCACTTCGATGCATGACACTAAGAGAGTGCAGCGGAAGAGTAAGAAAACGGAGCATCAAAGTCCCCGGGGAATGCCAAAGGTGGACTTTGTGGTCAGGGTTCGGTGCCCCCACAGACTGGACTGGAAAACACTCCTAAAGTTCACCACACAGTCCTTGTACTTTTCTTTCTGGTTAGTGTTGTTTTCTTTTAGTGTCATTGGATTTGGGTTGGGTTTTGTTTTCATTTTTGTTTGTTTTTTTTTCTTTTTGCTGCTTGGTTTAGCTCAGTCTTGTTTTGTGCATGTTATTACCTTTACAGGTCTGTCTAATTAAGAGAGGCTGGATGAACAATCTGGAGGAGTAAACATGTGACCGGCCCTTTCCATTGGGCATGGGAGTGAGCACGGTGGGGGGAAAGGAAGTGGTGTAAAGAAACCCAGAGACAAGGGTACAACAAGTGATGGAAAACGGTAGTGAGGGGGATGTAGGAGGCCTGGTAGGGCGTGATCAAAGGTAATGTAACCAAGAGGAATTACTGAAACCCAAAGGAAGACTGAGCATGTCAGTGGGCACAAGAGGAAAATCAAAGAGTATAGAAGAGTGAGCTGGGAAGCAAGGGCCAGTTATAGACGTCTAAATAAAGGCATGTACATATGTACATATATTTACAAAGGGGCATGGGGAAATAGATCTATGTCCATATGTTTATAGATTTAGTATTGAGGTAGCAGATGGACATAGGGCCTCCGCTCAAGGACTCCCTCATTGCAATAACACTGTTCTATTAAATTGGCATTCTAAGATGCTCACCTTCCCTACACAATCACTGACCACAAAGCGGCTGCATAAGCAAATGTGGTGAAGAAAGCCGATGGTGTCCAGCTACCTAAAGATATAGCGTGTGGGGTCTTAAAGGCCTGAGGGTAAAGAAACAGCCATCTGGCTCTGAAGCAACAGAGCCCACATGGAGAAAGCATACCAGCCTGTGTGATCACAAAGTTTTAAAGGGATAAGGCAACAGGCATCATGAGAACAAAAAAATCTTATCATGGAGAATGAGAGGGAACTGCCGGGTATAGACCCAAAACCTATTTGCAGTGCACTGGACATACCCTTACAGAAGGATCTCAGAGTGGAGATTAAAGAATACAGGGTATGAGACAGCAAAGATGAAACACAACTTTCCTCTAGTTCTTAATGCTTTCTCTTGCCCCACTATCATGATCCCAGTTCTACCATACTAATCTGGCCAAACTAGAGAAGGTATTCTAGTACCGATAGGAATTTCAAACACGGGGGATCCAGAGTGGATGGGCCCTTTACCAGTGTTATGAGTGGAGATACTGGGAGGGTGGAGGAAGGGCAGGATGGAAAGTGGGAACCGATTACAAGGATCTTCATTGACCTCAAAAGAAAGGAGGGTGAAATATGACAAAAGAATTAGTACATTTCCAAGGATTGATGAGGGATGGGTGGCGGGCATTGAGGGGGGAAAAATGAGGAGCTGAGGCCAGGGGCTTGGGTAGAGAGTGGATATTTTGTGAATAAGGAGGGCAATTAATGTACAGATGTGCTTCATACAGATGATGTATTTATGGATTGTGGTTAGTGTTGTAGGAGCCACTAATGAAAAGATCATAAAAGAAACAAAAATAATCTTGGCAGAGGGCTCATGCAAGGATGATCTCAGGCTGGATTAGACCAGTCAAAACAGCTACTGGAGTCGCCTCACCCTGTGTCTATTACTGAGTCAGCCATGATGCTTAGGACCCACAGCCCCAGCAGCTGGCCAGAGAGGGAGGTGGATCGCTGAGGCCATTCCACAGGGGGAATGGTCCTCTGTCCTGCAGGGCCCACCCTCCTTTGTAAGCATGCTGCCTGGGGCAAGGCTTTCCTGGAGTCCACACCATGGGAGCTCTACTACTCATGGTGGATTGGCAGGAAGCCTCTGCTCATGCGCACACACCACCAACTAGCTGGAGGATCTCCATGAACAAAGCCTGAGGCAGACAACAAGCCCACTAACTGATGCTGTAAGAGATACAATCAGCATCCAGAAACCTGCAACTGGGAGTAAGAGGCAGCATACCTTGGTCCCAGCCCCTCCCACTCTAATCTACAAGGAGTGACATTGCAAAGCAGAGGGTTTTCATAAAGCACTTCCAGGACTGTGGAATGAGCAGCCTCGTTTGTGGACATGGATACTCTGTGATCCAGACGTACTACCTCCTCCCTTACAGTCAGCTGAGACAAAAACCCTTGCAAGCAGAAAGCCATGCATCTGAACAGTATCCACCAGCCACTCATGTGCAGCACAGCTGCCTCCAAAGAGCCTTCCTGAGTGAGAGAGAAATCATGCAGAAGCCTGGTCTGCACTCAAGAGAGTTTTATGAGCGTTAGGGAGGCGTGGTGGGCAAGTCTGGCCGACCCCAGTGGCTGAATTGAATTTACATGGCCTAGATTGGTCAATCCAGGTACAGGAACCACCCAGGTGACCTCCGCTTCATGGCCAGAAATCTGGACCTCTGAGCATGCACAGGGTGCCTCTCCTAACTGGGCTCTTATCTTGGCCCTATGGGCATGCATAACGGATGCCCCAGTCCCTAGTATAGCTACCTAACATTTGCCCCCCTGAAGAGATATGGACCCAAATCTTTGGGGGTACTGGGCGACGACATCTCTAGCTGCTTCCTGCTGGCAAAAGGGGCGAGGTGGGGCTTTGGGTCCATACCCTTCCTACACTGCTGGGAGGGGTTGTCCATTGAGGGCAACTTTATCCAGGATGGATAAGGTTGAGGTGGTCCAGGAGATGGTAGTCGTGGACCTGGCACACTTGGTTCAGAAGCTTTAATCACCCGATAACTTCTGAGAAAAACAAACGGTCTAAAAGGTGAACAGTTTGACTACGACAAGGCTAAGCTTGTGAGGTGGCAGTGGCCTTGAAATTAGGTGAGTGTCACAGGAAACAAAAATAATCTTAGGATTACCAGACATGTGTGTTTGTTCATTGGAAGTACAGGAAGAGGGATAAAAGCATTCACACTTTCCCCTAGGAGGGCACAGGTTTGGGCACTACTAGGTGCAGTCGGATCACTGATTCATTTATGATGCTAAGGTCTTGGACCCGCTGATAAGACCCATCCTTCTTTTTAACCCTATAACGCTTCAATTTTAATTTTGGGAAAAAATTTTCTTTTTGTTGTGGACTTTCATAGTTATAAATATATATATATGTATTAATATATACATTTTTTAATGTTATGAAAACATCATGCTTCGCGTTATAGAGTTAAATGGAAATAATGGGCTAGTGCAGGACGAGTCAAAAGTGACCAAAATAGAGTAACTGCCTAAGTCATTTTGAATTTTCTTGGGTTCAATTGGAGTAAAGGCTTGTAAATTACCCGGGGTCCAAATTCCCATGGTGCCTCCTACAATGGGTAGAATGTTCAGGGATGTTTCAGGGCTGGGAGTTTAATAACCCCTAAGTCCAGGATACCTTAGGGCAGGGGTCCTTAAACTGTTTACCCAGGGGGCCAGTTCACTATCCCTCAGGCCTTTTGAAGGAAAGACTATAGTTTTAAAAAAACAAATATTACGAACAAATTCATGTGCACACTGCACATCTTGATTTGAAGTTCAAAAAAAAAAATAAATGGGGCACATACACCCGGCAGAAAGGATCAACGTCCTCGGCTGTCTGCATGTGGCCCACAGGTTGTAGTTTGAGGACCCCTGCCCTTGGCATTCACCAAGAGGATGTGGTTTCAACCCAAAAGCTTGGAGACTCTACAATTTGTTTAAAAGTGATGGGGCAGAAGGAGTCCCTGATTGACCCACGCAAGCCTAGTTTTCCCATCCCCTGTTACTAAGAGTTCATAGTTATGGTTAAAGGGAACCAGGATATCCCGATCTGATCCCGTTACTTCAAGTGTGGGCTGACATTGCCACTAAGAAGCCTGCAAATATAAAAGACTTACTCCCTCCCGCAAAGAAAGGGCCCTTGTTTCCAAGGTTTCAGGAAACATGGAAGGACCGGAAAAACAAATGGTCCAAGTTCCCAAAACCACATAGGTGGAGGCCATCCCTCCCCATCACCCTCCCCCACCCCTCCCCTCCCTCACCCCTCCCCTCCCCCATCCCTTCCCCACCCCTCCCCTCCCCTCCCCTCCCCATCACTCTCCCCTAATCGGCTTTATCCCATTTTGCAGGAGAACTCTGGGAGTGGGAGAGCTGGCTTCAAACCCTTTCTTTCAACCCCCGCCCTGTAAGGTTTCTAGGGTCCAGAAATAGAAAACTTCTAACAGGCCCTTATTGAGTCACTCCCTCCCCCACCGGCCCCCCAAACTCACCCCCACCCCTAACAAGCAGCCCCCCACACACACTAGTACTGGTATGACTTCCATACTCATCAGCCCACCTGGAATGCTTGCCAACAACTTCTCCAGGTGCTGTTCACAACGGAGGAGGGTAGCCCTTCCAGACAGAGGCCCAGTAAGCAGTCAGTGAACCTGATGGTCAGCGAGCGGGCACTCCCCACTTGAGAGAAACTCTTTTGGCCACTACACCAACAATGTGGGATCTCAATTCCTAGCAAGGCCCAGAGGACTTTACCAGGTATCAACCATTGCTCTTACATGACCCTCTGCAGAAGAGCTAGGAAACCTATGAATTTATCTAAGGTCAGTGAGAATTTTCAGGTTCCTATAAGAGAATATCCGCCTGCCTTTCTAGAGTGGCTGAGGGAAGCCTACGGGCTTTATACCCCTAACGGCCCGGAGGCACTGAAAACAGGAGGGCAATAAGTATTGCCTTTATTACTCAGTCAGTCTGCCTCAGACATGACAAAGAAGTGGGAAGGGTTTGAAGGGAAAAATCTTAGCGATTTGGTACAAGTGGCTCATTGAGTGTATAACAACAGAGATGACCCTAGCATGACAGAGACAAAGAAGCTAGCTAAAATAATCGTAATTGCCATGAGATACCCCAGAGACTCAGGAAAAGGAGAGCATGGCCCACTCACGGAGAGACTAACCTGTGGGCACCGCCAAGCCATGGGGAAGGACCAATGTGCCTACTGCAGGAAAGAAGGACACTGGAAAAATCAGTGCCTTGAAAACCCCAGGAGAGGTGCACGACCCTCCACTAGAGTGGATGGGCCTCATCTGCACGTAGAAAGACCCAAGCAAGAGACAATAATGCTTGAAGAAGCTCAATGAAGGGGTCAGGGCTCTGTTTCACTTCGCCGCCAAAAGCCCAGGCTAACTCTCCAAGTAGGAGGCCAGGCAGTAAATTTCTTGGTGGACACAGGGGCCACCTTGTCAGGTTCAGAAAGGAATATGGGCACATTTTCAAGAAGAAAGATGTGAATTACTGTGAGCCTATGATTCCTTCCACAGATAACTCACACCAGAAGGTTTGCATGGAGGGTAGGTGGGTTTCCCAAGACAACAAAATAACAAATATCTATCAGCCCTTTGGCCCAGCTAGCCACCTGGTTATGATATCACTGGCTTCTGGCTCAGCTGCTGAGCCAGTGAAGCACTTATAGCAGGAGAAGACTAGGTGGCCAGTGGCCATCAACGGAAGGACCAAATCTCCACAGTGGCCTTCCTGTTTCAATATGGAGCCACGTATGTTACCTGCTGGACACCATCTCTATCCTGAGCTCATAATTGCCATCGCAGGTCTAGAATGCGGCGCGCAGGTACACACTATATGAAACAGTCTCTGATTAACCCCTCTCGATAACTTGCTGACATGGGAGTCTGGATAATCCTGTACATTTACTTTGCAGATTAGAAAACTCACTCAAAAACACACGGGAGTTGACCCAGAGACACACAACTGGTTAACAACAAAGTCATATTCACAACCAGCGTCTGGACCAAGAGCACGGTGCCCCACAGATCTGTGCCCATCGAGCAGTCAATATCTCCTGGACTCTCAAAAGATCTGAGCTGATACCCACCCCCCCACCCCCACATCCTTGCAGCCCCAAAAGATTGTATTTCACAGGATGGCACCGGATCTGCAGCTCACGGAGAGGGACATATCTGATCAGAGAACACAGGGCAGAACAAGGGGGAGGAGGGGAGAATGGAGCACATCCTGGCCCAATACACCTTGAGGATGATGTTCCCAATCAGAGAAGCCAATCCACAGAGAAGACCACATGGGCAGCCCCACGATGAGAAACGTCCCTCAAAGACCCATAGCCTTAGAGGGGACAACACTGGACACACAGTGTGGGAACTGCGCCCGAACTGATCCTGCCACTTCGATGCATGACACTAAGAGAGTGCAGCGGAAGAGTAAGAAAACGGAGCATCAAAGTCCCCGGGGAATGCCAAAGGTGGACTTTGTGGTCAGGGTTCGGTGCCCCCACAGACTGGACTGGAAAACACTCCTAAAGTTCACCACACAGTCCTTGTACTTTTCTTTCTGGTTAGTGTTGTTTTCTTTTAGTGTCATTGGATTTGGGTTGGGTTTTGTTTTAATTTTTGTTTGTTTTTCTTTTCTTTTTGCTGCTTGGTTTAGCTCAGTCTTGTTTTGTGCATGTTATTACCTTTACAGGTCTGTCTAATTAAGAGAGGCTGGATGAACAATCTGGAGGAGTAAACATGTGACCGGCCCTTTCCATTGGGCATGGGAGTGAGCACGGTGGGGGGAAAGGAAGTGGTGTAAAGAAACCCAGAGACAAGGGTACAACAAGTGATGGAAAACGGTAGTGAGGGGGATGTAGGAGGCCTGGTAGGGCGTGATCAAAGGTAATGTAACCAAGAGGAATTACTGAAACCCAAAGGAAGACTGAGCATGTCAGTGGGCATAAGAGGAAAATCAAAGAGTATAGAAGAGTGAGCTGGGAAGCAAGGGCCAGTTATAGACGTCTAAATAAAGGCATGTACATATATACATATATTTACAAAGGGGCATGGGGAAATAGATCTATGTCCATATGTTTATAGATTTAGTATTGAGGTAGCTGATGGACATAGGGCCTCCGCTCAAGGACTCCCTCATTGCAATAACACTGTTCTATTAAATTGGCATTCTAAGATGCTCACCTTCCCTACACAATCACTGACCACAAAGCGGCTGCATAAGCAAATGTGGTGAAGAAAGCCGATGGTGTCCAGCTACCTAAAGATATAGCGTGTGGGGTCTTAAAGGCCTGAGGGTAAAGAAACAGCCATCTGGCTCAGAAGCAACAGAGCCCACATGGAGAAAGCATACCAGCCTGTGTGATCACAAAGTTTTAAAGGGATAAGGCAACAGGCATCATGAGAACAAAAAAATCTTATCATGGAGAATGAGAGGGGACTGCCGGGTATAGACCCAAAACCTATTTGTAGTGCACTGGACATACCCTTACAGAGGGATCTCAGAGTGGAGATTAAAGAATACAGGGTATGAGACAGCAAAGATGAAACACAACTTTCCTCTAGTTCTTAATGCTTTCTCTTGCCCCACTATCATGATCCCAGTTCTACCATACTAATCTGGCCAAACTAGAGAAGGTATTCTAGTACCGATAGGAATTTCAAACACGGGGGATCCAGAGTGGATGGGCCCTTTACCAGTGTTATGAGTGGAGATACTGGGAGGGTGGAGGAAGGGCAGGATGGAAAGTGGGAACCGATTACAAGGATCTACATTGACCTCAAAAGAAAGGTGGGTGAAAATATGACAAAAGAATTAGTACATTTCCAAGGATTGATGAGGGATGGGTGGCGGGCATTGAGGGGGGAAAAATGAGGAGCTGAGGCCAGGGGCTTGGGTGGAGAGTGGATATTTTGTGAATAAGGAGGGCAATTAATGTACAGATGTGCTTCATACAGATGATGTATTTATGGATTGTGGTTAGTGTTGTAGGAGCCACTAATGAAAAGATCATAAAAGAAACAAAAATAATCTTGGCAGAGGGCTCATGCAAGGATGATCTCAGGCTGGATTAGACCAGTCAAAACAGCTACTGGAGTCGCCTCACCCTGTGTCTATTACTGAGTCAGCCATGATGCTTAGGACCCACAGCCCCAGCAGCTGGCCAGAGAGGGAGGTGGATCTCTGAGGCCATTCCACAGGGGGAATGGTCCTCTGTCCTGCAGGGCCCACCCTCCTTTGTAAGCATGCTGCCTGGGGCAAGGCTTTCCTGGAGTCCACACCATGGGAGCTCTACTACTCATGGGGGATTGGCAGGAAGCCTCTGCTCATGCGCACACACCACCAACTAGCTGGAGGATCTCCGTGAACAAAGCCTGAGGCAGACAACAAGCCCACTAACTGATGCTGTAAGAGATACAATCAGCATCCAGAAACCTGCAACTGGGAGTAAGAGGCAGCATACCTTGGTCCCAGCCCCTCCCACTCTAATCTACAAGGAGTGACATTGCAAAGCAGAGGGTTTTCATAAAGCACTTCCAGGACTGTGGAATGAGCAGCCTCGTTTGTGGACATGGATACTCTGTGATCCAGACGTACTACCTCCTCCCTTACAGTCAGCTGAGACCAAAACCCTTGCAAGCAGAAAGCCATGCATCTGAACAGTATCCACCAGCCACTCATGTGCAGCACAGCTGCCTCCAAAGAGCCTTCCTGAGCGAGAGAGAAATCATGCAGAAGCCTGGTCTGCACTCAAGAGAGTTTTATGAGCGTTAGGGAGGCGTGGTGGGCAAGTCTGGCCGACCCCAGTGGCTGAATTGAATTTACATGGCCTAGATTGGTCAATCCAGGTACAGGAACCACCCAGGTGACCTCCCCTTCATGGCCAGAAATCTGGACTTCTGAGCATGCACAGGGTGCCTCTCCTAACTGGGCTCTTATCTTGGCCCTATGGGCATGCATAACGGATGCCCCAGTCCCTAGTATAGCTACCTAACATTTGCCCCCCTGAAGAGATATGGACCCAAATCTTTGGGGGTACTGGGCGACGACATCTCTAGCTGCTTCCTGCTGGCAAAAGGGGCGAGGTGGGGCTTTGGGTCCATACCCTTCCTACACTGCTGGGAGGGGTTGTCCATTGAGGGCAACTTTATCCAGGATGGATAAGGTTGAGGTGGTCCAGGAGATGGTAGTCGTGGACCTGGCACACTTGGTTCAGAAGCTTTAATCACCCGATAACTTCTGAGAAAAACAAACGGTCTAAAAGGTGAACAGTTTGACTACGACAAGGCTAAGCTTGTGAGGTGGCAGTGGCCTTGAAATTAGGTGAGTGTCACAGGAAACAAAAATAATCTTAGGATTACCAGACATGTGTGTTTGTTCATTGGAAGTACAGGAAGAGGGATAAAAGCATTCACACTTTCCCCTAGGAGGGCACAGGTTTGGGCACTACTAGGTGCAGTCAGATCACTGATTCATTTATGATGCTAAGGTCTTGGACCCGCTGATAAGACCCATCCTTCTTTTTAACCCTATAACGCTTCAATTTTAATTTTGGGAAAAAATTTTCTTTTTATTGTGGACTTTCATAGTTATAAATATATATATATGTATTAATATATACATTTTTTAATGTTATGAAAACATCATGCTTCGCGTTATAGAGTTAAATGGAAATAATGGGCTAGTGCAGGACGAGTCAAAAGTGACCAAAATAGAGTAACTGCCTAAGTCATTTTGAATTTTCTTGGGTTCAATTGGAGTAAAGGCTTGTAAATTACCCGGGGTCCAAATTCCCATGGTGCCTCCTACAACGGGTAGAATGTTCAGGGATGTTTCAGGGCTGGGAGATTAATAACCCCTAAGTCCAGGATACCTTAGGGCAGGGGTCCTTAAACTATTTACCCAGGGGGCCAGTTCACTATCCCTCAGGCCTTTTGAAGGAAAGACTATAGTTTAAAAAAACAAATATTACGAACAAATTCATGTGCACACTGCACATCTTGATTTGAAGTTCAAAAAAAAAAAATAAATGGGGCACATACACCCGGCAGAAAGGATCAACGTCCTCGGCTGTCTGCATGTGGCCCACAGGTTGTAGTTTGAGGACCCCTGCCCTCGGCATTCACCAAGAGGATGTGGTTTCAACCCAAAAGCTTGGGGACTCTACAATTTGTTTAAAAGTGATGGGGCAGAAGGAGTCCCTGATTGACCCACGCAAGACTAGTTTTCCCATCCCCTGTTACTAAGAGTTCATAGTTATGGTTAAAGGGAAACAGGATATCCCGATCTGATCCCGTTACTTCAAGTGTGGGCTGACATTGCCACTAAGAAGCCTGCAAATATAAAAGACTTACTCCCTCCCGCAAAGAAAGGGCCCTTGTTTCCAAGGTTTCAGGAAACATGGAAGGACCGGAAAAACAAACGGTCCAAGTTCCCAAAACCACATAGGTGGAGGCCATCCCTCCCCATCACCCTCCCCCACCCCTCCCCTCCCCCATCACTCCCCCACCCCTCCCCTCCCCTCCCCCTCCCCATCACTCTCCCCTAATCGGCTTTATCCCATTTTGCAGGAGAACTCTGGGAGTGGGAGAGCTGGCTTCAAACCCTTTCTTTCAACCCCCGCCCTATAAGGTTTCTAGGGTCCAGAAATAGAAAACTTCTAACAGGCCCTTATTGAGTCACTCCCTCCCCCACCGGCCCCCCAAACTCACCCCCACCCCTAACAAGCAGCCCCCCCACACACACTAGTACTGGTATGACTTCCATACTCATCAGCCCACCTGGAATGCTTGCCAACAACTTCTCCAGGTGCTGTTCACAACGGAGGAGGGTAGCCCTTCCAGACAGAGGCCCAGTAAGCAGTCAGTGAACCTGATGGTCAGCGAGCGGGCACTCCCCACTTGAGAGAAACTCTTTTGGCCACTACACCAACAATGTGGGATCTCAATTCCTAGCAAGGCCCAGAGGACTTTACCAGGTATCAACCATTGCTCTTACATGACCCTCTGCAGAAGAGCTAGGAAACCTATGAATTTATCTAAGGTCAGTGAGAATTTTCAGGTTCCTATAAGAGAATATCCGCCTGCCTTTCTAGAGTGGCTGAGGGAAGCCTACGGGCTTTATACCTCTAACGGCCCGGAGGCACTGAAAACAGGAGGGCAATAAGTATTGCCTTTATTACTCAGTCAATCTGCCTCAGACATGACAAAGAAGTGGGAAGGGTTTGAAGGGAAAAATCTTAGCGATTTGGTACAAGTGGCTCATTGAGTGTATAACAACAGAGATGACCCTAGCACGACAGAGACAAAGAAGCTAGCTAAAATAATCGTAATTGCCATGAGATACCCCAGAGACTCAGGAAAAGGAGAGCATGGCCCACTCACGGAGAGACTAACCTGTGGGCACCGCCAAGCCATGGGGAAGGACCAATGTGCCTACTGCAGGAAAGAAGGACACTGGAAAAATCAGTGCCTTGAAAACCCCAGGAGAGGTGCACGACCCTCCACTAGAGTGGATGGGCCTCATCTGCACGTAGAAAGACCCAAGCAAGAGACAATAATGCTTGAAGAAGCTCAATGAAGGGGTCAGGGCTCTGTTTCACTTCGCCGCCAAAAGCCCAGGCTAACTCTCCAAGTAGGAGGCCAGGCAGTAAATTTCTTGGTGGACACAGGGGCCACCTTGTCAGGTTCAGAAAGGAATATGGGCACATTTTCAAGAAGAAAGATGTGAATTACTGTGAGCCTATGATTCCTTCCACAGATAACTCACACCAGAAGGTTTGCATGGAGGGTAGGTGGGTTTCCCAAGAAAACAAAATAACAAATATCTATCAGCCCTTTGGCCCAGTTAGCCACCTGGTTATGATATCACTGGCTTGTGGCTCAGCTGCTGAGCCAGTGAAGCACTTATAGCAGGAGAAGACTAGGTGGCCGGTGGCCATCAACGGAAGGACCAAATCTCCACAGTGGGCTTCCTGTTTCAATATGGAGCCACGTATGTTACCTGCTGGACACCATCTCTATCCTGAGCTCATAATTGCCATCGCAGGTCTAGAATGCGGCGCGCAGGTACACACTATATGAAACAGTCTCTGATTAACCCCTCTCGATAACTTGCTGACATGGGAGTCTGGATAATCCTGTACATTTACTTTGCAGATTAGAAAACTCACTCAAAAACACACGGGAGTTGACCCAGAGACACACAACTGTTTAACAACAAAGTCATATTCACAACCAGCGTCTGGACCAAGAGCACGGTGCCCCACAGAACTGTGCCCATCGAGCAGTCAATATCTCCTGGACTCTCAAAAGATCTGAGCTGATACCCACCCCCCCACCCCCACATCCTTGCAGCCCCAAAAGATTGTATTTCACAGGATGGCACCGGATCTGCAGCTCGCGGAGAGGGACATATCTGATCAGAGAACACAGGGCAGAACAAGGGGGAGGAGGGGAGAATGGAGCACACCCTGGCCCAATACACCTTGAGGATGATGTTCCCAATCAGAGAAGCCAATCCACAGAGAAGACCACATGGGCAGCCCCACGATGAGAAACGTCCCTCAAAGACCCATAGCCTTAGAGGGGACAACACTGGACACACAGTGTGGGAACTGCGCCCGAACATATCCTGCCACTTCGATGCATGACACTAAGAGAGTGCAGCGGAAGAGTAAGAAAACGGAGCATCAAAGTCCCCGGGGAATGCCAAAGGTGGACTTTGTGGTCAGGGTTCGGTGCCCCCACAGACTGGACTGGAAAACACTCCTAAAGTTCACCACACAGTCCTTGTACTTTTCTTTCTGGTTAGTGTTGTTTTCTTTTAGTGTCATTGGATTTGGGTTGGGTTTTGTTTTCATTTTTGTTTGTTTTTTTTTCTTTTTGCTGCTTGGTTTAGCTCAGTCTTGTTTTGTGCATGTTATTACCTTTACAGGTCTGTCTAATTAAGAGAGGCTGGATGAACAATCTGGAGGAGTAAACATGTGACCGGCCCTTTCCATTGGGCATGGGAGTGAGCACGGTGGGGGGAAAGGAAGTGGTGTAAAGAAACCCAGAGACAAGGGTACAACAAGTGATGGAAAACGGTAGTGAGGGGGATGTAGGAGGCCTGGTAGGGCGTGATCAAAGGTAATGTAACCAAGAGGAATTACTGAAACCCAAAGGAAGACTGAGCATGTCAGTGGGCACAAGAGGAAAATCAAAGAGTATAGAAGAGTGAGCTGGGAAGCAAGGGCCAGTTATAGACGTCTAAATAAAGGCATGTACATATGTACATATATTTACAAAGGGGCATGGGGAAATAGATCTATGTCCATATGTTTATAGATTTAGTATTGAGGTAGCAGATGGACATAGGGCCTCCGCTCAAGGACTCCCTCATTGCAATAACACTGTTTTATTAAATTGGCATTCTAAGATGCTCACCTTCCCTACACAATCACTGACCACAAAGCGGCTGCATAAGCAAATGTGGTGAAGAAAGCCGATGGTGTCCAGCTACCTAAAGATATAGCGTGTGGGGTCTTAAAGGCCTGAGGGTAAAGAAACAGCCATCTGGCTCTGAAGCAACAGAGCCCACATGGAGAAAGCATACCAGCCTGTGTGATCACAAAGTTTTAAAGGGATAAGGCAACAGGCATCATGAGAACAAAAAAATCTTATCATGGAGAATGAGAGGGGACTGCCGGGTATAGACCCAAAACCTATTTGCAGTGCACTGGACATCCCCTTACAGAAGGATCTCAGAGTGGAGATTAAAGAATACAGGGTATGAGACAGCAAAGATGAAACACAACTTTCCTCTAGTTCTTAATGGTTTCTCTTGCCCCACTATCATGATCCCAGTTCTACCATACTAATCTGGCCAAACTAGAGAAGGTATTCTAGTACCGATAGGAATTTCAAACACAGGGGATCCAGAGTGGATGGGCCCTTTACCAGTGTTATGAGTGGAGATACTGGGAGGGTGGAGGAAGGGCAGGATGGAAAGTGGGAACCGATTACAAGGATCTTCATTGACCTCAAAAGAAAGGTGGGTGAAAATATGACAAAAGAATTAGTACATTTCCAAGGATTGATGAGGGATGGGTGGCGGGCATTGAGGGGGGAAAAATGAGGAGCTGAGGCCAGGGGCTTGGGTGGAGAGTGGATATTTTGTGAATAAGGAGGGCAATTAATGTACAGATGTGCTTCAAACAGATGATGTATTTATGGATTGTGGTTAGTGTTGTAGGAGCCACTAATGAAAAGATCATAAAAGAAACAAAAATAATCTTGGCAGAGGGCTCATGCAAGGATGATCTCAGGCTGGATTAGACCAGTCAAAACAGCTACTGGAGTCGCCTCACCCTGTGTCTATTACTGAGTCAGCCATGATGCTTAGGACCCACAGCCCCAGCAGCTGGCCAGAGAGGGAGGTGGATCTCTGAGGCCATTCCACAGGGGGAATGGTCCTCTGTCCTGCAGGGCCCACCCTCCTTTGTAAGCATGCTGCCTGGGGCAAGGCTTTCATGGAGTCCACACCATGGGAGCTCTACTACTCATGGGGGATTGGCAGGAAGCCTCTGCTCATGCGCACACACCACCAACTAGCTGGAGGATCTCCGTTAACAAAGCCTGAGGCAGACAACAAGCCCACTAACTGATGCTGTAAGAGATACAATCAGCATCCAGAAACCTGCAACTGGGAGTAAGAGGCAGCATACCTTGGTCCCAGCCCCTCCCACTCTAATCTACAAGGAGTGACATTGCAAAGCAGAGGGTTTTCATAAAGCACTTCCAGGACTGTGGAATGAGCAGCCTCGTTTGTGGACATGGATACTCTGTGATCCAGACGTACTACCTCCTCCCTTACAATCAGCTGAGACAAAAACCCTTGCAAGCAGAAAGCCATGCATCTGAACAGTATCCACCAGCCACTCATGTGCAGCACAGCTGCCTCCAAAGAGCCTTCCTGAGTGAGAGAGAAATCATGCAGAAGCCTGGTCTGCACTCAAGAGAGTTTTATGAGCGTTAGGGAGGCGTGGTGGGCAAGTCTGGCCGACCCCAGTGGCTGAATTGAATTTACATGGCCTAGATTGGTCAATCCAGGTACAGGAACCACCCAGGTGACCTCCCCTTCATGGCCAGAAATCTGGACCTCTGAGCATGCACAGGGTGCCTCTCCTAACTGGGCTCATATCTTGGCCCTATGGGCATGCATAACGGATGCCCCAGTCCCTAGTATAGCTACCTAACATTTGCCCCCCTGAAGAGATATGGACCCAAATCTTTGGGGGTACTGGGCGATGACATCTCTAGCTGCTTCCTGCTGGCAAAAGGGGCGAGGTGGGGCTTTGGGTCCATACCCTTCCTACACTGCTGGGAGGGGTTGTCCATTGAGGGCAACTTTATCCAGGATGGATAAGGTTGAGGTGGTCCAGGAGATGGTAGTCGTGGACCTGGCACACTTGGTTCAGAAGCATTAATCACCCGATAACTTCTGAGAAAAACAAACGGTCTAAAAGGTGAACAGTTTGACTACGACAAGGCTAAGCTTGTGAGGTGGCAGTGGCCTTGAAATTAGGTGAGTGTCACAGGAAACAAAAATAATCTTAGGATTACCAGACATGTGTGTTTGTTCATTGGAAGTACAGGAAGAGGGATAAAAGCATTCACACTTTCCCCTAGGAGGGCACAGGTTTGGGCACTACTAGGTGCAGTCGGATCACTGATTCATTTATGATGCTAAGGTCTTGGACCCGCTGATAAGACCCATCCTTCTTTTTAACCCTATAACGCTTCAATTTTAATTTTGGGAAAAAATTTTCTTTTTGTTGTGGACTTTCATAGTTATAAATATATATATGTATTAATATATACATTTTTTAATGTTATGAAAACATCATGCTTCGCGTTATAGAGTTAAATGGAAATAATGGGCTAGTGCAGGACGAGTCAAAAGTGACCAAAATAGAGTAACTGCCTAAGCCATTTTGAATTTTCTTGGGTTCAATTGGAGTAAAGGCTTGTAAATTACCCGGGGTCCAAATTCCCATGGTGCCTCCTACAACGGGTAGAATGTTCAGGGATGTTTCAGGGCTGGGAGATTAATAACCCCTAAGTCCAGGATACCTTAGGGCAGGGGTTGTTAAACTGTTTACCCAGGGGGCCAGTTCACTATCCCTCAGGCCTTTTGAAGGAAAGACTATAGTTTAAAAAAACAAATATTACGAACAAATTCATGTGCTCACTGCACATCTTGATTTGAAGTTCAAAAAAAAAATAAATGGGGCACATACACCCGGCAGAAAGGATCAACGTCCTCGGCTGTCTGCATGTGGCCCACAGGTTGTAGTTTGAGGACCCCTGCTCTCGGCATTCACCAAGAGGATGTGGTTTCAACCCAAAAGCTTGGAGACACTACAATTTGTTTAAAAGTGATGGGGCAGAAGGAGTCCCTGATTGACCCACGCAAGACTAGTTTTCCCATCCCCTGTTACTAAGAGTTCATAGTTATGTTTAAAGGGAACCAGGATATCCCGATCTGATCCCGTTACTTCAAGTGTGGGCTGACATTGCCACTAAGAAGCCTGCAAATATAAAAGACTTACTCCCTCCCGCAAAGGAAGGGCCCTTGTTTCCAAGGTTTCAGGAAACATGGAAGGACCGGAAAAACAAATGGTCCAAGTTCCCAAAACCACATAGGTGGAGGCCATCCCTCCCCATCACCCTCCCCCACCCCTCCCCTCCCTCACCCCTCCCCTCCCCCATCCCTCCCCCACCCCTCTCCTCCCCTCCCCTCCCCATCACTCTCCCCTAATCGGCTTTATCCCATTTTGCAGGAGAACTCTGGGAGTGGGTGAGCTGGCTTCAAACCCTTTCTTTCAACCCCCGCCCTATAAGGTTTCTAGGGTCCAGAAATAGAAAACTTCTAACAGGCCCTTATTGAGTCACTCCCTCCCCCACCGGCCCCCCAAACTCACCCCCACCCCGAACAAGCAGCCCCCCACACACACTAGTACTGGTATGACTTCCATACTCATCAGCCCACCTGGAATGCTTGCCAACAACTTCTCCAGGTGCTGTTCACAACGGAGGAGGGTAGCCCTTCCAGACAGAGGCCCAGTAAGCAGTCAGTGAACCTGATGGTCAGCGAGCGGGCACTCCCCACTTGAGAGAAACTCTTTTGGCCACTACACCAACAATGTGGGATCTCAATTCCTAGCAAGGCCCAGAGGACTTTACCAGGTATCAACCATTGCTCTTACATGACCCTCTGCAGAAGAGCTAGGAAACCTATGAATTTATCTAAGGTCAGTGAGAATTTTCAGGTTCCTATAAGAGAATATCCGCCTGACTTTCTAGAGTGGCTGAGGGAAGCCTACGGGCTTTATACCCCTAACAGCCCGGAGGCACTGAAAACAGGAGGGCAATAAGTATTGGCTTTATTACTCAGTCAGTCTGCCTCAGACATGACAAAGAAGTGGGAAGGGTTTGAAGGGAAAAATCTTAGCGATTTGGTACAAGTGGCTCATTGAGTGTATAACAACAGAGATGACCCTAGCACGACAGAGACAAAGAAGCTAGCTAAAATAATCGTAATTGCCATGAGATACCCCAGAGACTCAGGAAAAGGAGAGCATGGCCCACTCACGGAGAGACTAACTTGTGGGCACCGCCAAGCCATGGGGAAGGACCAATGTGCCTACTGCAGGAAAGAAGGACACTGGAAAAATCAGTGCCTTGAAAACCCCAGGAGAGGTGCACGACCCTCCACTAGAGTGGATGGGCCTCATCTGCACGTAGAAAGACCCAAGCAAGAGACAATAATGCTTGAAGAAGCTCAATGAAGGGGTCAGGGCTCTGTTTCACTTCACCGCCAAAAGCCCAGGCTAACTCTCCAAGTAGGAGGCCAGGCAGTAAATTTCTTGGTGGACACAGGGGCCACCTTGTCAGGTTCAGAAAGGAATATGGGCACATTTTCAAGAAGAAAGATGTGAATTACTGTGAGCCTATGATTCCTTCCACAGATAACTCACACCAGAAGGTTTGCATGGAGGGTAGGTGGGTTTCCCAAGACAACAAAATAACAAATATCTATCAGCCCTTTGGCCCAGTTAGCCACCTGGTTATGATATCACTGGCTTCTGGCTCAGCTGCTGAGCCAGTGAAGCAGTTATAGCAGGAGAAGACTAGGTGGCCGGTGGCCATCAACGGAAGGACCAAATCTCCACAGTGGGCTTCCTGTTTCAATATGGAGCCACGTATGTTACCTGCTGGACACCATCTCTATCCTGAGCTCACGATTGCCATCGCAGGTCTAGAATGCGGCGCGCAGGTACACACTATATGAAACAGTCTCTGATTAACCCCTCTCGATAACTTGCTGACATGGGAGTCTGGATAATCCTGTACATTTACTTTGCAGATTAGAAAACTCACTCAAAAACACACGGGAGTTGACCCAGAGACACACAACTGGTTAACAACAAAGTCATATTCACAACCAGCGTCTGGACCAAGAGCACGGTGCCCCACAGAACTGTGCCCATCGAGCAGTCAATATCTCCTGGACTCTCAAAAGATCTGAGCTGATACCCACCCCCCCACCCCCACATCCATGCAGCCCCAAAAGATTGTATTTCACAGGATGGCACCGGATCTGCAGCTCGCGGAGAGGGACATATCTGATCAGAGAACACAGGGCAGAACAAGGGGGAGGAGGGGAGAATGGAGCACACCCTGGCCCAATACACCTTGAGGATGATGTTCCCAATCAGAGAAGCCAATCCACAGAGAAGACCACATGGGCAGCCCCACGATGAGAAACGTCCCTCAAAGACCCATAGCCTTAGAGGGGACAACACTGGACACACAGTGTGGGAACTGCGCCCGAACTGATCCTGCCACTTCGATGCATGACACTAAGAGAGTGCAGCGGAAGAGTAAGAAAACGGAGCATCAAAGTCCCCGGGGAATGCCAAAGGTGGACTTTGTGGTCAGGGTTCGGTGCCCCCACAGACTGGACTGGAAAACACTCCTAAAGTTCACCACACAGTCCTTGTACTTTTCTTTCTGGTTAGTGTTGTTTTCTTTTAGTGTCATTGGATTTGGGTTGGGTTTTGTTTTCATTTTTGTTTGTTTTTTTTTCTTTTTGCTGCTTGGTTTAGCTCAGTCTTGTTTTGTGCATGTTATTACCTTTACAGGTCTGTCTAATTAAGAGAGGCTGGATGAACAATCTGGAGGAGTAAACATGTGACCGGCCCTTTCCATTGGGCATGGGAGTGAGCACGGTGGGGGGAAAGGAAGTGGTGTAAAGAAACCCAGAGACAAGGGTACAACAAGTGATGGAAAAAGGTAGTGAGGGGGATGTAGGAGGCCTGGTAGGGCGTGATCAAAGGTAATGTAACCAAGAGGAATTACTGAAACCCAAAGGAAGACTGAGCATGTCAGTGGGCACAAGAGGAAAATCAAAGAGTATAGAAGAGTGAGCTGGGAAGCAAGGGCCAGTTATAGACGTCTAAATAAAGGCATGTACATATGTACATATATTTACAAAGGGGCATGGGGAAATAGATCTATGTCCATATGTTTATAGATTTAGTATTAAGGTAGCAGATGGACATAGGGCCTCCGCTCAAGGACTCCCTCATTGCAATAACACTGTTCTATTAAATTGGCATTCTAAGATGCTCACCTTCCCTACACAATCACTGACCACAAAGCGGCTGCATAAGCAAATGTGGTGAAGAAAGCCGATGGTGTCCAGCTACCTAAAGATATAGCGTGTGGGGTCTTAAAGGCCTGAGGGTAAAGAAACAGCCATCTGGCTCTGAAGCAACAGAGCCCACATGGAGAAAGCATACCAGCCTGTGTGATCACAAAGTTTTAAAGGGATAAGGCAACAGGCATCATGAGAACAAAAAAATCTTATCATGGAGAATGAGAGGGGACTGCCGGGTATAGACCCAAAACCTATTTGCAGTGCACTGGACATCCCCTTACAGAAGGATCTTAGAGTGGAGATTAAAGAATACAGGGTATGAGACAGCAAAGATGAAACACAACTTTCCTCTAGTTCTTAATGCTTTCTCTTGCCCCACTATCATGATCCCAGTTCTACCATACTAATCTGGCCAAACTAGAGAAGGTATTCTAGTACCGATAGGAATTTCAAACACGGGGAATCCAGAGTGGATGGGCCCTTTACCAGTGTTATGAGTGGAGATACTGGGAGGGTGGAGGAAGGGCAGGATGGAAAGTGGGAACCGATTACAAGGATCTTCATTGACCTCAAAAGAAAGGTGGGTGAAAATATGACAAAAGAATTGATGAGGGATGGGTGGCGGGCATTGAGGGGGGAAAAATGAGGAGCTGAGGCCAGGGG